>NC_056746.1:498008719-498026219 GCF_019279795.1 Protopterus annectens | reverse complement strand
TCCACTTTCTCTGCTGGAGATGGATTGACTGTTTCTACCTGGCCAGAAATAAATGAGCCGTAGAGATCTTGCCTAACCTGCAGAAGCTTATGTTCTTAGTGTTTCACTATTGTAGTCATCACATTTGGGTTATCTGCTTGCAGTAGCCCGGTTGCTGTCTCCTCTTCCATGCCGTTCGGTAGTCTGGAGTATAAAGCATGCAGCCGACGCCATTACATCAGTCTTTCTTGCTGTGCAGTGCCCGAAGCAGAAACAATTCGCAAGTGCCAGTCAGCCGACTCCTGAAATTTTCATTTCTGAGTTTCAGAACCGAAGTCTTCAACTAAAGCTAAGTACCCCATTGGGGAAACCGTTTTTTTCTTGTTCTAAACAGATGTTAGTAATAGTCAATTGTATTTCATGTGGAAAGCAAATACCTGAAAGATTTTCATTCGTACTGTATTCCTTGCCTAGGCCCTGACCACTATGTACCTCACTGTCTGTTTTGTGCCTTATTTAAACCACAGACTATTTGTCGGTATATTTATGCTTCTAAATGTTTTGGTACTCTGTTCAGTTACCCAGATATGGCTTCGGTAAGCCACCAGACTGCCAACATTCTGAAAAAATGCAAAGATAAAGAGAGACCCCTAAGTCCAAAGCTGCTGACAACGCTTCTCCTAAGCTAGTCACCAGTTCGCCGGTACTCGGGGCTTTCGCAGCCCCTGATACCCACTACTTCAGATTTGCAGGCTGCTACAGAGACCCATTCGGAGTCCAGTATGCCGTGAGATGCTTCAACTGTGGAACCTACGGATGTCTCTACCTTGGATGGGTCCGGAGCCACTGTGCAGGCACCGGCTTCTGAGGGTGTATTCGGGCCTACTGACTTGCATATTAAACAGACGCCATCTTCTTCAAGGCCTAAAACTCTATCCATGCCTAGAAAACCAATGCCCAGACCGATGGTCAGGCCTTTATGCCTAAAGAGGGGGAAGGTTGGCTTCCCCTGATTAGAGACCTAGGACTGTGTGCTTATGATTCTTCTGATCAGGATTCTGGAGTTTTTCTTCTGACCAGGATTTACCCTAGTCTACCTAATGAGGATTCTGATGCAGAGGACTCTATTCCCTCTGCTTCCCCTCCAGAGGATTTCTCTTTTGAAACCTTGCATACTCGTTTTCGCTGGGAAAGCCAGGATTACTCTGATTCTAAAAGGAGGCTTAGGAATTTCTTACTCCTGCCCCAACACAGGCCTTTGGCTGTCCCCCCTGTACTGGACATTGTTGATGCCTTTTTGGAATCTAGCTTGGCCCCTGACTTCTTACTTCCTGCTCCCAGAAAACCAGATAGATATTACAGGGTTCCTGACTCTCAAGATGTCCTTCAAGGATGCATCTGCAGTCATAACATATGGGTTGTCCTGCCTCAGGCAGCCCTTCGGTCAGCCGGATTCCAAAGTCTGGGTCTGGCCTCGGCTGATGTCACACTTTCCCCGACGTCAGAGCTTCTGGGGTATAAAGGCATCAGCCGACGCCATTTTCCTCAGTCTTTCTTGCCGCGCGGTGCCCGAAGCAGAAGCTGTTCGCAAGTGCCGGTCGGTCAGATCCAGAGATTTCAGCTACTGAAGACTTCGAAAAAAGCTAAGTACCCCGTCGGGGACTCTTTCTTGCCTCAGCCGATGTCAGACAAAGTAAATAATTGTTTAACTTGTGGGAAACAAATACCTCATAAGGATTTCCATTCTTACTGCCTTCCTTGCTTAGGCCCAGACCACGATGTATCAGCTTGTTTAGCCTGTGCCTCCTTCAACCGACCGACGCTTGGACGTCGGTCAGAGTTTGCAGAAGAATTTTTCGGATCCGCTTTTGCATATAAAATGCCGTCGGAGACTCCGACTACGCATATGGCCAAAAAACGCAGGGAAAAGGACTGACACTCGCGGCCCACGGTTTCGGCTGAAACCACGGTTAGGCCTACCGCGAGTGTCTCTGTTTTGGCTGAAACAGAGTCCTCTATTCTTACTACGACCGAAACCATACCTCCGACAACCGAGGCCAGAGAGGCCCCGGCTGAGTCGGCTTCAGAAATCCCTACCGAAGCTAGCGCTCAAGAATTGTCCGACACCATTCCATTGGACATTTCTACACCTGCACATGGGGCAGCTAGGCCCCCAGCTTCTAGGTCTATTAAGGCCTTCTCCAGGGCTAAAGCTGCCAAACTTTCAAAAGCTTTACCTGCCAAATCTACTTCACAGAGGCCTTTCTCAAGTTCTCAGAGTCTCAGTCTTGCTGAGGACCTTTATATCCTTAATTAGGGGTTCCCAACCTCACCCAGACGGGGCCTCCCAACCTCCACCTGACAAAAGGCCTAGGACTGAACCCTCTGAACCTCTCTCCTCTGTTTACTCCACGGATGGATCTGATTTGTCAGACCATCAGGAAGGGGCCTATTCGCCTTATGAGGATTCAGATGCAGAAGACTCTATTCCTTCGGCCTCCCCTCCTGAAGAATTTTCCTTTGGGGAGACTTTGCACTCAATGAGGGAACACTTTCAATGGCAGGGTCAGGATTTTTCTGATTCTAGAAAAAGATTAAGGACACTTTTACATTTGCCCCAGCATAGGCCCTTAGCCATACCACCAGTGCTAACTGTAATTGATGATGTGTATAATGATGTCAGTTCTGCACCTGATTCTCTTCCCCCGGCCCCTGCCAAACCTGACAGATATTACAGGGTCCCGGATTCTCACTTCCACCTGTATAAAGCCCATGCTGCAGACCCAGAAACTATTTCTCAGGGCCCAAAAGGTGTTGCAGCTGCCACTGCCAAAAATCCCCTACCCTCTGAAAGAGAGTCTAGAGCATTCGAGAGATGGGGTAAAAAGGTTTATACATCTGCTACTCTTTCTGCCAGGGCATTAAACTGTCAATTCCATATGATACAGTACCAAGAATATTTGTTAGATCAGCTGAATAAAAAGCTTTCTTCTCCTGAACCTTTAGACCGTAAATCCCTTCAGGATTTGGTACACAACTCTCAGCAGGTCAGTAATCATTTCTTAAAATGTGGCTGATGCACTGGAGGCTTCATTTAGATCGGCTATGACTGGGGCAGTAATTCGTAGGCATGCCTGGCTAAAAGAGCAATCCTTGCCAGACCATGTCAAGGCTAAACTCCTAGATGCTCCAATGGAGAAACAAAGTTTATTTGGCTCCCCTGCACAGGAGATTCTAAGTGGAAGAAAAAGCAAAATCTGTGCAAATAGTAAAGGAATTTCTGCAGGTCCAACCTCAGAGGTTCAGCAGAAACTGGCCTTCAAAGAATTGGTCATTTCCAGACACCTCCAGAGCACAGAGGGGCAGGAATAGACGCCCTAGAGGCAGAGGTCAATCAAAGGGTGTCTACAGGGGCCATCAGTGGCAGCCTGCCAACCAGAGGAGTAGTGCCACAGCTGCAACTACAACCACTACCACAGGACAGACTCAATGACTTGACTCTGATTCCGCCTACCAGGGAACAACTGGAAGCTCCCTTGGGCGGAAAGTTGGCTTTATTCTCAAAAAACTGGCATTGCATTACAAAGGACACAGGACATTGCAAACAATAAACAAAGGATACAGGTTTCACTTCCACACTTTACCAAAAAGGAGCGGAATGCCAAACCTTCCACCAAACCAGAAGCCAGAGGCTTTAAGACAAATCAACAATTTACTTCAGATGAAAGCGATAGAAAGGGTACCACCTATGGAACAAGGCCAAGGATTTTACTCCAGACTATTCCTTGTACCAAGAAAAGAAAACCAATGGAGGCCTATTCTCGACTTGTCCGCACTGAACACATATCTCATTGTGCCAAAATTCAAAATGCTGACCCTACAGCAACTTCTTCCCATGTTGGGCAAGGAGTCTTGGCTGGTGACTCTAGATCTCAAGGAGGCATACCTGCACATCCCTATCCGACCAGATTGCAGAAGACACCTCAGATTTCTTGCAGGATCAGAGCATTATCAATTCTCAGCATTACCCTTTGGCTTATCTACTGCGCCCAGAGTATTCACGAAATGCCTGGCATCAGTAATTGCACATTGCAGACTTCAGGGAATTAAAATCTACCCATACCTGGACGACTGCCTAATACAAGCGGACAACAAGACAAAATTGATAAAGGATTTGGCCTATGTCCTACACCTGTTACAGGCCTTGGGATACACAGTCAACATCCAAAAGTCAAGACTAGTGCCATCCCAAAGGATAACCTTTTTGGGTGCGGATCTGGACACTAACTCAGATGACTCTTCTCACAGAAGAAAAAAAAAAACAACTTCCAGATTACTTCATGACTTTGACAAGACAAGCTCAGCTTACTGCAAGGAAAGTCCTGCATGCCCTGGGTTACATGGCATCATGCATAATCTTGATCCCGCATGCCAGGCTGCATATGAGGAAATTACAATGGTACCTAAGGAATGTATGGTCTCAACACAGGCACAGTCTAGAAACCATGATACCAATCATTCCATGCCTTCAAAAGGAATTCTTGTGGTGGGCTCAGGCCTGCCAGTCCAACAGAGGGTTGCCTTTCAACAAACCAAAACCAAGGCCAGACCATGACCATGGACGCCTCAGGCCTAGGATGGGGAGCACACATGGAGGACAAATGTATCCAAGGCCTATGGTCTCAAGGCCAGCTAAACTTGCACATAAACCAAAAGGAGATGCTGGCAGTGAAGCATGCAATCGAGGCATTCAAACCATTCCTCCAGCAAGGAGATCTGCTGATGAGGACAGACGACACCACACCACGGTCATGTGGTACATAAACAGGGAGGCACGCATTCCTACCCTCTATGCCGGATGGCAATGGATCTGTGGAACCTAGGCCTGAATCTCAATATCCAGCTGCAGGCCAAATTCGTACCAGGAAAAGAGAATTCACTAGCAGACAGCGTAAGCAGAACTACCACGGATGCTCACGAATGGATGCTGCATCCAGACATCTTCAAACTCGTAACAAAGAAATGGGGAATGCCAGAGATAGATCTGTTCACCTCCCCACTCAACCACCAACTGAGGAAATTCTGCTCAGGGACATACCACCCACAAACCTGGAGGGTGGACTCTCTCTCATTCAGCTGGAATGCCCTAACAGTGTATGCATTTCCACCTCCCATTGATGTACAAGGTTCTACTGAACATCAGGGAGGAACAGCCAAAGGTGATATTAATTGTTCCGGACTGGCCAAGACAGCACTGGTATCTGCTACTGAGAAGCATGTTTCAGGCGAACTCATGGCCTCTACCCCTATGGCCTCTTCTTCTAACGCAGAACAATTTCAAGACCCTGCATCCAAACTTGAAAACATTGCAACTAACTGCCTGGAAAATTGCTTAAAACCAAACTGTCTTATCTCAGAGGGTCAAGGACATTATCCTGGAGGCTCGCAGACCCTCCAAAAGGAAGACATACTCAGCTAAATGGAAGAGATTCCTCATTTGGAGCACGTCGAAGGGCACAGATGTCACAGTGGCAAACCTAGCACACATCCTAGAATACTTAGCAGAATTGTTCCACAATGGCCTGTCCTATTCTTCCATTAAGATTCATGCTTCAGCAATTTCAGCAGAATACAATATGGATCCTCCTATCTTCTCTCACCCTCTTCTCAGACAATTTTTGAGAGGGATCAAAAATGTTAAACCTCCAAGGAGACCCCCCTCTGCCTGCATGGGATCTCAATTTTGTGCTGGAAAAATTGACACTGCCTCCTTTTGAACCAGCAGCATCAGCAGACTTACAGTTTTTATCTTGGAAAACTGCTTTCCTTTTGGCAATCACTTCAGCAAGAAGAGTATCCGAGTTACAGGCATTTAATAGCAGTGCAGCCTTTCCTTATTTTTCACCAGGATAGAGTGTCTCTGAGAACCAATCCTACTTTCATGCCAAAGGTGGTATCCAGGGTATCCTTGAACCAAGCTATTCATTTGCCTACGTTCTTCCCTAACCCACAGAACAAAGGAGAAAAACATTTGCACGCCTTGGATATACACAGGCAACTACGCTACTATCTGGACAGAACTAAAACCAGCAGAAAATCTGACCAACTTTTTGTAGCATATGCAACTGGGGTGCAAGGAAAAGCAATTTCCAAACAGATAATTTCAAAATGGATAGGAAATTGCATTCGCTTTTGCTACTCCTTTTCATGGAAAGACAGCTCCTGAAAATATCAGGCCTCATTCCACAAGGGCCACAGCCACCACTACAGCTTTCCTACGAGGGGTGGCTACCAAGGACATTTTAGAAGCTGCTACTTGGAGCTCCGTGCATACATTTGCCAAGCATTACAATCTACCTTTATACTCCAGATCCCGAGCAGGCTTTGCAACTGCAGTTTTACAGGGGATCTTAACTACACCATCCTTATCCTAGTACCTCCTCCCCCAGTTTGGCTATGGTATTCTACCCATATGTTATGACTGCAGATGCATCCTTGAAGGACATAGAAAAGTTTTGTACCTACCATAAATGTAGATGTCCGATAGGTATGCATCTGCAGTCAGGATTACCAACCCTCCTTCCCCTCTGTGGTATTCCTAGGGTGCTTACCCCTCTTTCAGCTAGCTGGGGGAATCTATTATAGTGTATTTGTTGGTTTGTATATATATATATATATATATATATATATATATATATATATATATATATATATATATATATATATATATGTGTGTGTGTGTATTTATTTTGCTACTGTTTGGAACATTCAACATTTATCCAAATTTAGCCTTCCTAGAGGGCACCTGTCAGGGAAAGTGCGACCTCAGCCGAGGCCAGACCCAGACTTTGGAATCCGGCCGACCGAAGGGCTGCCTGAGGCAGGACAACCCATATGTTATGACTGCAGATGCATACCTATCGGACATCTACATTTATGGTAGGTACAAAACTGTACTTTCTTCCTACTGCGGATCCTGAGACCATTTCACAGGGACCCAAGGGCGTTAAGGCTACTACAGCCAAAAATCCTACCCCCTCTGACAGATTCCAGGGCGCTGGATAGATGGAGTAAGAAGGATACACTTCTGCAACCTTTGCCATTAGGGCCTTAAACTGCCAGTTTCATAAGTATCAGCAGCATGTTATTGGATTTCTTAAACAGAAAATGATTCGTGACTGTGCTAGAAGTAGTTTTACAGGATTTAATGCATTCTGCTGAGCAAGCTGGAAAACCTACTTTGCAATGTGGTTTTGATTCACTAGAGGCATCTTGCAGGGCTGCTGTCACCGGGTCTGTACTTGGAAGGTATGCTTGGTTTAAAGAGCAATCTTTGCCAGATCGTGTTAAAGCTAAATTGCTGGATGCTCCCTTAAACCAGGACTGCCTGTTTGGCAACAAAGCAGTAGTACTACTTAAAGATGGAGGAAAAAGCTAAATCTATACAAACTGTTAAAGATTTCCTGCAAGTACAGCCTCCAAGAGTTAGTAGGCCTGAATTGGTCCTTTCCTGCCTCTTCCAGGCCGCCTCAGTCCAAGACCAGAACCAGCAGAACACCCGGGCTTCAGTCTCAAGGTATGCACAGGACTTGAGCAGTGGGGGGCTCCCACTTCCAAAGCAGGAAGTAGCAAGACTCCACCTATGGTAAACTGTCTCAATGACTACTTTAAAACTTCCAAGCCCTTCTCAACTGACTGCTTCTTTAGGGGGCAAGATAGCTCTGCAGACAAAAAAACTGGGAACTCATTACCCAGGACAAATGGGTTTATAAATGGATGTTCTTCGTGTTTCACTATTGCAGTCATTACATTTGGGTAATCCTGCTGGCAGGTTGCCCTCAATCGGCCTGAACTCCAAAGTCTTCAGTCCTGTGTCGGCTGTCGCCCTTTCCCTGACGTCAGGTCATCAGGGGTATAAAAGAAGCTGCCGATGCCATTTTCTTTAGTCTTTCGTGCCATGTGGTGCCCGAAGCAGTTCGCAAGTGCCGGTCGGCTGCTTCCTGAGATTTTCGAGTTCGAATTTCAGATCCGAAGTCTCCTATAAAGCTAAGTACCCCGTTGGGGAACCTTTTTTTTTTTTCTTGCTCCAGAACCGATGTCAGAAAAAGTTAATTGTATTTCTTGTGGGAAGCAAATACCTCCATAAGGACTTTCATTCTTACTGTATTCCTTGCCTAGGTCCTGATAATAATTTTCTGGGTTGTCTGTTTTGTGCTAGATTTAACCAACGCACTGTTAAGTGTCGGCATGATTATGCTTTAAACTACTTTGGACGCAGATTTAATTATCTAGAAATGTCGTCTGAAAGCCATCCGACTACCGGAGTTCGAAAAAAAACACAAAGAAAAAGAAAGACAGCTGAAACTCAAAACCGACGACAAAGCTTCTAAACCAGTCGCCGGTTCACTGGTTCTGAGTGAGGCGCTTTCGCAGCCCCTGACTACCGCTACTTTAGAGTCCCAGGCTGCTACCAACTCCCACGTGGAGTCTGCCATTCTGCTGGAAACTCAAAGTATTGGAGCCTCTGACGCTAATCCTTCAGATGGGTCTGGAGCCGCTGAGCAGGCACCAGCTTCTGAGGGTGTATTCAGACCAAAACACCTATAAATTAAACCAACTTCAAAGGCAAAGACTAAAGCACCTTCAAAGGCAAAGAAGCAACTTCAAGAGCCATGTGGACAGGTCACCCATGCCCAAAAAACAGATGCTCAAAATGGCCGAAGACTTGATTACCTTAATCGGGGGTTCCCATCCCACTCCTGATAAGAGGCCTAGGCAAGAGACTGACTATGAATCTTCAGATCTGGTTTCCATTTCTTCTGATTCCTCTTCTGATCAGGAACATTCTTTTCCCCCCTATGAGGATTCTGATGCTGAAGAATCCATACCTTTAGCTTCTCCTGAGGCTTATTCTTTTGGGGAAACCTTACATACCATGAGAGAGCATTTCCACTGGGAGAGCCAATATTTTTTTAGTCTAAAAGGAAGCTCGGGGATTTCCTCTTACTACCTCAGCACAAGCCACTAGCCATCCCTCCTGTGTTGGAACATTGTAGATGTGTTTTCGGAGTCGAGCCTTACCCCTGACTCCGGTAATAAGCCTGACTGATATTACAGGGTTCCTGACTCGCATAAATTCCTTTTTAAAAACCCTGCTCCAGACCCAGAAACTATTTCTCAGGGTTCCAAGGGTGTTAAGGCTTCCGCTGCAAAAACCCTACCCTTTCTGATGGGGATTCTAGGGCTCTGGATAGATGGGGATTTTAGGGCTCTGGATAGATGGGGGGAAAAAGGTTTACACATCTGCTACCTTGGCTATAAGGGCCTTAAACTGTCAGTTTCATTTGCTCAAATATCAGCAACATGTGATGACATTGCTTAAACAGAAAATGTTAAATTCTGAATGTGCAGAAAACCAGGAAATGCTGGATATATTGCATGCAGCTGAACAAGTTGGAATACTTTGCAATGTGGTTTTGAGGCCTCCTGCAGGGCCGCAGTTACTGGTTCTGTAATTAGAAGGCATGCTTGGTTAAAGGAACAAAATCTGCCTGATCATGTTGGTTAAATTATTAGATGTACCTTTACAACATGGTTCTTTGCTTGGTGTTAAGGCAGAAGAGGTGTTAAAGAAAATGGAGGACAAGGCTAAATCTATGCAAACGGTCAAAGATTTCTTACAAGTACAGCCACCTAGGTTTAGTAGACACTGGCCAACAAAGAATTGGTCCTTTCCAGTGTCAGACCTCAAAGGGGTAAACCCAGACACCCTAGATGCAGATCCCAGGCTCAAGGTTCAACAGGTAAAATCAATGGGGTGCTTCTACCTCCAAAAGTGGAGAAGACAAATCACAACCTTACAGGAAACAGTCCCAATGACTTTCCCATGACTTACCCCTAACTGCACCAAGCACTTTTTTCCTGGCAGCACCCTTAGGGGGAAAATTAGCACTTTATTTTTCTCAAAATTGACACACAACCCAGGACAAGTGCGTTCTAAATATCGTGTCACAAGGCTACAAGTTCCATTTCCATACCCTGCCAAAGACAAACGGCTGGCCAGATCTGCCAAAAAATCAATGGGCAGAGGCACAGAAACAAGTCTCATCCCTTATGGACATGAGGGCCATTCAACAAGTGCCAGAGCAAGAGCGGGGACAAGGATTTTACTCAACTGTTCTTGGTACCCAGAAAGGACCAGGCCTGGAGGCCTATACTGGACCTATTGATTCTGAATACATTCCTGGATATACCAAAATTCAAAATGTTGACTTTGCAGCAGCTACTGCCCATGCTGGGCAAGAACGCTTGGCTTGTAACTTTAGACCTAAAACAGGCATACCTGCATGTCCCAGTCAAACAAATATGCAGAAGATACCACTGACTCAAGGCTAGCTCAATGCATTACCAATTCTCTGCACTGCCCTTTGGCTTGTCTACGGTGCCCAGGGTCTTTACAGAGTGCCTGGCACCAGTAATTGCATTCTGCAGACAGAGGAATACAAATATATCCTTACTTGGACGACTGTCTAATTCAAGCAGAGAACAAGAACATTCTTCTACAGCATCTGGCGTTTGTGAAAAATGTTCTAACATGCCTAGGGTACACAGTCAATGAAAAGAAATCAAAACTAGTACCCTCTCAAGAGATATTCCTGGGTGCAAGCAGATGGCTTATCTCACGCCAAACAGACAACTGACTACCTACTTCAAACTGTTAGCAACAAGGGCCCAGTTATCTGCAAGAAAAATTCTGCAGGCTTTGGGTTTCATGGCATCCTGCATCTTACTAATTCCATATGCAAGACTGCATATGAGGAAACTTCAATGGTACCTGAAGTGTTTGGACTCAACATTGCCACAGCCTGGAAACTATAATTACTCATTCCCTGCCTGCAACAGGAGTTTCGATGGTGGGTAAAGGCTTGTCACCAAAACAAGGGACAGCCGTTCACATTACCCCCAGCCAGGCAGACGCTAACAACGGATGCATCAGATTATGCCCTGGGGACCCACATGGCAGGAAGATGCATTCAGGGAACATGGATCTCAAACCAAATGCATCTACATATCAATCAAAAAGAGATGCTAGCTGTTCAAAATGCCCTGACAGCCTTCAAGGACCTACTTCAACCAGGACAACTACTGATAGACAGACCACACCATGGTCATGTGGTATATAAACAAGTAGGGGGGGCATACATTCTTACTCCCCCCCCCCCCCCTTGCAGACTAGCCATGACTTTGTTGGACACAGCATTGACTTACCAAGTACATCTGCAGGCACAATTCCTGCCAGGAAGGAAAAATACTCTGGCAGACAAACTAAGCAGAAACCTCATGGATCCCCACGAGTGGCAGCTGGATCCACAAGTCTTCAGCATGATAACAAGGAAATGGGGATGCCCGGACATCTATTTGCCTCCCCTCGCAACTACCAACTACAAAGATTCTGCACAAGGATTCGTCACAGACCAGCATGGAAAGTGGATGCCCTATCCTTCAGCTGGAGAAACCTATCAGTGTATGCCTTTCCCCCCTCTGCCTCTCATCCCCAAGGTACTCCTAAAGGTCAGATAGGAGAAGCCAAAGATGATACTGATTGCACCAGACTGGCCCCGCCAGCATTGGTACCCAATATTAAGGAGCTTGTCTCAATGCCCAGCTTGGACCCTACCTCAAGTACCGCATCTACTGTCCCAGAAAAACAATCTGATCCTGTGCAGCCAACTCAGGACTTTAAACCTGGCAGCTTGGCAGATAATGTAGTCATGCAAAACGCACCTCTCAGCAAAGCTGTGATGGATGTCATTTTGGAAGCCAGAAGGCCTAGTACTAGAAAATCTTATGCTGGAAAATGGAAGAGATTCTGTGCTTGGAACCAGGCACAAGGAACAGATACAACTGTGCCAAATATTCCTCAGATTTTACAGTACTTAACTGAGATGCTGGACAAAGGCCTATCTTTGTCATCTATTAAAATTCATGCCTCTGCCATTTCGGCTCATTACAATGCAGAGCCAGCAATCTTTTTTTCTCATCCCTTACTAAAACAGTACCTCAGAGGAGCCAAAAGCCTCCAAGGAGATCACCGATGCCTGCATGGGACCTCAACTATGTCTTGGAAAAACTCTGCCTCCTTTTAAGCCAGCTGCTACTGTTGATTTAAAGTTTTTATCTTGGAAAACAGCTCTGCTCCTAGCAATAACTTCTGCAAGACGAGTTTCAGAGCTACAGGCACTCAGGCTGTGGAACCTTTTTGTCCTTTTTTATCTGGACAGGGTCTCCCTGAGGACAAACCCAACATTTATGCCTAAAGTGGTGTCCAGTGTGGCCCTTAACCAAACCATTCATCTGCCAACTTTTTATCCAAATCCACAGAACAAGGGGGAAAGAATTCTGCATTCTTTAGACGTACACAGCTTAGATTCTACTTGGACAAGTAGGACCAAAGTTTTCAGAAAAACAGAGCAATTATTAGTGACATATGCTGCAGGATCACAAGGAAAGGCCATCTCAAAACAGACTATTTCAAAATGGATAGGCCACTGCATTCGTTTCTGCTACTTATACCATGGAAAGCCAGTGCCTAAGGGCATTAGGCCACATTCCACCAGACATGCAGCCACTTCAGCCTTTCTCAGAGGAGTACCAACCAAGGACATTTTAGAGGCAGCTACTTGAGTTCAGTGCACACCTTTTACAAAGCACTATAATCTGCCACTCCAAATCCAAGGCAGGCTTTGCCACTGCAGTTCTGCAGGGTCTCATTGCCGCTCCTAATGGCTGTTTAGCTCCAGCCTCCCAACCATAGCTTTGAGAATCTACCCAAATGTACTGACTGCAACAGTGAAACACAAAGAACATAGTACAGTTGCGTACACTTACCATAAATGAGTGTATTCACTGTTGCAGTCCAGGTTACCCACCTGCCATCCCCCCTTTTTCTTCTGATGCAACATATGTGGTGTATTTACTGGTGGATGAAGGTAAAGTTTATATTGCTGCATGTTATTTTATATATTGATATAAATTTTGACTGCCCTTTTTGGTGGCACCTAACATCTGGGGCAAGAAAAACTAAAGAAAATGGGAGTCGTCTGCTGCTTTTATACCCCTGATGACCTGATGTCAGGGAAGGGGCGATGACTGCAACAGTGAATACACTCTAGCATCTACATTTGTGGTAAGTGTACACAACTGTACTTTTCCCAAGGATACAGATTCCACTTCCAAACTTTACCAACACCAGACGGTTGGCCACATTTATTTTTTTATTTTATTTTACATTTGTTGACCGGGATGGTCCGACTGGATACATATCCATTTTCAGCAGAGTCCCGGGGAGAAAAGCTCCAGACACATAATTTACAAATTTTAGGTAGATAGCATTAAGTAACAGTGAATACAGAAAGAAAAACGGATAGTACAATAATTTGTTACAGAACATACAGGCTGATTACAGGCATAGCAGAATATATCCATCCATGAGGCAAGAGACCTAAGTTGTGGTAGTAGGTAATTGTTACCTTATTACCTAGGGTTTAGGATATTTTATTAAGGCAATAATACCTAGATTAGTTAGTATGATTAATCAACTTGTTTGGATGGACTGGTAGGGTAGTTTGTTTGAAGTTAAAGTAAGGTGGAGGGGGTGTAAGGGGTACTAGTCAGGGTTGGTACAGGGACATAGCCAGTGTGACTTAAGGTGGCTTTTTAAGTTTGTGTTTAAATAACGTTGGCGAAGATTCTTGGGTAATGTCATCTGGTAGTGAGTTCCAGTATTTACTGACAGAGTTGGCAGAGAGGGAGTCACCTGCAGCGTTGTTTGATTTGGTCATAAGTACTAGAAGTTTGGTGGATGAGTGGAGTGTCCGGTTGTTACTATAAGGGCGGATTATGTTTCTGAGGGCTGGAGTAGTGTCTGGGTGGTGGAGTATTTTATGGGCAACTATGAGCTGGTTAAGCTGGAGGAGTTGGTGTAGTTCCAGCCAGCCCAGGAGATTCAGGTTCAGACAGTGGTGGGTCCGGTATGGTGTGCCAGTTGCAAATCTAGCAATGTGGTTGTAGCATGTTGACAATTTTTTGAGATCAGTTTTACTCGGGTGGGAGAAGAGAGGGGAGGCATAGAGAAGGGTTGATAAAAGATGGGAGCGGGCAATAGCAGTTCTTGCTTGCGGGGTTAAGAATGATCTGATCCTATAGAGGCTGCCAAATTTCTTATTGATAGTTTTTATGGTTTGATTGATGTGTACATCAAACCTAAGGTTGTCGTCTATCATGACACCCAACAGTTTAGTTTGGGTTACTGGGGAGATGATGGTGCCATTATTAGTTATGTTGAATTGGTGATTTGGTTCTATTTGTTGGGGTGAAGAGAAGTAACTTAGTTTTGTTGGGATTTAGTATTAATCGTTGGTTTAATAGCCAATTTTCAACCTTGTTGAAGGTGTTTTGGATTATTGTGGTAAGTTTTGTAGGGGTGGAGGCAGAGCAGATCAAGGTAGAGTCATCTGCACATTGAATGCAGGTAGCTTCTGGAATTACTGCACCAAGTTCATTTATAAAGATGGAAAAAAGAAGGGGACCTAGTATTGATCCCTGGGGGGCTCCAAGTCTGATGGGGAGGTGAGAGGAGAGTTTACCCTTCCACAGTACTGCCTGTTGCCCGTCTTGTAGGTAGGACTCAAACCATTGGAAGGCTTGTTTAAGTTTTGGGCTTCCAAACTTTTCATTAGCATTTTGTGATCCACCATGTTGAAGGCCTTGGATAGGTCTAAGAAGAGGGCAGAGGACAGATTGTTATTGTTACGATTGTGGTTGATGGTGTCTGAGAAGGAGAGGAGAGCTGTTGTGGTGCTGTGATTGGGCCTAAAGCCATGTTGCGAATTGGGTAGTAGTTTGTTCTCTGAGATTTCATGAGTTGAATATGAACGCACTTCTCCATGATCTTAGCTAGAGGAGACAGAATAGCTATGGGCCTGTAGTTGGACAGTTCAGTAGAACTGCCCCCCTTGTGTAGTGGTATGATGTGAGATTTTCCATATGTTGGGGATAACTGCTTCTGATATGGTTCTGTTGATAAGGACAGAGACAGGGTATGCGATTGCCTCTGCAGCCTGTTGTAAGTAGTCAGCTGGGAGGAGGTCTGCAGCCAGGGTTGTGGGTCTTGGTTTACTAAGTAGGGTCTTAATGAGTTTGGTGGGGACAGGTTGGAGTTCGAAGGGGGCTATTGTGTTGGACTTTGTTTTGTTAGGATTAAGTCCTGTGGGTGTGAGTTGGTTAGCTAAAGTTTGGATGGCTTCCATGAAGAAGGGAGTTAAAGGAGTTAGCCGTGTCTTCCCTAGTTTTTTGATTGGTGCCAGATGGGTTTGGGGTGGTGGTTTGTCCTGGGTGGAGGAGTCTATTTATTCCTGTCCAGAATTTCTGAGGTTTAGTTTTGTGTACTTGTAGGTGGTGGTTGTAGTTCTTTTTATCTACTGTTATGGATTTGTTTGCCTCGTTTCTTAGTTGCCTAAATAGGAGTTGGTCAGGTTGGGTTTTAGTTGTGCGGTAGGTGGCCCATTCTTTATTTCTTGATGTAATTTTGTCCCTAGTTTCTTTGGTGAGCCAAGGTGCAGTGTTGACCTTGGTTCTACTAGTCCGACTAGGGGCATGGAGGATTAAGGATAGTGAGGAATTTGTCATTGAAGTAAGAGACTGCTTCACGTACTGGGAGCCATTTTAGGGCAGACAAGTTGCATGCCTTTAGTTCACTGTTAAATTTTAGAGGATCGAAGCTTTTGTTGCTTATAGTTCTGTATGTGGGTTGTTGACGGTAATTTAATCTTGTGTCTGAGTATATATGTCCGGCAATGGTCAATTAGATCGTCTGGTAAAGTGCCTGTTGAATAGAGATGGGGGAAGTTGTTGATGAGTATCCAATCTAGAGTACTAGCTTTGTTATGCGATTTACCTGGCCTAGTGGGTGAGGTTATGGTTTGGATAAATCCATGGAGGTTACTATGGGTCTTTGGGGATTGAGTGGAACAGGCTGACCAGTCAGTGTTGAAGTCCCCGAGGATTATAGTTTCCTGTGGCTGGTTGCTGAGCCGGGTCAGGAACTCCTCAAGGGTGTCAATGTTCTTCCCTGGGGGAATGTAGACACAGACAATGTTTATGCTTTTTTGTTTATTAATATGCAGCTTTGTGATGATGATTTCAGTGTTATTGAATAGGGGGGGTTGCAAGGCGGCTATGGTGACAGATATGGTGGATTTATAGAGTATTGCTACCCCACCACCCTTTTTATGGGTACGATCAAGTCTATGCATGTTGTACCCAGGTGGTAGGACTTCATTGTCCTTGGCGGGTTTTAGCCATGTTTCTGTGAGGCAGAGTATCTCAGGTGAATATACTGCCAGGAGAGCATGTAGGTGCTGGATTTTGTTATTTATACTCCTGATGTTTAGGTGGCAGGCCAGCAAGGAGTCATGGGGTTTGTGTGATGGGCCTATATTGGTTAGGGTTTTATCTGAGAGAATGGGTGCAGTTGAAGTGTTTGGGCCAGGGTTTGGGTGGATGTCACCATCCTTGCTGAGGTTATTTTTTATCCTAACTATGTTTCCAGACTCTGAGCAGTGTACGATGATAGTATCTAGGTTTGTTGTGGATGTACTTGGGCCTGATAGTGACAAAGTTAGGTGAGGCAGATGCATTGAGATTCAGGGAAGGGACCGGTTGGGGGATATTTTGTAGAAGTGAAGGGGTTGAGGTTCGGAATCTAGGATAGTGAAAGCCAAGATGTTCTGTGTTCTCATAGGAGCAGAGTAGATATGGAATAATTAGTAGGGCTGGTAGAATGGATAGTAATATATTTGTGGATGTGGACATAGTTGTCAGGAGGAGATTTGGTAATGGTGTGGGAGTAGTGGGAAGGAGGAGTGGTTGGTAGTGGGAGGTGAGATGGGTTGAAGGTGTGGTATTGGCTGTGGCTGATAGGTTGCAGAGGAGTTGGGTGTGGTTTGAGAGATATAAATTAAGCAATAGTAGGGGAGGGTGGGGTGGGAAGTGAGCCCGAGCGGGGCTTAACCGGTTTTCCAGTTTGCTCTTGATTGGAGGTTGCAAGGAAGGTGAACTACTGCTTCCAATAGGTTTTTCAGGCAGGTTATAAGATTTAAAATATTTTTTTCCCTGTATGTAAGAGGGTTATCTAAGAGGTAATCACTGGATGCCTTTGAAACACCAGCGACTGAGCGTTTGTAATGTTTTATGGCTGAGAGCAGCTAAATTGCTACAGTCGTTTTTCATGGGGTGATTGAGGATATTTCTAGTGCTGGACCCAGCTACAGTTCGCTAAAATCTTTAGTTAAGAGTGCGGGTTATTACCCTTTATCTATTGAGTTCAGGATAGGAGGTCGGTTCCGCGTGCTTCACTACTCGCTCGTTTTTTTTTTTTTTTTTTAGGTCCCTTGTGCTAAGGAGCTTGTAGGGAACTGTTACCAGGGAGCGACTTATGGGAATAGATTTGTGAAATTTACTA
>NC_056746.1:497978719-498001219 GCF_019279795.1 Protopterus annectens | reverse complement strand
TGTCTTGGGCATCTTTTTTGGCCATTAAAGGTGTTCAGCCTAGGTGAAGCTTTAAGTGTGGTGTTTGTAGTCCTTTTCCCTTTTCCAGAGCCTGTAAGTCTGAGTCTTTCTTTGCACCCTTATTTATACAGAGGTACTGTCTCTTCTGTTTTAGCTGAGTGAGCATCTCTGCTTGACATGTCTGGAATGAATAAGAGGTGGATATTGGCTTTCTGTTTTACAAAAGTAGTTTTAAGTCTCTAACTGAAATGAGCAAAATGGGCATGTGATAATCTGAAAATGTACTAGCATAGCTAAAAGGAGTCTGATTTAAAAAAAAAAAAAAAAAAAAAAACATACAAGCCAAGTAATAGTGGGACTTGTTCATCCTAAGCTTACAGATTCTGTGGTACAGTCATCCTTTACCATAGTAGTCTTGTCATTGAATGTCTGTCAGTAATAATGGCATGAGTATAAAGCTGCATGGGGAAAGTATCCGTGTGCATCTCTGGGAGTACTCCCAACGTCTGAGATTTCAGTGGGCTTTATCACCTGTGTTTTCTTTCCACTTGCAAAAGGCATACTCACTGGGAGGATGTTCTGGCAACCAACAGTCTGCTGCATAAGGGTCGAAAAATAAATGTACAATTTCCTTGCTCAGAGAGTCTTAAAGCAAATAATTCACAGTCCTGTAATTTTTAGTGAATGTACAGAGGAAGTGGCTGCAAAAGGCCAAGCCAAAAAAACATTATGAAGGTGAGTGTTTTGTTGAAAAAGGTCCCTTTGCCAAAAAGGCTATATCAGTATTGGTTCCCAGAAGGCTGTTTTGTTAAGAAATTACAAATGCTAATCTAGTGCGATACAGGAACATCACTGTTGCACAGTATTGTATCTTGATTTTATTACATATTTCAGTTTGACCATAGTCATTCAGTTATTGACGTAAACTGTCACTTGTTAGAAAACATTAATGCTGGTGGGAGCAGCAGAAAACTGGACCCCAGTATAATTTAAAAATTGCATGTGTGACTGTCACTGTAATCTACAAAAATGTGTAGAGGAGGCAGACCCCTTCTTAAAACCACCAAGCATGTTTTTTATTTAATAAACAAAATATATAAGCGCTTTCATCTCAATATTCCAAAATTACAGAGACTTCATCAGATGCACATTTTAAAACAGCCTGGCTTGTTTTAAACCCTGTAAGGATGACATCATATCCTGAAACAGACTTTAAAAAGTTTAAAGCAACAGTATGTCCTAAAACAGTCAGCAGCAGTATTTGAGTTCAAAAATATATTGTATATAATTGATGTTTTAAAAAATTTAAACAATATAATAAAACCAATCCATTTAATATAATATAATTAAATATAGCATTCTATTACCCCAGTAAATGTGCTAATAAAAGATAAACAAATAATTGTAAAACAGTAAAAATGAAAGGTAAATGAACAGCTTCCAGTAGGAATTGAACCCAGAACCTTCTACGTATGAAGCAAGTGCAATAGCCACTACACTATTACCTTCACATACCCTATTACTACAAGTTCAATGTCTTTTATAAGGGCTTTTAATTTTTTAAAAGGCTACTAATAGGTTGTCATTCAGTCCTGGCCAGTACATGGAATTCAGTCTCAACTGCCATGCAAGTTCCAATTTTTCTAATAGGTAGGGCCATCCCCCCCCCCCACACACAAATTCTAGGTACCACACAATCCGATTATAATGAACTTAAATTCATGTTGTGGAAATCCTGTAGTATGTCTCGCTAAGGCATTATCTTCCAAGCCATCTCGTATGTGTCGAAGATGTTCACTAATTCTGATTTTAAATTTTCTTTCAGTTTTGCCCACGTAAAAACATGGGCAGGAAACGCTAATAGCACAATAAACGACCCTCTGTGTAGAACATGTAAATTTGCCTTTAACCCAGATGTTTGTTCCTTTAATCTCCACACCTTTGTCCGTTTTAATAATGTTGATACAAAATTTACACCTACCACATCTGTGCATAAACCCTTTATACTGCTCACCTTTGTGTCTCGAATATGTTTTTGAAACAATGTCCTTTCTTGTATACACAAATGGGAGCCTCTCCTAAAATGTCCCTCATAACTTTGTCATTCCTAATAAACTCCCATTTTTTTGTCAAAATATTCTTTATGTAATTTGCTTTCCTATTAAATGTTAAAAACTATTCTCGTAGGACTTAGGTGTAGCTGATACACGTGTTGTAGTTTCGCTGTTATTAATGGTGTTTAATTCTGTAGTTGTAAACAGACATTTTCTAATGTTTGTAACTACATTAGTGTTTTTCATGTTTAAAATAGAGCAAAATGCCCAGACCCTTCTCTTACTGTCCACTTCATTAGCATTTTGGTCTATTAATGAACTTGGGTAACCTCTCTTGAGAAACATTTGATAAGTTGTCTGTTTCGCCTTCATTCTTGCTTGTTGGGTTCAGAGCCGATCCTCTGCTCCGACTCTGCCATCTTCAATAGCTCGAGAGCCGTTTACTTGCTCAAGGCTACCCCATATCCCATGATGCTTGGTGCTAGTTACTCAGATCTCATTTGCCGCTTCAGACTGCGAGGCTGTCTTACTGGCTCAGGCTCGTATACTTTATTGTATTTTTCTCTTTTTTACTAGAATTTAACCTTTATAGTTCTTAGTTGTACTATTCCCCTAGCTATATTCTCTAAATAGCATCTATCCCTCCTGTTTTTTTTTCTTAAACTAGTTTTACTTATTTTTTTCCCCACCCCTCCCCCTCCCGTCCCTTTCACGGTAGCCGTTTAAATTAGAGGCTAACCCTTTTTTTTTGTCTGTTTCTAGTTTTTAAAAAAAAAAAAAAAAACATTTTTAGGTAGTGTCTGTAGTAGTAGACTTTACTTAGTTTGTGTGTTAGCTGTATAGTTTGTATTGTTTCATTAGTTATACCTGCTAACTTGTATTGTGTGTGTGTGTGTGTGTGTGTGTGTGTGTGTGTGTGTGTGTGTGTGTGTGTGTGTGTGTGTGTGTGTGTGTGTGTGTGTGTGTGTGTGTGTGTGTGTGGTAACATGTCCAAGGATACTAAAGTGTCCGGATTCAAGAAGTGTGACTCATGCTGTCAGAAGATGTCTCTGACAGATGGTCACACTTCTTGTGTCTATTGTCTGGGCGCGGTGCACCTGCAGGACTCTTATTCGGTCTGTCACGCTTTCAGCCGAAGAGTCCTGCAGGAGCGCAAAAATAAGTTAATCCTTCGGGGTTTGCTCAGCCTGTGAAATCCTCCAAGCCACCCAAGTCTTCAGCTCCCAGTTCTGAGCTGTCGCTGGGTGAAACTCCACCATCCACCTCGCCGAAACCGATGTGCCTCTCTCCCAATCGGCTCCAGCATGTACTTCGGAGCTGTCAGGAGTCTAAAGAGATCTAGGTCTCCCTCCTTGGAGTCGATACGCTCAGCTCCATGGTCACCTCTGCTCCATTCGGAGCGCAGTCATAGGTCCTCTCACTCCTCTTGGTCCTCTAGACTTTCAGATCAGGACTTGGAGAGAGTGGTCAGAAGGCTGCTGAAATCACAGGCCCTAGCGAGAATGTTGTCCAGCCCCCCTCATCAGGTGTCTGCGTCCACTTCTGCAGATATTCCTCCTCCCAACTCCTCTAGAGCACTGAGCCGGAGTTCATTGGGGTTAGAGTCGTGGAACAGTCAGCTCGGATACCTTCTCCTTCGGTTCAGTCGTCTGCTCCGATCCCTTCCATGGCACCGTCCTTGGAGGGATCTGGGCGCCGGGACACTCTTGTCTGCTCCAAGGGGGCGAGTGGCATCGGACCCTTGTCTGACCCCGTTCTCCCCCTCGGAGCTTCGGCGTAGGTGAGCTCTGTTCCTACATTGGCTTCAGAGCAGTCTCCCTTGGTGCGGAGGGGGATTCTGGTTTCTTCTGAACTGGAGTCTTCTCTGCGTCTGGGCGGGGGCACCTTCAAGGTCATGAGGAGTGTACTGGCCCCTGAATCAGTCCCACTGTCAACCCCATTGGCTACTCCCCCTATGGTGCCTGCCTCTGCCCCTCCTCCAGACCCCAAGCGTGGGAACCAGCACTCCAGGGCACGCCTTTGGGTGTTTCTTCCTCTTCCGAGGCCTCCCCTGATCACTCAGAGGAGCCACCTCGTAAGAGTAAGTGCAAGAGGAAGCACATGGACTCCCCTGAGTCTTTCGCATCAGATACTGACTTAGATTCGGAAAGGTCCCCGAGATCCCCCTCTGAAGAGGTCTCCTTTTCAGACATTTTGGAAATGCTTGGGCAGAGGGGGAACTGGAATACCCTAGCCCCTTCCGAGGATGTCTGTATTCCTGGACGCGTTTGGTTCCCGACCTTCCACCTCCTGGGTGTCTCTGCCTTTGACCCACTTATGTCTGTGGTGGCTCAGAAGGCGTGGTCAGCTCCAGACACAGTGGAACCAACTCCTAGGAGACCTGCTAATTTTATAACTGCACCTCAGGACAAACAGTTTTTGACTAAGGGCGTACCTGTTGATGCCATGGTGGTAGCAGCAGCCACAAAGGAGTTGGCAGAAACTTCATCTGTCCATCCCCCTAACAAGGAGTCTAGGACTATGGACAGATATGGGAAGCAAAATGTTTGCTTCAGCGACCTTCTCCATAAGGTCTCTGAATTATTTGTGCCATTTCACCCGCCTTCAGAGGGATCTCCTTAGAGATTGGAGATACCCTCCAAGATCCATCAGCTGAGGGGGCTCAAGCTAAGGTGGCCTCCCAGCTGGCGACTCTGAATTCAGTTGTTAACTCCATGAGGCTCATTTCTTATGCAGCCGATGGTGCGAGTAGAGCCGCAGGCACAGGCGTTGCCCTTGGGAGTCACGCATGGATGCTGCTATGTAATTTTGTGGAGCCCTTCAGAACGTCTTTCACCAGTACCCCCTTTGATGGTTCCGCTCTCTTCGGATCACAGGTGAAGGACACCCTAACCAGGTGTGAACAGGAAGGCAAGACTCTCTCTGCTGTGGGAGTCCATTTTTCCACTCCTAGACCATACTCCAAGGGTCAGAAGAGTGGAAAGATGTGGTCCCGGAAATCCCAGGGAGCCTTGCCTGACGCACGTGGTGAGTTCCCCTCCAGGGGCAGAGGAAGGAACAATAACGGACGCCGCCCTCATGGCAGACTGGGTCTGCAGAACCAGGGCAGCAGAGAATCCTTCTCTGAGAAGTCCTTTCAGCATCCCTGAAGGGTTGCCCGGCTGCCCACCTCTGGAGGCAGTCTGAGGAAGGCTTTCACTGTACCCCAAAGCCTGGCAAGATCTAACTGAAGACAAGTGGGTACAGTCTATCATTAACCGGAGGTTACAGAATTCCCTTTGCTCAACCCCCGTTACTGTCAAACAAGTCCCTTCCAGGAGCTGCTACACAAGAGTCATCCTGGAAGTCCCGGCAGACCAGCTCTGATCCGGAACTTACTCTAGGTTCTTTTTGGTACCAAAAAAGACTGGGGACTGGAGACCCATTCTGGATCTCAGCAGATTAAACAGATCTGTACAAAGAACAAAGTTTCGGATGGTCACGCTACAGTCCATTCTACCCTTCCTGGGTAAGGACAATTGGATGTGCTCTATAGATCTTCAGGATGCATACTACCACATCAAAATGGACAGGTGCTCCAGAAGATTCCTTCGCTTCCAGCTGGGAGCTAGTAATCAGTTCAGAGCTCTGCCCTTGGTCTCACTACAGCCCCCAAGGGTGTTCACCAAATGCATGGCACTGGTTACGGCTCACCTGAGACGTCAGGGATTCCAGGTGTTTCCATATCTAGACGACTGGCTCCTCACTGCTACCACCAGGCATAGCCTCCTACAAGCCAGAGACTACACTGTCAAAACTTGCTCCACGCTAGGCATCACTATAAATTTCAAAAAATCTCCATTGTTTTCCTGTCAGCATATCACTTACATAGGCGCAAAGTTAAATACAAGGAACATGTTTGCGAGTCTCCCACCAGACAATCATTAATTCGCCAGCAAGTGCAGATTTTATTAACATGCAACAGGATTAAAGTCAGGTTCGTCCTTCAAACACTGGGTTCCATGGCATCAGCAATTCTTCTTGTTTCCCTATCCCGCTTTCAAATGAGAATTCTCCAGTGGCTCCTATTCACACACTGGTCCTTCAACAGCTTCCCATGTCTTACAAGATTATGATCACAGAAGCATGCAAGAAACGCCTCGCTTGGTGGATGATCTCCCCATCAGTGTCCCAGTGCAGATCATTTGTGCTACCCCCTCCAGTCGCCACAGTGACCACGGATGCTTCCCTGATAGGGTGGGGCGTCATTATCAGGGCAGGACAGTCCAAGGCACCTGACAACCTCACGAGTACCATTTGCATATAAATGTTTTGGAGATGAGAGCCGTGCTTTTAGCGTTGCAAGCCCTTCAGGACTCTCTCCCTCTCGGGACAATTGCAGTTCAAACAGACAATGTCAGTGGTGTGGTACATCAACAAGCAGGGCGGAACCAGGTCCTACCCTCTGTCGAGAAGCAGTCGGACTTTAGCAATGGGCGATCTCCTCCCAACGTTTTCTGATCGCAACGCCCATCCCTGGGAGGTCCAACACCTTAGCAGATAGGCTCAGCAGAGCAATTCTCATGCCTCACGAGTGGTGTCTGAATCAGATAATTGCGGAACAGATATTTCGCAAATGGGGGCAACCTTGCTGCGACCTATTCGCCACACCCTTCAGCAGCAAGTGCAGCAATTTCTTCTCCCTTCTTCCACTTCCTGGCCACTCCCCCAGAGATGCTGTAGTCCACGATTGGCCTCGGGGACTTCTTTATGCTTTCCCTCAGTTTCCCCTAATACCCAAACTCGTACAGAGAGCAACTGTGTTGGGTTGCAGAATGATCCTCATTGCCCCTTACTGGCCTCGACAGATATGGTTCCCATTCCTGCATAATTACCTTGTCGTGCAGCCTTGGATTCTGGATCTTATTCCAGATCTACTGATTCATCAATCGGGCAGACTGCATCGATCCCTTCAAATGCTCCAGCTCACAGCTTGGTTGCTCCACTTCCAACCTTAGCCAGGCTTAATATTCCATCCTCTGTACGTGAAATTATCTCTTCACACAAATCCACAACTAGGAAGACTTATGCTAGCAAGTGGAAACTTTTTTTCTTGCTGGGCAGTGGCTAGGGATATAGACTCCTTTTCAGCCCCTGTCCACAAGATTTTGGAATTTTTAACGGAACTCTTTCATTCTGGTTCCGCTTCTGCTACAGTCAGGGTTCAGTTAGCTGCCGTTTCGAATTTTCACATTGGGTTGTCTTCTAACAACATTGTCTCAAGCTGTGTAAAGGCTTCCTCAAAGGAACCACTCTGCTTAGGCCCCCAGTGAGAGACCCTCACCTCCATGGGATCTAAATTTGGTACTAGCTTCCCTAATCTTGCCACCTTTTGAACCTGCAGTATCTTGCTCCATTAAGTTTTTATCCTGGAAGACTCTTTATGGTAGCCATTACTTCTGCCAGACGTGTTTCGGAGCTTCAGGCTCTGTATATTTGTAGTTTTTCATAATGATAGGGTCGCTCTAAGGACCAATTCTTCCTTCCTTCCGTTCTTCTTTCCTAAGGTCTGTCAAAATAATTTAAATCAATCCGTAGACCTTCCTGTGTTCTTTCCTAATCACACCAATAAGGCAGAATGTAAATTGCACCAGTTGGATGTTCACAGACAACTGCATTTTTATTTGCATAGGACAAAGGACATAGGACGTCGGACCAACTCTTCCTTTCCTATGCTGAGGGCAGACAGGGCCTTCCAGTCTCAAAGGTAACATTGTCTAGGTGGTTGTCTCACATTATTTCATTCATTTACCAGCTGAGAAACAAAGAATTATCTATCAAACCAAAAGGCCACTCTACTAGGGCATTGGCCACCTCGGTGGCCTTCCAATCTAGGTTGCCCATGGAATCTGTCTGTGCAGCTGCTACGTGGGCTAACCCACATACTTTCATTTCTAATTATAAACTAGACATTACTTCCAGAAACAGAGCTGATTTTGGTTCCACTGTTCTGAAGAGTCTGTTCCAATGAGCCACCCGATATGGTAGGTGCTAGGGACGCTGTCCCAACCAGCAAGAATGAAGGCGAGAGAGACAACTTAAAAACATAAACAAGTTATGTAACATTCCATGTTAGTTTTCTTCTCGCCTTCTTTCTTGCATCCCACCCTCCATCCCCCTATCCTAGTGGATCAAGAGGAGCTCCCCTTTTCAGATTTCATTGGCTGAATCTTCTCTGGTTGTCCTTTTCTGCTTAGATAGCTTCACATTTAGGCCCAAGGGGCTACTAGGGCAGAAATCTTCCTTAGTTATGTCTGGAATAGCTTTTTCAAATGAGATCTGGGTAACTAGCGCCAGGCATCATGGGATATGGGATAGCCTTGCGCCAGAAAACAGCTCTCGCTATTGAAGATGGCCGAGTCGGAGCAGAGGATGGGTTCCGAACCCAACCAGCGAGAAAGGAGGCGAGAAGACAACTAACATGGAACGTTATGGTAGGTGTATAACTTCTTTTTTCAGCAAATTACACTCCTCAATGTACGTCTCCCATACAGTTATCATACCGGCAGCATGGATAAACTGCCCGTTTTTGCTTGAATGTAAAAAAAAAAAAAACTATTTGGAGTATGTATTTTTTACGGAAAATCTTTGCTAGAAACTTGTTCGCAACATCATCCTTCGTTAAAAGGACGTCCAAGTATGCTATACTCGTGTCGTTTATTGAATACGTGAATTTTAGAAAACTAGTTGTGTTAATATATTCCAGGAAAGCATTCAATGTATCTCTAGGTCCTTTCCACAATATAAACATGTCGTCCAAATAACGCATGTATGACTTACAAAATTGAAAATATTCAGATGTCTTTAAATATTGTTTTTCCCACTCAAGCATGACAATATTGGTATATAGGCCCCCACAAGTGGAGCCCATTGCCACTCCCTCTTTCTGAAGAAAATATTGTCCTTCAAATAATATGAAGTTGTTCCTTTAATATTAAATCCAGCATCTGTTCAAAAAGGTTAACCCTATCCTGTGCTAGATCTTTAGAATGGAGATATTCACAAAACCACTGTAAACCAATGTCCTGTGGTATCGCACTGTACAGGTTAACCACATCAATAGTGACCAACAGGTATTCTTTACTATAACTGATGTCATTAATTTTCCTTAGAACATCCCACGAATCTACACAGACACTAGGCTCATCCCATACAAGTTTACTTAATTCCTTGTCCAAATACTTTCCAAGGGGTAGGTAATAGAGCCTCTGGCATCAACAATAGGCCGCATAGGTGGTTGGTACATACCCTTGTGTATTTTTGGAATACCAAAAATACATGGGATAGTGGGAAAATCTACCGTGAGGTAGTGCAACTCATTAATAGTGATTAAACCATCAATAAACATGTCTTGGATGAAACTTTTAATTCTCCTGTAAGATACATTCTTTTCATTCAAGGAGCTCAGAGTATGTGTCAGTGTTCAAGATCTCATGCATCTTATTACTATAATCCACTTTATTCATAATTACTACCCCCTCCCCCCACCCTTGTCTGGTTTCATTATTCTCACTCCATTGTTATGGAGCAAGAATTCAAGCTCAAAATTCTCTTCCAAATTCAAGTTCATATGTATCCTTTTCCCATTCCAGACTTTTTTGTGCAACTCTCTTAGATCGAGTTCACACACCCTTTCATAAAAAATTAAGGTGGGGTGTAGTGGTGGATTATATGTGCTGAAATCCTGAAAGGGTCACTAACTAACTGATTAAATTGGAATGTTCTGTTTGATAAAATTTAATTTCCTGATATAAAGCTTTAAGTCCATTAATGTATGGACTAAATCAAAAGATCCATCAGAAACAAAAGTAAATCCTTTTGCAAAAATGTCACACACAGTTTCATTCACAATCAAGTCTGAAACATTGTACACTTTGATATAATTCTCTGAGTTGTTACATAATTTTAATAGTGGTAAGGCATAATGCCCCCCCTCCATTGTTCTCCGATATTAATGTCACTATCTCCCTCTCCACAACATGAATTATTATATTGGATTGCGTGGTACCTAGAATTCATGGGGGGGATGTGGCCCTACCTATTAGAAAAATTGGAACTTGCATGGCAGTTGAGACTGAATTCCATGTACTGGCCAGGACTGAATGACAACCTGTCTGTTAGCCTTTTAAAATTAAAAGCCCTTATAAGACACTGAACTTGTAGTAATAGGATATGTGAAGATAATAGTGTAGTGGTTATTACACTTGCTTCATACGTAGAAGGTTCTGGGTTCAATTCCTAGTGGAAGCTGCTCATTTACCTTTCATTATTTTTGCTGTTTTACAATTTTGTTTATTTTTTATTAGCACATTTACTGGAGTAATATGCTATATTTAATTATATTATATTAAATGGATTGGTTTTATTATATTTAATTTTTTTTAAATATCCATGATATATAATATATTTTTGAACTTGAATACTGCTGCTATCTGACTTTGTTTTAGGACATACTGTTGCTTTAAACTTTTTAAAGTCTGTTTCAGGATATGATGTCAACCTTACAGGGTTTAAAACAAGCTGGGCTGTTTTAAAATTTGTATCTGATGAAGTCTCTGTAATTTTGGAATATTGAGATGAAAGCGCTTATATATTTTATTGTTTGTGAAATAAAAACCGTGCTTGGTGGTTTTAAGAAGTCTACCTCCTCTACACTCCATTTTTGTGGATTTTTTCGTTGAATTGGTTTTGAATTCTATCACTGTAATCTGTTTGATCTAGTGTGACTGAACATTGCCTGATAGTGATTTGTCTGTAAAAGCAGCCCTTCATCTTGGTTAAGCTTTCTGTCCCACCAAGGCTTGGAAGTACTGAAATGGCGAAGGCTTGTCATATTAAACTTGCCACAAGAAACAAATTTTGAAAAGCCATATCTGCAGGTGTGAGACTGCTTTCTTGTTTACTCCCTAAACACACCTCCCCTTAGAGGCTTACACTCATTCCCAAACAAACTTAGGATGCTTTACTTCTGCTTTTGTCTTCTGGGACTGTTTTTTGTTTTTTCAAACCCATGTCTACAGTTTGGATAGATTTGCACAAGTAGACCAGTAGTTAGTGTCTAACCTTGCCTGCATCTTTCCTTCTCTGTAGCTACATAAACCAGTTCAGGGCTGCTTTGAAGTACGAGATTATCCCACGAACATCAGATAAAAGGCAAGATATTGCCTAGATGACCGTAGTAATTGTAGGCCAGAGCATTCTGGCAGTGATTGAGTAACAAAGTATGCCTTCTGGAAGTGGAAAGAAACACTAAAGGTAGTAAAGCCCAGGGTGCTGAGATTGTGTGGCTATAGAACTTTGGTGTAACTTATGTGAGGAGGATAAATTTTGTGAATAGCAATACCTGACACACTTGTAATATTAATTTCTTTCCCTTTTTCCCCCCTCAGATTATCTACATTGCTTGTTCCTATGCCACTGTGTATTTGATTTATGTAAAATTCAAAGCAACTTATGATGGAAACCATGACACATTCCGGGCTGAATTTTTGGTTGTTCCAGTAGGAGGGCTTGCTTTCCTAGTGAATCACGATTTCTCCCCATTAGAGGTTGGTCGGTCTTGTTTTCTAATTATGGTTATGTTTTGAAGTTTTCTTATGTAATAAATATGTGATAAGTGCCACAGTTAGTGTTCTGTCATCCAACCCCCAAATGGGTGGAAATGCATGCCGATATGTATCAAAGGAAGGGGTGTAATTGATTTTATTGGCACTTTTTCCAGTTATTACAAGCACTGTCTGTCCACTGAGATGAAATTTCAGAAGTGAACAAACTTAAGGTGCCATTTTACAGTGTAAGAAATTTAATATTGTGGTTACAAATGCTTCACAGTGAAGATTAGAAAAATGAGGTATACATTTTTCGTGTGGTGGGGCACATTACATCCAAGGCAGCTGAGTGTTTACATGTGGTTGGTAGTGTTAACTATTCTGGGCAATGTGAGTGCTCTAAACTCAAACTTGTGTGAAGCCATTATCTGTACATACATTTAAATTGTGTCTGCTGTCTTCTGTAACATTTCTGTCCTACTGTTAGATGCTTATAACTAGCCTTTGTACAGTAGAATGGCAAATAGCAGTACAGGATAAAACCATCCATGTGGAATCAAGCTTGCAAAATTCTGATGAAAGCCTGCTAAAAGTTAATTCTGATGAAAGCCTGCTAAAAGTTTAGAATTAGGGTGAGTACCCCTTTAGGCTCTTGGTGCACCTTCTTAAAAGCATGTTTTTTTTCTCAAAACTCTAGAAAAATGACTCGTTCCAGAATCGAGGAAGGTAGGTGCTCCAAAAGGACTTGGGCAAGATAATGCAAGTTGAATTCTTCAGGTGGCTTAAGCCATGTCCTCTAAATACCTGACAGCTGCTCACTGAAAGACCTGAACTGCCTAGCATGGTGATACAGATGAGCAGAACTCTGTCGGTGCACAACTGACCACAACAGGCACAGAATAGGCTTAATGTGACTTGTTCTAGGAGTGTCAAGTCTGAAGGAGCCCAGCGTACCTTTTGCGGAGGAAATAAACAGTTGAAATCAGTGGAGAAGGTAAAAGAGTATTTTGGCGACTAGTAATGTGCACCATATTTGCTTTGGTCTTGCCCAGATCATTTTAAGCATTTGTCCAAACAGTGTTGTAAGGCTGAGTAGTAATCTGGCACAACTTCCAAAGAGAATAAGAGGGGTAGTTGAATTATTAGTATGTTAATAAGTACGTCCTGTAGTAACATACACGGTAAATCAAAACAGAGCCCTGGCACACTAGTCCAGCAAGTCTGGGCCTAAGGAAATTTAAAACAAGAAGCTGCACGCAGCAGTAAGAGGCAAGCTAGTCGGACTGCACTAGATAATTCTGTGCACTTTCAGGTGCATGACAAGAATCCAGAGTTCACAAAAGGAAAGTTTGAGGCCACACCTGTCCGACTGCCCAGTTGGACTCTGAATTGACCCGCAGAGGTCTCAGAACCACCTACAGACTACCACTACCACATCTGAGGCTTGCCCATTCAAAATTACTGAATTGTAAGAAGGGGGAACCCAATTTTAATTTTCCAAAGGTATACTGCAGATCCTTGTTGAGCAGTGTGTGAATTTCCTCTGTTCCTCAGGGGTCAGACACTTGGCAGTTAAGTGGACAGCACACCTAGAAAAAAAAACTTTCCTTCCCACAGACATCCAGAGAAACGGGAGTAATTGGATTTTTCACAGGATCTGTTTAAGGCATGGCACTCTGGCCACCATCTTTTGCAGGGTCTGCTGCTACTACTGTTTTCCTTTCACTCCTCAGACTCTTCTGAAGAGGATGAACCAGTCTCAGATTTATGGTAGCAACTAAGTCCCTTTTGCCAGACTACTTATGAGGAAGATCACTAGTACCTGAAATTCACCTGTGCCGAAAACTCTCATTCCCTGGAAACACTGGTTCCCCTTCTGCCTTTCCTAAAGAAGGAAATGCTGTGCAGTAGGTAAACCCAGATCTTCCATCAAACTGCAGAGACAACGGGATCTGCACAAAGACTCCTTAGATATATGGGGAGCATGGTCAGGCAACCTGAAAGTTCAGTAGAAATCGAAGACCAGATATTAGTCTGAAGGAGGCGATTGCACTAATACAGACCCTGCAGATTTTCTGCAATTAGAAACCAGGTCCACCAAGTCTTCACTGACATCACAACAGTTGTGTTGCATCCTACCAGTTGTGCAGACTGGCTCTTTTGGCATTGGAGCAGGCCACAGAAGCAAAACACTCCCTCCTAGCGATTTTACATTCCCTTACAGAACACATTTCTTGGCAGACACCCCACAAATGGATGCCAAGCAGGGGAGTTATTCTAGAACTAGTCCACAAATGTAGGGGGGTGCCTTATTTAGAATTTTTACCCCATCAATTGTTTACCATATTTTTGCTCCAGGACCTACTATTCTCATGTGTGGAAAATTTATGCAGTGCCTTCCCTTTGGAAAGGGAGGTTCTTGTAAAGAGACAGAAGGAATACTACATTGGCAAAGGCAGCGCGGATTCTTTTTTTTCCTAGCCAAGGACCATCACCAGAAGTTTCTCTCCACAGTGGACTTAATCACATAAGATGAAGCAGCGGGTCCCTCTAAGCTTGTCAGCCCTCAGCCTGACAGTTTGGATGGTAGTATTCTGATCCATTTTAACCAGCAATTTAGAAAAACAATTGCTACCAGAAAATCTTGCATGGCAAAATGGAAAAGATTTACTGTATGGCATCCGAATAAATATTGGGACCCACTTCAGGCTAAATCACACGTTGGTCCTCTCATTTGTGTAAGTTGTTGCAGTGTGCCTAGCATACTTATTTTTATAAGGCTCACATTTAGATTCATAGACAAGCTGGCATACTTTTTGGACTTGGCTTTCTGAACCTTGCCTTTTCAGTTGCAGCTTTATCTGCTGTGGTGGCTTACTGATAGAGATTTAGCCCCGTCATTGACCGACCTCCCCAACTTTTTCTATTTGTGTGTGTGTTTGTTTTTTTTTTTTTTGGTCCCTCCGTTTGGCTTTTAAGTTTTGGTGCATGAGAATTGGTCAGATTATCTTTTTTTTTTTTTTTTTTCATATGAAGTGTCCTCACTAGTGGTTGGACCCTAACCTGAGTTGCATGATCAGAAGCTAGGCACACTTGGGTTGTCTAAATGCTCCATCACTGCACATGTGAGCCCTAAAATGTGTGAATGTTAGCCTGGCATGTAATTCGTTGAGAATAACAAATTCATAAATTCATAGGCCCCATGGGGGTTTAAGTGTAAAACTGACTAATACAAAGTTTGTCCAAAGGATTGGGAAGAACAGAAACAACTTCCAGGTTATAACATGATTTGGGTAATTTTGCTTTTTGGGACAGTTTCAGCTTTGAACAATGTTTTATTCCTTATGGCAGATTTGAGCGACTTTCTCAGGAGGCTTGGACTTGGTTTGTTTGCTTTAAGAGAATATTTATTGAATTTGTTTGCTTTAACTCTAGGCTAACCCAGTTTAATTACGCATGGCCTGTTTTGAAGGTAGACCCAGTGTAGCATTTGGACTGGAGAATTTTTGATGGAAGATGCAGGGAAATTCCTTGTATGTTTCACTGTGCCTTAAATCTTTAGCTCCCACCAACTAAAGTAGGCACTCCATTTATTGCCTCACTTGAGGGCTGCTGTTTAGGATTGCAGCTTCCTCCTTTATGTTGCACTACTACAATGTCCATATTGAAACATGAATTCAAGCACCTGGTGAGGATAAAACTGACAGCATTCTGATTTTTCCAACATCAAAGGCAGATATGCTGCCTGCTGAGCTCTGTATGGCTGTGTTTGATTTTTTAGTTGCTGAATTTGATGGCGTTTTCATTCTTCAACATGTGGGTACTGGATCCATTTTGGCCACATACACTATACTTCAGATCCCACTCTTTGAGTTCTTCCCTCTCTTCATAATGCCCCAGTCAGCCAACAATATCTCTGATCTCATTTGCCACCATCTCACACATACATGGATCCCCCTCTGAGCATTTTTTTTTTTTCATAAGTGGTTATCCTCTTACAATTTTTCTACTCTACCTGTATCTGCTCCCTCTTTTATCCTTTCTAGTACATGACTGATACTTTAGAAGGTGTTTTTTACCATTGTTCATAACCTGCTTTCCCTAGAAAATTTCTGTAAGGGTCTTTAAATATGGCAGAAAAAGATAAGCAAAGTGCACTACCTGTGGGCATAACATTTCCAGTTCACAAGGAGTGCATCTGCTGCCTCTGAGCAATATCCCTCAACACTAGCTGCTCTGTTTGTGCTGCATTTAATTCAGGAGAAAAAGATAAGCAAAGTGCACTACCTGTGGGCATAACATTTCCAGTTCACAAGGAGTGCATCTGCTGCCTCGGAGCAATATCCCTCAACACTAGCTGCTCTGTTTGTGCTGCATTTAATTCAGGAGATCTAAGTGACAGGTGCATGGTTAGTTCTTAAAGGTTTGCTAACTCCTTCCTCCTCTTCAGTCTCTCAAACCCCCTGGCAAATCTGTAAAATTCTCTTTAGAACCCGTAAGAGATCCCCCACCCAAAGTATGCTACTTAGATTCCGTTATCGGAGCCACCTCGAGGGGGGGGGGGGAGAATCCAGCGAACTTCAGATCAGATTTCATCAGATCTTAACTCCTGATCGAATGCAATTCCGTCAAACTTCTTTAATCCACTCACCCAGGTTTACAATCACACCAGTGTCTCCTTGAATGCATTCTCCTTTTCAGGGGACACCAAGGAGAGAATCCTAAACAGTCAACCACCTCGTCCATTAGGTCCTCCAGAAGTATGTCAGAAGCCGACATGGATAGGATGATGAAATTCCTGAGCTCCTGTTCAGATGGGGTGTTCTTCGCTATGTCTCCTATCTGACCCTTGTGCCTCTCATCCACTTCCCATGTTGTGATATCTCCTCCTTTGATCTATCCACTGGTTTTAGAGCCCTTGAGTCTGGGAGCTTTTGTTGGATCCAAAAATTACTAGGTCTTTGACTGTTTGATTGGGATGAGTATCTGAGTTGAAGCAGCAATACCAGATCTGGAGTGTTAGGATCTACTGTGTTCTCAGTTGTTCATGCCCCTTGGAGCCTTTGCATTGGGCAGCTTGGGTCCAACTCCTTTCACTTGGCACAGATCTGGGCTAGGTCGGACCTTGGACAGCTTCGATGTTTCTGGGTCCAGTGCAGCTAGCAATGACTTCTCCCTGTCAGTCAGCCTTCGAGGTAGTGGAGAGGGCTTTGTCGACCTAAGGGATTTATGACCATTCCATCCTTGGATCCTACATCCCTTCCCCTTTAGGTCTAAGCCCATCAGGCCTACTCCACAGACAGCTGGTACCTTCTATCATCCATACAGTCCCAATCGAACTTCTTTCTGAATACCTCTCCAGACCATCTTGCTGAAGACAGTCCCTGAAAGTGTGCAAAAGGAGATGAGATTCCATAGGGGAACCTATGCACCAAGGATACAGACTTCCATAGGGGAACCTATGCACCAAAGATACAGACTTCCGCTAAAGGGAAGAGTCCTCAGATCTTCACTGGATGAAGTCTCATTCGGAAACATCCTGAAGTTCAAAAAAGTGGATGATCTTCAGACTCACTTCCTCTTGGTCAGTTTTCTGGGAGCTTTTGGTTACAGCCCGTCTGTGTTGTGGGGTGACTCTCCTGGTGGACTAGCTTCTTTATTTCCATCTCCCACCAGGCATGGAAGGAACTTTCAAAAACCATTTCTGGAACACCTAGACAATTTTGGCATCCCTGAAGGACACCTCAGTGGAGCAAACCCTGTTGATGCTATGGTTGTTCCCACAGTTGCAAAAAAGAGCTAGTAGAGCAGAGTTCCTCAGTTCATCCCTCTGAGTCCAGGGTGTTGGGACAAGTTTAGAAAGCCTTTATTTACTTCAGCAACCTTTGCCTTGAAATACCTGAATTATTTTGTGCACCTCACAAGTTTACAGAGGGATTTGACTGAGAAACTCTTCAAACCGTTTGGAGTCCATGCCTGTAGAGGACGAGAGGTTCTCTTTAAATTTGGTCATTCTTGTCCATTTCCAATGTGTCCATGAGGTTATCCCATGCTGCAGAGAATACCTCCTGGGCAGCTGGTTCAGGCTGTTCTGCTGTCCCTACTCTAGGCCAGTAATCAAGGAGACTCTATCTTCACCACTGACTCTGGTGAAGGATGGTCAGCGGTAAGAGCAAAGATGGATTCGCACAGTATTTTTATTTTTTTATTTTTTTATTTTTTTTTATTTTTTTTTTTTTTTATTTTTTTTTTTTTAGATGCAGCTCCATGCACCAAGCACAGTTTCCCTTAAGAGCACACAGGGAGCAGTCTCCAGATTTGGGGCCGGATTCTTACTCTCTGGGCCTACCCAAACCTCCACACTAACCACCTGGGAGCTCTGTCCCTGTTTCCAGTAGATGATACAGAGATGTTGAGTTTTATACACACCCATCCACCTGGGAAAAGCTGACAAGCTCTGCCCATACTCAGGGGTAATCAGGCTGCCACCAGTCTGCTTTTAAGGCCTCTTACAAAGGGTACCTAATTATGCTATGTACAGAGCAGCAAGTCTTTTTTTTTTTTTTCAGGAGTGGCTACAGTGTCACCAAAATAAGCGTACTCTAAAGGTGTTAAAATTCTCTAAAGGGAACGGCCGCAATAAAACGTATTAAAATGTTTAATACAAGAGTATTAAATGCAATAAGTTTCGACCACAGATTAAAAAAAAAAAAGTTTGATAGTTTCTCACAGTTGAAGAAAACAATACTAAACCATTCTCACCAGATGTCCTTGTCTAACTAGAGAATTATTGTTCCCTCACTACTCCCTAAAGCAAGGCAAGCTGATGTGTGCTGAGTCTTACCACAGCAGAAGCCAGATGTCTGTCTCGCTTATCTCTAGTGAATCACTGAATCTCACTTGCTGACTGTGTGAGATGTCTCCTGTCATACCTTTTCTGTCGGATTCTATGCTGCTATGAGGGTTAAAGAGTTAAGTTGGTTAGAGGATGACATCCCCTCTAGTTACCTGACTGGGGCCACATACTTCACACAGCTTTGCTAAGATCTGTGGTAGCATCTGAAAGCTATAACCATTTCAAACTTTCCACCCATGTTCTTTGTGTTTCACTGTTGCAGTCATTACATTTGGGTAATCTGCTGGCAGGTTGCCCTCAGTCGGCCTGAATAACAGTCTTGGGTCAGACTGTTGCTGTCTCTTCTTCCATGACGTTGGGGGTATAAAACATGCAGCCGACACCATTTTATTCAGTCTTTCTTGCTGCGTGGTGCCCAAAACAGAAGCAGTTCGCAAGTGCCGGTCAGCCAACTCCTGAAATGTTTGCATTCAGTTTCAGAACCAAAGTCTTCAATTAAAGCTAAGTACCCCTGTGGGGAAACTTTTTTTTGCTCCTTACCGATGTCAATAAAAGTTAATTGCATTACTTGTGGGAAGCAAATGCCTCCTAAGGATTTTCCTTTGTACTGTATTCCTTGCCTAGGCCCAGATCATAACTTGCTGTCTGTTTTGTGCTAGATTTAACCAATGCACTATTAAGTGTCTGTATATTTTTGTTTCTAAATATTTTTGATCAAGATTTAATTACCCTGAAATGTCGTCTGTTAGTCCAACCACCGGAGTTAACAAAAAACGTAAAGAAAGACAAGCTAGGTCCAAAACCGACGATGGAACTTGTAAGGCTGTCGCCGGTTCGCTGGTACTCTGAGGTGCTTTCGCGCAGACCCTGATACCTGCTACTTTTGAGTCACAGGCCATACCTGCTACTTTTGAGTCACAGGCCTCTACAGAGACCCATGCGAAGTCCGGTATGCCACAAGATTCTGAGTATTGGACCTGCAGATGTCTCTCCCTTGGATGGGTCTGAAGCCGCTGAGCAGGCACCGGCTTCTGAGGGCGTTTTCAGGCCTCAACATTTTTACATAAAACGGACGCCAGCTTCAAAAACAAGATCAAAAACATCTGTGTCTAAAAAAAACCGCATGAGCCACGTGCTCAAGGCCTATGCCTAAAAAAACAGATTAACAGAATGGCTGAGGACTTAATTACCTTGATCAGGGGTTCCCACCCTCCCCCTGCTAAGAGGCCTAGGCAAGGTACTGATTATGAATAGTCAGAACAGGTTTCCATTTCTTCAGATTCCTCTTCTGATAAGGAATTGTCTATTCCACCCTATGAGGATTCTGATGCAGAAGAATCCATCCCATCTGCATCTCCTCCTGAGGATTACTCTTTTGGAGAATCCTTGCATACTTTAAGGGAACATTTTCACTGGGAGAGTCAGGATTTCTCTGAATCAAAAAAGAGGCTTAGGGATTTCCTTCTTATTTCTCAGTATAGGCCTTTGGCAATACCTCCTGTATTAGACATTGTTGATGTGTTTTCGAATCTAGCATGGCTCCTGATTCCCTGTCTCCGGCTCCTAGTAAGCCAGACAGCTATTACAGGGTTCCTGACTCCCACAAGTTTCTATTCAAAACTTGACTATCTCACAGGGTCCCAAAGGTGTGAAGGCCTCTACAGCCAAAAATCCTACCCCCTCTAATAGAGATTCCAGGGCGCTGGATAGATGGGTAATAAGGTTTATATGTCTGCAACCTTTGCAATTGGGGCCTTAAACTGCCAGTTTCATATGCTTAAATATTAACAGCATGTTTTGGGCTTATTGAAACGGAAAATGTCGATTTTCTGATTGTGTGGAAAACAAAGAATTACAGGAGTTGTTGCATTCAGTAGAACAGGTTGGAAAGCATACTTGGCAATGTGGTTTTGATTCCTTGGAGGCCGCTTGCAGGGTTGCAGTTACTGATCTGTAATTAGAAGGCATGCCTGGAGCACAATCTGCCTGATCATGTTAAAGTTAAATTGTTAGATGCCCCCTTGCAGCATGATACTCTGGTAATAAGGCAGAAGAGGTTTTAAAGAAAACGGAAGACAAAGCTAAATCTATGCAAACTGTAAAAGATTTCTTACAAGTGCAGCCACCCAGGTTCAGTAGGCACTAGCCTACTAAAAATTGGTCCTTTCCTGTGTCCAACAGAGCCACTCAAGGCAAATCCAGGCGTGTGTGTGTGTGTGTATGTGTGTGTGTGTATGTGTGTGTGTGTGTATCTGTGTGTGTGTGTATCTGTGTGTGTGTATCTGTGTGTGTGTGTATCTGTGTGTGTGTGTATCTGTGTGTGTGTATCTGTGTGTGTGTATCTGTGTGTGTGTGTATCTGTGTGTGTGTGTATCTGTGTGTGTGTGTCTGTGTGTGTGTATCTGTGTGTGTGTGTCTGTGTGTGTGTATCTGTGTGTGTGTATCTGTGTGTGTGTGTCTGTGTGTGTGTCTGTGTGTGTGTCTGTGTGTGTGTCTGTGTGTGTGTCTGTGTGTGTGTGTCTGTGTGTGTGTGTCTGTGTGTGTGTCTGTCTGTGTGTGTGTGTCTGTCTGTGTGTGTCTGTCTGTGTGTGTGTCTGTGTGTGTCTGTGTCTGTGTGTCTGTGTGTCTGTGTGTGTGTGTGTGTGTGTCTGTGTGTGTGTCTGTCTGTGTGTGTGTGTCTGTCTGTGTGTGTCTGTCTGTCTGTGTGTGTCTGTCTGTCTGTGTGTGTCTGTCTGTCTGTGTGTGTCTGTCTGTCTGTGTGTGTCTGTCTGTCTGTGTGTGTCTGTCTGTGTGTGTGTGTGTGTCTGTCTGTCTGTGTGTGTGTGTGTGTCTGTCTGTCTGTGTGTGTCTGTCTGTCTGTGTCTGTCTGTCTGTGTGTGTGTGTGTCTGTGTGTGTGTTAATACTAGGCTAAGCCTAGCCAGTGTGTGTGTGTGGCTGGGATTTTATTCCAGAGTGAAGGGAGCCTCTGGGTTATGAATCTGTCCCTCCAGCATGTCCTATCCCTCCAGCATGTCCTATTTATTTCAGTGCAGAGGTTCAAGTCCCTCGAGCGCGTAGCTCGATGGGATTTGGATTTTCTGAGGTGCAGCATGTCCACTAATTCCGGGTTGGACATGGCTTTATACGTCAGGCACAGATCGCCTCTGAGCAGGTGGTATGCCACTGAGTAGAGCTGGAGCTTCTTTAACCGGGCAGCATACGGCATCTGTTTGAGCCCCTTGATCCTCTTGGTGAGGTACTTTTGGGGTCTTTCCAGTTGCTGCAGGTGTCTGGTAAGGTACATCCCAAAATGGGCATTGCACTCAATTATGGGCCTGATGAGGGATGAGTAAAGAGGCACGATGACCTCCCTGATCTAGATGCGAATCCCTTCATGATTAGGTGGGCTATATAAAATGTTTTTCTAACCACTTTGGCCACGTGGTTGTCAAATGAGAGATTGCTATCAACTTGGGTCCCCAGGTCCCTAATTACTACTTCTGTACTTAATGGATTACCACCTATGTGGTAATTTGTAGACACTGTTTATGCCAAAGGGATGACTATACACTTTTTGGCGTTTAGCTTGAGGCCATGGCTCTGGCACCAGTTGTCTGTTTCTATGAGGCCCTTTTGGAGGATGCTTGTCTCTGCTGGAGAGTCTGTTATGGCGCCCAGTTTGCAGTCATCTGCAAACTTGGTCAGCCACAGTCCTTCCATGTTGGCCTGTACCTCCGAGAAATATATACCGAACAAGAGAGGTCTCAAGACTGAGCCTTGTGGGACGCCACTTGTAACTGGTTTGGAGTCTGACATGGCTCCAGCTATTCTAACCATGTGGGTTCTGTCCTTGAGCCAGTTTGCAACCCATCTAGTGACATAGGGGTTTATATTTAAGCTGGTGAACTTAAACCTTTTTTTAATGGCCAGGGGGGGGTATTGGGGATTTTGGGAAAGGCTTTTAAACCAAAAGGTCCCGGGTTTTTTTGGCTGTTTTTTTTGGACCACTTACTTTCATTTGGT
>NC_056746.1:497956540-497978219 GCF_019279795.1 Protopterus annectens | reverse complement strand
GGGGAAATTTTTTTCAAAAAAAAAAAAGGTTGGGCCACCAAAACCCTTTTTGGGCTTTTCGGGGCAAAAAAAAAAAAACCCTTATTTTTTGGGCAAGCCCTTGGGGGTTCTTTTGGGCCTTTTTCCGGGGGAAAAATTTCTTCTAATTTTCCCCCATTTTTTATGCAAGACTGCATATGAGGAAACTTCAGTGGTATTTAAAAAGTCTATGGAGTCAGCATTGTCACAGCCTGGAAACAATGATTCCTATCCTACCTTGCCTGCGCCTAGAGTTCCTATGGTGGGCAGAGGCCTGCCACCAGAACAAATGACTGCCATTCACACCACCCCCTGCCACCCAAACCCTAACTACAGACGCATCAGACTATGCATGGGGGGTGCTCATCTGGCAGGGAAGTGCATTCAGGGAATATGGAGCCCAAATCAAATGTACCTTCACATAAATCAAAAAGAAATGCTAGTTGTACAGAATGCACTGACAGCCTTCAAGGACTACCTTCATCCAGGACAATTACTGATAAAGACTCACAGCACCACAATTATGTGGTACAAGCAGGGGAGTACACACTCCTACCCCCTTTGCAGACTAGCCGTGGCATTGTGGAACACGGCCATGACCTATTAAGTACAGCTACAAGCTCATTTCCTTCCAGGAAAGGTAAACACTGTGGCAGACTATCTAAGCAGAACTCTCATGGATCCACATGAATGGAAACTGGAGCCACGGATTTTCAGCATGTTGACACGCAAATGGGGGAGCACAGACATAGTTCTAGTGTGAGGCAAAAAGATCTATCAGTTGGACAAATTTTGCACAAGAACTCATCACAAAAAAGCCTGGAAAAGTGGATGCTCTGTCCTTCAGCTGGAAAAAACCTGTCAGTCTATGCCTTTCCCCCTCTGCTCTCTAAAGTTCTACTAAAAGTCACAGGACAAACCATGAATGATTTTGATTGCTCCAAACTGGGTTCGCCAACACTGGTACCCAGTCCTGCGCAGTGTCACACCTTCCACCGTGACACCTGCCCTCCGACACCTTACTTACTGTCTCAGCAGAACAACCAGACTCTGCACACTCTGCTTCAAACTTTGAATCTTGCAGTGTGGCTAATCACCTAAATTCACCCTTAGCATCCCTCAGCAAACCTGTGATGGATGTAATTTTGGAGGCGAGAAGACCTAGTACTAGAAAATGTTACGCTGACAAATGGAAAAGATTCTTTGCCTGGAATCCGTCGCTAAGGATAAGCACAGCGGTGCCCAACATTCCTCAGATTTTACAATACTTAACTAAGATGCTTCACAAGACCCTGTCCTTTTCTTCCATAAAAATCCATGCCTCAGCCATTTCAGCTCATTACAACACAGAACCTCCCCTCTTCTCTCATCCACTCTTAAAGCAGTATCTTAAAGGGGCCAAAAACTTAAGACCACCCAGGAGACCTCCAACCCCTGCCTGGACCTTAATTTTGTATTGGAGAAACTCTCTCCCTCCTTTTGAGCCAGCTGCAACTGCAGACTTAAAATTTCTCTCCTGGAAAACGGCTTTACTTTTTGCAGTCACTTCAAGGATTTCCGAATTACAGGCTGTTATGGTAGTAGAGCCTTTCATCATTTTTCATGCAGACAGGGTATCTCTCTAAGAACCAACCCATCCTTCATGCCTAAGGTGGTATCCAGTGTGGCTCTTAATTAGACAGTTTGCCAACTTTCTTTCCCAATACACAGAACAAGGGGGAGCGGATTCTGCATTCATTGGATGTACACAGGCAACTTAGGTTTTACTTAAACAGGGCTAAATCTGAACAACTGCTGGTAGCATTTGCTGCAGGGGCAGAGGGAAAGGCTATTTCAAAGCAAACCATTTCCAAATGGATAAGCCATTGTATTTTTCTGCTATAAGCAAAATAGAAAAACTATCCCCCGGGGGATCAGATCCCATTCCGCCAGGGCTGCATCTACTTCAACAGCCTTTCTCAGAGGTGTTCCTACCCAAGGACATTCTAGAAGCTGCTACCTGAAGCTCCGTTCATACTTTCACCAAACATTACCATTTACCACTTTTCTCTAAATCCAGAGCTAGTTTTGCCACTGCTGTCCTGCAAGGCCTTATAGCTGGTCCTAGTGCTGTATAATTCCCTCCACCCAACCATAGCTTTGGGAATCTACCCAAATGTAATGACTACAACAGTGAAACACAAAACGTAATACAGTTGTATACACTTACCATAAATGTAGATGTTAGAGTGTATTCACTGTTGCAGTCCTTGTTACCCTCCCTCCAGCCCCCTATTTTTCTCTGGCTATACCTCTACTTTCTTTTACTATGCTTAAAAGCCCTTTTGGTGCATTTACTTTTGGGTTGGAGGTATATTTTTTTGTGTGTTTAATTTTATTTGCTCCCCATTTGGGGGGCACCTGACATCTCGGGTAAGAAACTAATGCAATGGTGTTGGCTGCATGTTTTATATCCCTGACGTCATGGAAGGGGCAGCAGCCGATGCAGGACCCAATCAGGCCGACTGAGGGCAACCTGGCAGCAGATTACCCAAATGTAATGACTGCAACAGTGAATACACTTTAACATCTACATTTATGGCAAGTGTACACAACTGTACTTCGTCTTTGCTATCTGCTGCTGCAATTCTGTTTTCATATCTAGTTTTAGAGGATTTGTTGAGGGATCTCAACCTTTTGTTGAGGTTGATAACTTGAGTTTTTCCAGTCTTGGGACTTCACCTTATTCCGCATCAGTTTCCTCCTGTTGTAGAGTTTGTTTATGGCAGGGGACCACTAGATTGGCTTTTTTTTTTTTTTGAGGAGAGTCTTAGTTTTGTTGGGTATAGCGTGATCCATGCATTTCTGTAAGTGTTCGTACAGTGCATTGGTGTATGATTTGGCGGTCATGCAACTATTCTCCATTTCATGGGTGCTATGAAGCTAGCCACCTCTGTTTTTAGGAGCCTAAAGTTAGCTTTAGAGAAGCTTTTCATACTGGTTACCTTTTGTTGGGGGTGGGTGGGAGGGAGGGATGTTTCAAGGTGATTAGTTTGTGATTGGATCTAACTAGGGAGGAGTTGACCGTTGGTGTAGAGCAACGGTCGCCTTTGTTAGTAATGACCAGGTCAAGGATGTTGCTACCTGTAGTGTGGGGGTAAGAATGAGCTGGTCCAGGGCATTGAAATTAATGAATTCCAGAAAGCATTGGGCAAGTGTATTATATATAAAAGTGAGTAGTTTTCCCAGTTATTGGAGGGGTAGTTGAAGTCGCCAAGTATGAGTTTTAGGTTGGACCCTAATATTCTCCAGGGTGCTTAGGAAGGTTGAGTGTGAATCTTGGGACATGGTTGGGGCCCTATAGCAGGCTACGACCTGAATCACTGTCTTACCCAATGTTAGCTGCACCTGAAGTATCTCAGATGCATTATGTCAGGCTACCACTCTGTAGGTGTGCGTGTCCTTTATGAATATGGAAACACCACTGCCTTTGGAGCTTCGGTCCAAGTTAATCTGACAAATTCTTGTAGTGGCTTTCTGGAAAGATAGGAGTAATGGAAAAGATTTTCAGTTTGGGGTGTTCAGAAGGAAATTGACCCATTTTAATCCTGTGCCTTTTTTAGCATATATTTTTTCAGGAAGGTGCTAGTTTTTCTACAAAGTCCAGTCAGCAGCCGTATCTATTTTCACTTAGGAGAAAGCTTTTTCTTCAGCTTCTTCCAAGTTTATGCAAGGACTTTCTAAAAGGTATTAGACGTCCAGTGAAAGGTCCATCGCCTGCTTGGGATTTAAGTCTTACTTCAGGGGTTGACCCAACAGTCTTTTGAACCATCAGCCAAACCCACGTTAAAATTCTTGGCTTGGAAAACAGCATTCCTAGTAGCTGTTGCATCTCTGGGGTGAATTTCTGAACTCCAGGCTGTATCTTCCCAATCCCCTTATGAACCAATCCATCCCACTTGCCAAAAGTGGTATCTGAGTCGAATAATAAACATTTCACTTGCCTGTCTCCCTCAAGAGAGTACATGCTACATCTGTTAAATGTACATGGACAACCATGTTTTTATCTACACAGAACAAAAAGATTTCATAACATCAGCACAGCTGTTTTCACCGAACAGACTGGGATTATCAGATGTTCTACGTGCTGCACTGTTTCAGTCATCACATTTGGGTTATCCCTGCCAGGGTAGCCCTCGGCAGGCCTGAATACCAGAGTCTTACTATTTCTGCGTCTGTTGCTGTTGCTTCAGGACTGACATCAGGTCATCAGTAGTATGAAGTAAGGCAGCCGATGCCTGACATCAGGTCATCAGTAGTATGAAGTAAGGCAGCCGATGCCATTACACCAGTCTTTCTTGACATGGAGCCTGAAGCAGAAGCAGTTCGCACGAGTGCTGGTCGGCCGCTCCTGAGTTTCGTCTACCGATTTGAAGCTGAAGTCTTCTAAAGCAAAGTACCCCGTTGGGGATGCTTTTATCTTGCACTAACCGATGTCAGAAAGTTAACAATTCTCTCACCTGTGAATAGCAAATACCACACTGAGACTTTCATTCTTTCATCACTTGTTTAGGCCCAGACCACGACACCCCCTGCTGTCACTTCTGTGCTTTGTTCAATGCCAGAACTGTCAGTCCTGGATATTGTGGAGGATATTTTCCTGGAATCCAGCTCTAGACTCTTGACACCCTCCCTCCTGCACCCAGAAAACCAGACTGGTACTACAGAGTCCCTGACTCACAAATTCTTTTTAAAAATCCTACTGCTGACCCTGAGGTAATTTCTCAAGGGCCTGAAGGGATTAAAGTGACCTCTGCTAAGAATCTCACCCCCTCAAATAGGGATTCTCAAGCACTAGACAGATGGGATAAAAAAGTATACACCTCTGCTACTCTTGCTATCGGGGAACTAAATTGTCAGTTCCATATGCTAAAATTTCAGCAACATACCCTGGAACTTCTGCTTGTCCAGAATCTACTGAGTTACAAGAGTTAATGCATTTTCAAGTCAAGTAACTAAACGCACATTGCACTGTGGTTTTGATGCCCTAGAAGCTTCTTGCAAGGCAGCAGTCACCGGATCTGTCAGTAGAAGGCATGCATAGCTTAAGGAACAGCCCTTGCCAGACCATGTCAGATCTAAATTGTTGGATGCCCCCTTGCACAAAAGCAATTTATTTGGCACCAAGGCAGAAGAGGTCTTAAAGATGGAAGAAAAAGCAAAATCTATGCAGACAGTTAAGGATTTCTTATAGATCCAGCCACCCAGGTTCAGGAGGCCATTGTCCTTTCCTGCTCCAACTAAGCCAGTCCAGCCCAGACCCTAGGGACCCCCCCCCCCCAAGACGGCAGCCCCAGGGAATGCACAGGTCTAAGCAGTAGACTACCTCCACTTAAAAAAAAAACAGGGAGTTCTAAGCCACTCCCTTATAGTAAGAACTCTGTGACTCGCCTCTGTCTGTCCACCTTGACTTACCCCTCGGAGGAAAACTCTCCTTTTACACAAGCACTTGGGCCACCATTACCAACTACCGCTGGGTTCTCAACATAATGTCCCAGGGATACAAATTTTCTTTCCACACCCTTCCTACCCCGAAAGGGTTCCCAGATCTACCTTAAAACCAGTGGGCAGAGGTGCAAAAGCAAGTCCTTTCCCTATTCTCTGACTGCAGTAGAGCACGTTCCTGCAGAACAGAGGCCAAGGTTTCTACTCCAGACTTTTTCTGGTACTCCGTAAAAGAGGGCATCTGGCGCCCTATTTTTGATCTTTCCATTCTAAACACCTTCCTGGTGATCCCAAAATTCAAAATGCTCACCCTCCAGCAGCTGCTACCCATGCTCTCCAAGGATGCTTTGGCTAGCCACCCTAGATCTAAGAGGCTTACCTCCATATTCTTATCGGGGAATCATGCAGGAAATATCTCCATTTCAGGGCAGGATCTAAGCACTTTCAGTTACTCTGTGCTTCCCTTTGGCTTATCTACTGCTCCCAGAGTTTTCGCCAAATGTCTGGCTCCGGCCATTGCCTTCTGCAGACAAAGGTATATCCAGATTTACCCATACTTCAACAACTGCCTAATGCAGGCAGACAGCCAGGAAAAGCTGCTGAAGCACCTGGCCTTTGTAAAAGTCCGTATTAACCTCCCTAGGGTACACAGTCAGTGAAAAGAAATCTAAACAGGTGCCCACCCAAAGGATTATATTCCCAGGAGCAAGCCTGGACACAGCATCCCCAGATGGCATTCCCGACAGCCTACTTCTCTCAATTAGCCACCAGACGCCAGCTATCTGCAAGGAAGATCCTCCAGGTTCTGGGGTTCATGGCCTCTTGCTTTACTACTCATTCCATATGCCAGACTGCATATAAGGAAACTTCAGTGGTACCTAAAAAGCCTTTGGTGTCAACACTGTCAGGACCAGGAGACTCTTGTACCTATAATTCCTTGTCCCAGAAAAGGTTTTCTTTGGTGAGCAGCAGCATGCTCCCACAACAAGGGACTACCTTCCTGCTGCACATACCCTACCCACAGACTCGGACTGTGCCCGGGGGTGCACACCTGGACAGCAGGTGCATACAGGGCCAAAGGGGCCCACAGCAAATCCCTCTGCACATCAACCAAAAAGAGATGATTGGCTGTCAAGGATGCCTTGATGGCTTTCGATCCCTTCTCTCCCTAGGGGCTCTCCTGATCAAAAAGACAACACCACTGTAATGTGGCTTATCAGCAAGCAGGGAGGAACTCGCTCCTACCCTCTATGTAGGCTGGCCATGACCCTTTGGCACACAGCCTCTGCCATGCAACTCCACCTGTTAGCACAGTTCCTATCAGGTTTTCTCAACTCTCTGGCAGACCAATTAAGCAGAAATCTTCTGGACCCACACGAGTGGCAGCTCAACAGAAGAACCTTCACACTAATAACGTAGAAATGGGGCACCCCAAAGGTCTACTTTGCCTCCCACACCAACCATCAGCTCGGCAATTCTGCACCAGGGAGCATCACTGCATGTCTTGGAAAGTGGATGCCCTGTTCTTCCCCTGGGTCCATGCATCAGTCTTTGCCTTTCCTCCACTACCTCTCATCCCCAGGATACTGCTCAAAAATAAAGGACGAAAAAACAACGACAATTCTCATGGCTCCAGACTGGCCTCGTCAGCACTGGTGCCCCTTGCTGCACAGCCTGTCCCCACTGCCACCATGGCATCTTCTTCCGATTCCAAACCTCCTGGCCCAGAGGGAAGGGGAATTCATGCATCCCCAATTGCAGGCACTCAATTTGGCAGCTTGGCTTATTCCCTAACCCCAAATCAGTCTGCCAACCTCAGTAAACGGGCTCTAGATGTACGTGAGGCCAGACGCCCTAACACTAGAAAGTCTTGTGCTGACAAATTGAAAAGGTTCTGCGCCTGGATTCGGGCTAAGGGAGCCAGTACGGCACAGCCCTCCCTCCCTCTCATCCTGGATTACTTGGCTAACCTACTACACAGTGGCCCCTCTTTTTTTCCTCTCAAAATTCATGCCTCTGCTGTCATTTTTCCACTGAGCAGCCACCTTTTCACCACATCCACACAGAGGAGCTAGCAACTTGAGGCCACCTAGAAGAGCACCAACCCCAGCTTGGGATCTTAACTTTGTGTTGGAAAAGCTCACCCTGCCCTCCTTCGAACCAGCTTCTTCTGCAAAGCTAACATTTCTCTCCTAAAAGACTGCTTTCCGTCTGGCCATCACTTCAGCCAGAAGAGTGTCCGACCTGCAAGCACTTATGGCTGTGGAACCCTTCATCTTCCATGCTGACAGGGTATCCCTCAGGACTAACCCATCCTTCATGCTCGAGGTGGTGTCCAGTGTGGCTCTCAACCAATCCATTCATTTGCCCACCTTTTTTTTTTTTCTAATCCCCAGAACAAGGGGAAAGGATCCTGCACTCTCTAGATGTGCACAGCCAACTCGGATTCTATCTAGACAGGACTAAATCCTTCAGAAAGTCTGATCAGTTGCTGGTTAGCTTTGCTACAGGGGCAGAAAGCAAAGCCATCTCCAAACAAACCATTTCCAAATGGATAGCACACTGCATCCATTTCTGCTACAAACACTGAAGGCCTCCCCAAGGGGGTCAGGACTCGCTCCACCAGAGCACTTTCCTCAGAGGAGTCCCCACCGGGGGCATTCTGTAGGCTGCCATCTGGACATCTGTTCATACCAAACATTACCACCTGCCTCTCCTCCAAATCCAGGGCAGGGTTTGCCTCTGCAGTCTTGCAAGGCATCCTAGTCAGCCCCTAGTTTCCTTGACTGCCTCCACCCATTTCCTCAGCTTTGGGAATCAACCCAAATGTGATGAATGCAACAGTGAAACACGAAGAACATAGTACAGTTGTTGTACATGTACCGTAAATGTAGATGTTTTCACTGTTTCAGTCCTGGTTTCCCTCCATCCCCCTTTTTTTTCTTCTGTTTATTTACAAGGTGCATATTGGTATTTACTTGGGTTAGGGCAAGAAAAACTGATGTAATGGCTTTGGCTGCCTTACTTTATACTACTGACTACTTGACGTCAGTTCTGCAGAAATACTAAGCCTATGGTATTCGGGCCGGCCAAGGGCTACCCTGGCAGGGAAAACCCAAATGTGATGACTGCAACAGTGAAAACACCCGAACATCTACATTTATGGTAAGTGTACACAACTGTACTTTTCTAGTTATCTGGCCAAATGGATTACTGATTTGTTACATTTGTATATCCTTGGCAAGGCCTGTCCTTATCAAAGCCTCCTAAAGCACATTTTACTAGATCCATCTTCCGTTTTCTGGTTTAGGACTTCCATTGACACTTGTGCAGTAGCTACTTGGTCTAATGCTCATACCTTTTATTGCTCATTCAAAACTAGATTTGACCTCCAGAAGTGGAGCCGCTTTTGTTCAGCAGTTCAGAATATCCTTCTATGAGGCCACCCAAGATTCGTTTAGCTGTCGACTCTTCTCGCACATTGAATGAAAAGAACATCGGGTATTAGTTAACTATGCATCTGTGTTGTCCATTTTCATTCTTCCTCAACTTCCCACCCTCTCTCCCTTCTTTCATCTTCTGGAATATGACCATTTGGGTATTTTGGAATCTTGTTCCAGGTTTGAGCCCAATCATTGCTGTTCTTTCCTTCCTACTCTGTAAGGCTAAAAACTCAGTCTGAGGTATGGCTGTCTAGGGCATTATGGGGATTGGGAGGTGGCCAAGTCAGTCCTGAGGTTGGATCTAGTACCCACACGAAAAATAAAAATGGACAGCACAGATGCATAGTTATGGTGAGTACATAACTTTTCACAACACAGTTTTGTAATTCTGTTTTTGAAGTCACCGATGTTCATACCACAATCCCACAACTAGTGTAAAATGGCTTTAGCTAAACACTTGGGGTGGAGGGGGGTAATACCTACTCCCCAGGGCAAAATCAGCATTGCTAAATATTCTGTATCATGTAAGCATTGCATTGGTATAGTTCATAAAGCTTTTCTGTGTTTTTGGATGCTGTGAAATGACAGCCTTTCACCGGTTTGTAATTCTGGTGATACGTTTTGTGTGTGAGAATGTGAGAAAGGCTAAAAGAATCTGGTCTGCGAATGAAGTTAAGTATGAATGCCTGGTAGGGCTAAGGCTGACAGTACTTAACGCCTAGCTGAGAACTTTCACAGGCTAACAAGCACTCCTTTCACCACAAGGCTGTGCTGCGTAGGATGGTAACAAGTGAATTTTTTGTGGTTTTCTTTCCTTACAGGGTAGTTCATTAATCAACTTTTTTTTTCACCTCTTTGATTTTTGTAGTAAGCAATTAGCTTTCTAGCTGCAGTAAGCAGCTCATCTACTCCCTCTCCCAAGTCCAAGTTTTGGCTCCTTTGTTTTACTGTCGTGTTGCAGTTTGTCTTGGTTTGACAAGTACATTCTGTTTCGCTGCCAATTTATTTTATTTTTCTGCTTTAGTGTTGGTTGTGTGCCGCATCAGTTTCACTGCTATTGTTGGCAGTGGATAAGTATTGCCCAGCAAGCAGAATAATACCCTGTAGGCAGGCATTCACATTGCCATAAATGTCTTGAAGGGGCGTTTCTCATTTGCAATATGCACTTCCTTAAAGCCTTCTGCCTTGAGATGAGCAAGAGTTCTTGATGTCGAGCTTCCCCCTGAGGTGCAGCCCCAAAGTCATGGTTTGAGCAGGGAGACTCCCATCTCTTAAAAAAAAAAAAAAAAAAAAAAAAAACTGTAGGGGTGTCCCCTTACCCTGCAGATTTTGCTTTGTACAGATATTTTCTGTTTGACCCAGTAGCATGGTTCTAAACAAGAGTTGACCGGTGGACGCCATTCCATGGGATCTTAAGGTTTATGTGGTCAGTTTCCATTAGCCTAGTTTATAGTCAAATGCAGCAAGCCTTCCCCTCAGTATAACTTATTTGATACCAGGTCTCTTTCCCCTTGCACATTTGGGCAAGAAGTGAAACACCTTTGTACTGGATTTCTCCTTCAGGACCCAAGCTGTCCTCCAAGACCAGACAGGGTCCTGATCTTTATCATGGAAGTCCACACTCCATTGTTGGCCATGTTGGGGTTAACTGCAAATTCATTTTCAGGGGCCAGGGTCTTTTAAAGTTTACTTCAATGGGTTGGTCTCTTCATTGAAAGTTTACTTCAATGGGTCAGCACTGGTTCCTGTCAGCACAGAACTGATTCTTTTGCTGGGGTCAGCCTGTCCGTATTTAGACATCTAACCTCCAACATCAATCAATCCTTCAGTGTGGATAGACTCAACAGTTTTGTACTAATTTTGATGCTAAAGGTCTCTGTGAGGCAGCTGGATGCCTTGACTGTCCTGTCTGACCATACAGGCTTCTGTGTGCTCCACCCCATTTGTGTAATAGGGTTATGGGCCCCCATGGACTACAGTTGTCTTCCTTAGTCACTGTCCACCCCTTTGAGATGGGGGGTGTTTAAAATGAGAACACTGATCCAGGTTCCTTTTGTGGCATCTAGTCCTGCATCTTTCTTCCCCTTGGATTTTTCCCTTTTTGAAGTTTTTCAGCCAAGTGCAGTGTAAAATGTGGCACGTGGCTATAATAATGAGAGTCCCCCAGTGTCTGTGTTTTCCTTATCCTGCTGCCGGGTGCTTTTTTTTTCCTCCCCTCTCTTTTGACCTTAAGACCATGCCCTTCCGTGGGATTAGTATTTTGTATTTGAAAATGTAACACTTGCCTTTTAAACCTCATGCTTTCCTCTTAAAGAAAGTGACAGTTTACCGTCTCCTCTCAAGGGAGGATTTCTGAGCTTCAGACTTTGTCTTTTTAAATCCTCAGCTGGTATTCCCTAGGGAAAGTGCCCATGATCGTTAATACTTTTATGGCAGAAATCTCCATTGAGTCAAATTTTCAGGTAGCTTGACTTGCCTGCTTAGCTATCCAAGCAAACTGTGTAGCTATTCCTAGCCAACTGATTTTTACTTGGGCAGAATTTTAAGTCCTTCAGAAAGACTTGCAATTTGTGTTCATTTTCTGAAATTTGGGTATTGAAGTGTCCAAAATTATATTCAAAGTTTGTTGTCAAGTACAGCAATATTTTGCCTGAAGTACCTAGGGCACACTCTACCTGAGCTTTGGCGACCTAAGATTTCTTCTGAAATGCAGCTTTGAATTGTATGAATACTCCAGCTACCTGGGTATCAGCTGAATTATTTTGCAGATTCTGTAAAGCTCTAGCACATTGCAGTTGAGATTCTGTTCTGGGACTTTCATTTCAGAAAAATATCTGCAAATAAGTACAAAAGTACAGTGAATGTTTAACATTGCTTTTCAAGTTTTTTTTTTGATGGGGACAGGCTTAATCTGTACCCCTTTTATCTCTGAACTTGCATACTAGCTCAGCCAATGCCACCCCATGAAGAAAAGGAAAACTTTGAAATGGCAGTCTCAGACTTTGTATAAACTTGGCCGTATTTTTTTACTCATTCAATCTTGTTCTGGTATTCACCAATTAGTCGGAATATCAAATGGTTACTGTAGAGCCAGGTTTTTGGAGCTGCCATATTTCATAGAATTCTGTGATCCACCCAAGAAAGTAAGCTTTGGCCTTGGTGCTTTTGCCTTTATCTGTAGGACTCTTTCCCAGGTAGGGAAAGGCTTAACATGGCTAACCATAAATTAGCTTGGTAGTTCACACCCCCATTATCAAGTCCTCCCTCCGGCTCATTTCCTTTCTCTAGCATGAACGGATCATTCAGCATTTGTGTGGGCATACTTCGAGTATGTTTAGCACACTGTGCAGACTTCTGAGATCTAGGCAGGGACTAGGTAATCTGGCTTAAGTCCTGCTGGCCTTAGCCGTACAGATACTGACCATCCAAATAACACAAATGTGCGACTTCAGTTAAGTTGCACAATAAAAATTTATTTTAGTCAACATTTGGTTGAGAGTATACTATGAATTAATGTGCCTTCATCTTGCTTGTTTTCTTTTACTTTATTATATATAAATATTGTGGGATGTTTAAAGTTTTCAAAATATTACGTTTCTTTATTTTCTACAATTTGACTGTTTGTATCAATGACTCAAATCCCACTGCTCTGCTACAGAGTGGCATAACAGCCAGTGCCAAGTTTGTTAAAAACCAAAGTAGTTGATTTAATGTTCTGTGTATGTGGACAGAGGTTTCATCTTCAAGAAAATGTAGAAGCTTTAAGAGTGGTAATTTATTTTGACAAGCTGTGTTGCAAACGTTTTGCATATTAGCAAGGGGATGCAACAGTTGTACACAAGTTCACCTTGTCTCTAGACATCAACCCAGTATGTTCTTTCACAACCAGGAGCCAGAGGCAAGTGCTCACCTTATGTTAACCTTTTGGTGTTGAGACTTCTATACCATGATAAAACAAAGATGTACAGTACAATATTGGATTTACTCCACAACTGTGCTACATCCTAATTAGGCTGTCAGGGAGGGAGGATGTGCTACTTTTGCTGATTGGTGGCCTTTCCTCATTGTGGCTAATATATTTGAATTGCAAATAATTGCATTGCAGAAACGGGGCCTTTTTTTGCTGTGGGCTGTAAGGCCTGCTTGAATCCTTGGGCAGGTGACTTAATGGGTTGGCTAAACAAGATTTGTATAGATCTTAAATGACAGTTCAATCCCAGAGCTCCATCAGGATCTGATGGTGAGGGACAGCTGCCTGTATTTTGTAACTAGAGTACAAGATGCACTCTGGGCTCCTCTTTGTTTCTCACTTTTGCATTTATTTTAGTTTCCTTTAGAAAGCTAGGAAACTGTCAAGATTAACAAACCGTTAGTTGTTTTTCTGTAGTGGGAATAGAATCTTGCATTCCCATACTCCTGCAACTGACTGTCTAGAGGGAGTAGTGAGTAATCTGGTCTAATCACTGAGGACACCTTAATATTGATTGGCCAGTGGGCTGTTTTGCATGCTTGTTTTTCCGAGTAAAGCTTGGGTCATTTACACAGCTACCAACACTTGGCAACCACAATGCTGACATTGATTTATTTATTGAATTTGTTACCCGGGAAAGTCAACTGGGTCTGAAATGAGTGCAGTTGCTTTAATCCATCTCCATCCAAGGTAGAGAGGTACTGCCCATTGCTGAAGTGCACTTGTTTCATACTGCTGCTGTTGCGTTATTTATTGAATGCCTACACTTTTTTCGTATTTTAAGTGGTGTAGTTTCACTGCATTAACTGCTGTTGTAATTTCCAAAGTGGCATTTCACTGTTGCAGTTGCTGAGACTTTGGCCTCCTGTTTAGTGATTTTTACACTTAGAAAATTAAGCTTGCACTCTAGGGAGGGTAGAGTAACCTAGTCCAAGCTTGACAATCACTGAGGAAACCTTAGCCTGCTGGCCAATCACAACACCCTCTGTTTTCCTTTGTTCTGTGCTTGTACAAGTCCTTGCATTTGCATGATGCTGCTCATCTCACATTACAGTGCCTTGTATAGAAGCAGTCACTTGAAATACAACTTTCTCTGTACAATAAAAATAAAATTTCTTGAGTACATGGTTGCACCATGAGCAGCTGGTTTGCACAGAGCATTATTGCTGTGTGCAGTTAAAATTGTGACTGTTAGCCAAGTAGCACCAGAGTAGCCTCAAATATCCATCTCCAACTTCACCCAGCTCATAAAAACCCCAACCAGACCCAACAAAAGTAATGATGATGGATATCTTCTAGACTGGATCCTCGTCATAAACCTCAAGATATCCTCTGCTGAAACACTTCCCAAATACCCTCGGTAACAATCTCCCTGTCACCCCCTGTCAGAGTCAGCACCTTTACAAACAAACCAGGAGTCTAACCTCATTTAATCCTATCACCTTTAACAATATTCTCAGATCAACAGATTGGTGTTTACTGAAAACTCTTCCACTGGGCAAAGCTGTGATTAGAGTATTCATGAAGGTTATGTTGAAGTAAATAGCATAGCCCCACTACGTATTCAGCCGGTGAAAAATAACCATGCACCTGGCTATCCAAACCCATTAAATGTCTCATGCATGCCAGAAACTAAGTATGGAAGCTATGGCAGGCACACAAACTCCTCTGACCTACAAAAATGCAAAGAACTTTGCAACCAAGTTAAGAAACAAGTCAGCAAAGTTGAACATTACCTTTCACTTCAGTCTAATCAGCAGAACCCCCAAAAAATTCTGGACTCCATTACTTCATTTCTAAACCCAGGTGTAAAAAAAAAAAAAAAAAAAAAGATAAAGTGCCCCCACCCTGAAATAGTCCTGAATTGGCCTCCCTTTTTAATACCTTTATTAATTCTATTGCCGACATCACTGCAGAATTCTCTCAAACTAACCTTTCCAGTTGCCACACTTCACTCACTCAATCCACCTCCCCTCCCAATCCCTAATTTCCATCAAAAGCCAGTAGCAACCCCCTCCTCTACCTTCTCCCTAAAACCTACCCCCACCTCCGTCATAAAATGCTTACTCAGTGCCCCTGACAGTGTACCTTCAGAATACCTAAAAATAGCTCCAGACAATATTTCTTACCCCATAAGCATTCTCATAAATGAGCCATCCTAGAGTCCTACGTTCCCTAAAATCTGGAAAAAAAGCTTTCATTCTGCCCCTCCAGAAAGGAGGCAACAGTACAGACATCACAAACTTCCGTCCCATTGCAATTTTCTCTCTTATCCAAAATCTTAGAAAAATGTCAATTCCCAACTTCTCAGCTACCTTCTAGACAACCATATTCTCTCTCCATCACAACATGGTTTTAGACCTGGCCATAGTACTATTACCACCTTTTAGCATTCATGGATACAGTAAATAGAGCTGGTGATGCGGGCAAAATAGGTTCAGCCTTCTTCCTTGACCTATCCAAAGCCTTCGACACAGTTTGTTTTTCACTCTACTCATTTCCCATCTCTCCAGTATTGGTTTCTCCCCCATACTCTAAATTGTAGTCTCGTTACTTAAATGAATGACAACAGGCTGTAAGATGGCAAAACTCCATTTCCTCCTTTCTCAACACCACCACCAGTGTTCCCCAGGGTTCCATACTTAAAACCCAGCCTCTTCAGCATATTCATAAACTATTTCCAAACATCCCTATCCCAATGGTCAGGCATTCAGTATGCAGATGACTCCGGTGTCTGCTCTGCCAACTCCGATCACTGACTTACACTAACTCAAAATGCCTTCTCTGTCACTGAATCCTGGATGCACAGTAACCATCTAGCCTAACCCCCCCCCCCCCCCCCCAAACATGTCTGACTTCACTGTCTTTTCTCTTGACAAATCCTTTAGAGGTAGTCTGCCACACAACACTCCTTGGTGTCACTATTGACGAACACATGAAATTCTATCTTCATATACAACACAATATTCATAATCCACATTTCAGATTTGGAACCCTATATAGACATCTCTTCCTAAGCCCATCCACAAGAATAGCCCTAGCCACAACATACTACCTTCTCTTCTGTGTGGTGCCCCCCCCCCCCCTACTTGCTAAACTAAAACTTGAAACTTGCTACAATAAAATCGTCAAATTTGCAACCAACTCCAAATCCTCCACTCATCACTGCACTGCCCTCAAGTCTCTGAAATGGATAGAGCTTTCTAACTACCTATCCTATCTACAACTAACCACAGTTCACAAAATCGGCTTCAAACCCTAAGACTATCCCGCTCTGAGTTATACTTTTAATTACTTCCTCCCCAACAGTCCACTCAGAGATCAAGGGATTAGAAACTTAGATTTGCAAACCTAATCTCCCACCCGGTCAGCTTTTTTTTAGTCCTTCTCAATTGCAGAGTTTGGAATGCTTTACCTCTTGACTATTAGAATTGTTCAAAATTTCACACATTATAAAACTTCCCTTCGCAACCACTTCTCTTGTTGGAACTGTACCTGTACCAAGCACACTTAGAAAAATGTGTAACTGTTAATTTTTCTTGCCATCACTATTGTTAAAACAACACTGTAGACATCTGATCACTTCAATGTCTGTATGGCTTATAGGATCTATTTCCTGTTTGCTAAAGGCTGTACACTTCTGTAATGTACATACTTTTGTAAATGCTTTTCATTTTTGATTGCTTTATTTTTCTGTACAATTTTTATATTAGTAATTTTTTTTTTTTTTTTTTTTGAGTAGAATTGGATTATAATGTTCACCTGTACCTTAGTGTGTTTCTATGGAGCTTTTCTCCCCGGGCCTCCACTGAAAATAGGTTTGACTAAGCCCAGTGGATTTTGCTTTTTGTTTACCAGGAAATAAGTTTTGAGCACTTTTTAGGGTAGGGGTGATGTTTGCTACTATGCTATCAGTAAGTTCTGTGACTTTTTAAATCTCTGTTAAGCATGTTTTGTTACTTTTAGAACTTGTGGTTATTTGGAACTTGTTTTTATTTTATCTAGTTCTTTTATATCCGGTATTTACAAAGTCTGCTTTTTATATAGATATTGTGGACCTTTTCCATATATTTGGAGTCTGTTGCCATTTTACCGCAGCTGTTTATGATCAGCAAGACTGGTGAAGCAGAGACAATCACTACTCATTACCTTTTTTTCCTGGGCTTGTATCGTGCCTTGTACCTCATTAACTGGATCTGGCGCTACATGTTCGAGGGATTCTTTGATCTGATTGCAATTGTTGCTGGTGTAGTACAGACCATTCTTTATTGTGACTTCTTTTACTTATACTTTACAAAAGGTAAGTCTCCCTCTCTCCTAAGTTGACATACAGTTACAAAGTTTGAGTTTTGTTAGCAAGTACTTTGTGATCAGAGTAAGATACTGAAACGTTTGATCTGCATTGTACAACATTTTTTATGCTAGTTTCACATGCAGCTTTTTTCTTTAAATGAACTTGAAACTAAAATCTGCAGATCTTGGATTGGGTCTAGGAAAAGGTCCTGCAGCTAATTAATGCTTTTTTATCCAGAATACCACTACTACTTGCTTTCATTGAGGTGGTGATGTGGGTTAGCTTGCATATAAGCTGCAGGGGGGTAGAATGTATGACTGCATTGCAGCAGTGTGTTAAAACAGTTGAAAATTTTATATACATTTATGGTTTTGAGTGGTGTGCATTTTTGTATAAAACGTAAGTAATATGTTGAAATGGCTAAAGATTGTATAGATTTATGGTTTCCAACTGTGCTACGTTTATGCTCCTATGCAGTCTTTGTATTGGTTTTAGTAATGTCTGGGGTTTTTGGGGATAATTTTGGATTGAAGTTTGTTTGCCAAAAAATATGTGCTACTCTATTCTGTTTCTGCCTTTTTGTTCATTTGTCTGCTGTTTCTTGGCCCATTATCCATTCTCTCAAGCATTTGTGTTCCCACTTTTTGTCCAATTTGAACGTAAAACTTTTGCACACAGTTTCTTCCTTGAAAAGAGACTGACTTTTTATAGTTTTGCATAGACCAGTCTCAATGAAGCTTCATTTTTTTTTACGTCTGTGTCCGTATACTTTTCTACCCCCCCCCCCATTAACTGTCTACTACTGTGATTCTGTAGCTGTACTAGATGTTCTTCGTGTTTCACTGTTGCAGTCATCGCACTTGGTGATCTACCTGCAGGTAGCCCTCTTTTGGCCCGAATACAATGCTGTTGCCTCTTCCATGTCGGCAGGGGTATAAAACATGCAGCAGATGCCATTACATCAGCTTTTCTTGCTGTGTGGGAGCCCGAAGCAGTTCGCAAGTGCCAGTCGGCCGCTACCTGAAAATTTCATTTTTCGAGTTTCAAACCTGAAGTCTTCTAAAGCCAAGTACACTGTTGGGGATCCTTTTTTCTTGTTCTAACCAATGTCAGAAATAGTTGACAATTCTTGCCTGTGGAAAGCAAGTACCTCTCAGAGATTTTCATTCTTACTGCATCACCTGTTTAGGCCCAGACCACGACATTCTTCGCTGTCCGTTTTGTGCCTTGTTTAACGACTGAACTATTCGTTGTCGGGCTATCTCTGTCGCTATCGCTCTCATTCTCCATATTCCGAAATGGCTTCAGTAAGCCATCCGACTACCGATCTTCCGAAAAAATGTAAGGATAAAGACAGACTGCATAGGTCCAAAACTGCTGACTGCGCTTCCGTTAAGCTAGTTGCCAGTCTGCCAGTATTCAGTGAGGTGCCTTTGCAGCCCTTGATACCCACTTCTGCAGATTTGCAGGCCTCTGCCGAGACCCATTCGGAGTACGGTATGCTGCGAGATGCTTTTTCGAGTATGGAACCTGTGGATGTCTCTACCTTGGATGGGTCCGGAGCCTCTGTGCAGGCACAGACTTCTGAGGAGGTATTCAGACCTTCCGATATTCGTATTAAACGACTACTTTGTTTCTGACAAACTACCGAGTTTCTCAGGCCCAGAGTTCGCACTACGCCTAGAAAACAGATGACCAAAGCGCATTCTCAAGCTCCCATGCCACAGAAACAAATGCTTAGAATGGCTGAAGACCGTATTACTTTAATTAGGGGAAGCCAGCCTTCCCCCTCTAAAAGACAATTGATTTTTCTTCTGATTCTACAGACCATGAGTCCGATGACTCTGACCACTCTGATTTCCAGGACATACCCTTGTCCACCTATGAGGATTCAGATACAGAGGAATTACATTCCCTCTGCCTTGCCTCCAGAGGACTTTTCTTTTGGTGAAACCTTGCATACTTTTAAGAGCATTTCCGCTGGGAATGCCAGGACTACCCACAGTCCAAAGAGGGGCTCGGAGAATTTTTAGACTTGCCTCAGCACAGGCTTCTAGCTGTACCCTCTATCCTGGATATTGTAGATGTCTTCAAGGAATCCAGTCTTACCCCTGATACTTTACCACCAGCTCCTATAAAGCCTGACCGGTACTACAGAGTACCTGACTCACAAATTTCTCTCTCAAAATCCCATGGTGGATCCAGAGACGATTTCCAAGGGACCTAAAGGTATTAAGGCTACTACAGCCAAAAACCCCTTCGGACAGGCATTCTAGAGCTTTAGACATAATGGGGTAAGATGTATACCTCTGCAACTCTTGCCATCAGGGCTTTAAATTGCCAGTTTCACATGTTGAAGTACCAGCAGAATATTATGGAACTAATTAAACTTTTTTTTTATTCCTGATTGTACAGAAAATGAAGATTTACGAGAGTTAATTCATTCTGCAAACCAAACTGGTAAACATACTTTGCAGTGTGGTTTTGATGCCTTGGAAGCATCTTGCCAGGGCTGCTGTCACTGGTTCTGTTCTGAGAAGGCATTCTTGGCTGAAGGAACAAATCTTGCCAGACCATGTCAAAGCAAAATTACTAGATGCTCCATTAAACCAAGAATGTTTAGCACAAAAGTAGAAGTTGTTCTTAAAAATATGGAGGAAAAAGCTAAATCTATGCAAACTGTTAAAGATTTCTTACAGGTACAGCCACCTAGATTCAGTAGGGATTGGCCTTCTAAAAATTGGCCCTTTCCAGTCCCTCCCAGACCTCCTCAGTCCAAACCCAGGGGCAACAGACCACAAAGACTACAGTCTCGGGGTATGCAGAGATCTAAACAATGGAGTGCTCCCACCCACCTCAAAAACACTGAGTGGTAAGCCACCCCCTTATGGAAAAAGTTCACAATGACTTGTCTATCATCCTTCGCAGCCGTGCCCAAGTACTTGCACCCCTAGGAGGAAAACTTGCCCTGCATGCAGAAAACTGGAAGTACATTACCCAGTGCCGATGGGTCCTAAACATTGTATCCCAGGGATACAGATTCTACTTCCACTCACTGCCAACCCCAAGCGGGTTGCCAGACCTTCATCCAAACCAGTGTGCAGAGGCCCAAAAGCAAGTACTTTCTCTTCAGTGTCAGGGCTATTCAACCTGTTCCAGTAGAGCAAAGGGGACAGGGTTTCTACTCCAGACTGTTCCTGGTGCCCAGAAAAGAGAACTCATGGCACCCTATCCTGAATCTATCAGTTCTCAACACCTTCCTGATGGTACCAAAATTCAAAATATTTAAACTCCAGCAGCTGCTTCCTATGCTAGACCTGGATGGTCACCCCAGACTTAAAAGAAGCTTATCTGCACATCCCCATAAGATAATCTTGCAGGAAATATCTACGATGTTCTTCGTGTTTCACTGTTGCAGTCATTACATTTGGGGTAATCTGCTGGCAGGTTGCCCTCAGTCTGCCTGAATTCCAGAGGAATGGGTCCTGCGTCTGTTGCTGTCTCCTCTTCCATGACGTCAGGGGTATAAAACATGTAGCCGACGCCATTTTCTTCTGTCTTTCTTGCCGCGCTGTGCCCGAAGCAGAAGCATTTCACAAGTGCCGGTCAACTGACAGACTACTGAAATATTCGAGTTTGAGTTTCAGAACCGAAGTCTTCACTAAAGCCAAGTACCCCGTTGGGGAAATATTTTTTCCTTGCTTTTTACCGATGTCAGAAAAAGTTAATTGTATTACTTGTGGAAAGCAAATACCTCATAAGGATTTCCATTTATACTGTATTCCTTGCCTAAGCCCTGATCACAACATGCCTGGCTGTTGGTTTTGTGCTAGATTTAACCAACGCACTATTAAGCGTCAGTATATTTTTGCATCAAAGTATTTTAGAAACAGATTGAACTATGAAATGTCATCCGATAGTAATCAGACTACCGGAGTGCATAAAAACTGCAAAGAAAAGGACATAGGCGGTCGAGGTCAAAAACAGACTACTAAGCTTCTAAGCCAGTCGCCGGTACGCCAGTACTCTGAGGCGCTTTCGCAGCCCCTGATACTCACTACCTTCGAGTCACAGGCCTCTACCAACACCCATGTGGAGTCTGGCATGCCGCAAGATACTCTAGGTATTGGACCGACGGATGCATCTCCCTTGGATGGGTCTGGAGCCGCTGAGCAGGCACCAGCTTCTGAGGTTGTATTCAGACCTTAACATTTGTATATCAAACCGAAAGCTGCAAAACCAAAGACTAAAGCAACTTCTAAAGCTAAAAAACCGACTCATGAGCCACGTGCACAGGCCCTATGCCTAAACAACAGATTATCAAAATGGCTGAAGACCCTTATTACCTTGATCAGGGGTACCCATCCCCCTCCTGATAGGAGGCCTAGGCAAGACGCTGATTATGAATATTCAGATCAGGTTTCTATTTCTTCTGATTCCTCTTCTGATCAGGAATTATTGATGGCCTAC
>NC_056746.1:497662039-497956040 GCF_019279795.1 Protopterus annectens | reverse complement strand
CGCTTCTAAATATTTTGGTACTCTGTTCAAGTGTCCAGATGTCTTCGGTAAGCCATCCGACTGCCGACATTCTGAAAAATCGCAAAGATCAGGACAGGCCACCTAGGTCCAAAGCTGCCGACGACGCTTCTAAGCCAGTCGCCAGTAATCACCGAAGTGCTTTAGCAGCCCCTGATACCCACTACTTCAGATTCGCAGGCCTCTACTGAGACTCCTTTGGAGTCCGGTATGCCATGAGATGCTTCAACTGTGGAACCTGCGGATGGCTCTACCTTGGATGGGTCCTTAGCCATTGTGCAGGCACCGGCTTCTGAGGGTGTATTCAGGCCTACTGACTTGCATATTAAACAGATGCCCAAACCGCATGGTCAGGCCTCTATGTCAAAAAAAAAGATAAGAATGGCTGAAGACCTTATTACTTTAATCAGGGGAAGCCAACCTTCCCCCTCTAAGAGATCTAGGACTGAATTTGCTTATGATACTTCTGACCAGGATTCTGAAATGTCTGTTTCCTCCGAGGGCCAGGATTTACCCTCATCTACCTATGAGGATTCTGATGCAAAGGATTCTATTCCATCTGCTTCCCCTCCAGTGGATTTCTCTTGTGGTGAAACCCTGCATACTCTTTGGGGAGCACTTGCTGGGAAAGCCAGGATTAATCTGATTTTAGGAGTCTTAGGGATTTCTTCGTCCTGCCCCAGCACAGGCCTCTTGCTATCCCTCCTGTACTGGACCTTGTTGATGCCTTTTCTGAGTCTAGCTTGGCCCCTGATTCTTTACCTCCTGCTCCTAGAAAACCTGATGGATATTGCAGGGTTCCAAGTTCCTTTTTACAAATCCTACTGCGAATCCTGAGACCATTTCACAGGGACCCAAAGGCATCAAGGCTACTACTGTCAAAATTCCTACCCCCTCTGATAGAGACTCCAGTGCGCTGGATAGATGGGATAAGAAAGTATACACTTCTGCAACAGGGCTTTAAACTGCCAGTTTCATATGTTAAAGTATCAGCAGCATATCATTGGATTGCTTAAACAAAAAATTGTTGATTCCTGACTGTGCTGAAAATAAGGATTTACAGGATTTAATACATTCTGCTGAACAGTTTGGAAAGCATACTTTGCAATGTGGTTTTGATTCACTAGAGGCATCTTGCATGGCTGCTGTCACTTAGGGTCACTTGGGTCTGTACTTAGAAGGCATGCTTGGCTTAAGGAGCAATCTTTGCCAGATCATGTTAAGGCAAAATTGGTGGATGCTCCCTTAATTCAAGACTGCCTGTTTGGCAACAAAGCTGAAGAAGTTCTTAAAAAGATGGAGGAAAAAGCTAAATCTATGCAGACTGTTTAAGATTTCCTTAAAGTACAACCTCCAAGATTTAGTAGGCATTGGCCCTTGGCCTTTTCCTGCCTCTTCCAGGCCTTCTCAGTCCAAACCCAGAACCAGAACACCCAGGCTTCAGTCCCAGGGTATGCGCAGGACTAAACAGTGGGGGGCTCCCACTTCCTAATCAGGGAGTGGTAAGACTCTATCCTACGGTAAACTGTCTCATTGACTTGACCTTAAAACTTCCAAGCACTTCTCAACTGGCTGCTCCTTTAAGGGGAAAGATTGCTCTGCAGGCAAAAAACTGGGAACTCATTACCCAGGACAAATGGGTTTTAAATAGTTTCCCAAGGATACAAATTTCACTTCCATACATTAACAACCCCAGACAGTTGGCCAGCTCTACCCCCAAATCAGTGGGCAGAGGCTCAAAAGCAAGTACTCTTGTCTCTTAAGCATAAAGGCTATTCAAACTGTACTAGAAGAGGAAAAGGGGCAAGGTTTCTATTAAAGACTTTTCTTGGTGCCCAGAAAAGACGACTACTGGTGTCCTATCCTGGACCTTTCTATATTAAACACCTTTTTGGTGATTCCAAAATTCAAAATGTTAACTCTTCAGTTACTTCCTATGCTAGGCAAAGATGCCTGGTTGGCAACACTGGATTTAAAAGAAGCCTACCTGCACATCCCAATCAGGGAATCTTGCAGGAGATACCTACGCTTCAAAGCAGGCTACATGCGCTGTCAGTTCTCTGCACTGCCCTTTGTGAACACCCTGGGCGCAGTAGATAAGCCAAAGTGCCTAGCTCCAGTCATTGAATTTTGCAGGCAAAGAAATATTCAAATATACCCATACCTGGATGATTGTCTAATTCAGGCAGAAAGCCAGGACATACTTTTGAATCTGGCATTTGTACAAAAGGTGCTAACTTGTCTGGGGTACACCATAAACGGAAAGAAGTCACATCTGGTACCCTGTCAGCAAATTATTTTCCTGGGAGCAAGCTTGAATACAACTTCCCAGATGGCCTACCTCACGCCAGAGAAACAAGTTCATTTGACAGCTGGGTCCTTGTGGCTAGTAGTTTGAAGTAGACTATCTGCAAGGAAAATACTGCAAGCCTCGGGATTCATGGCCTCTTGCATTCTCTTAATTCCTTATGCAAGACTGCATATGAGGAAACTACAATGGTATCTAAAAAGCCTATGGTGTCAACATTCTCAGGATCTAGAATCAGTGATTCCTATCATACCTTGTCTACAGATAGTTCCTTTGGTGGGCAGAGGCCTGCCACCAAAACAAGTGACTACCATACACTCTACCCCCTGCCGCCCCAAACCCTAACACTCATCAGACTTGGCAGGGAAGTGCATTCAGGGCAAATGGAACCCAAGTCAAATGCAGCTGCATATCGATCAAAAAGAAATGTTAGCTGTACAGAATGCTCTGACAGCCTTCAAGGACCACATTCTTGCAGAACCATTAATGGTAAAGACTGACAACACCACTGTTGTGGTACATAAGCAGGGGGGAATCCATTCATACCCTCTCTGCAGACTAGCCGTGACGCTGTGGAACACAGCCTTCAGCTACTAAGTGCATGTACAGGCTCAATTCCTGCCAGGAAAGCTAAATACACTGGCAGACTTGAGTAGAAATCTCATGGACCCACAGGAGTGAAAACTGGATCCAAAGATATTCAACATGTTGAGAACCAAATGGGGGATCCCAGAGATAGACCGGTTTGCCTCCCCCCAGAACTACCAATTGGGCAAATTCTGCACAAGGACTCCCCACAAACAAGCTTGGAAAGTGGATGCCCTGGCTTTCACTTGGAAAAGTTTATGCCTCCCCCCCCCCCCCCCCCGCCTCTCCTCTCCCAAGGTGGTACTAAAGATCAAACAGGACAAACCAAGGACAATTCTGATTGCACCAGACTGGCCACGCCAACACTGGTGTACCCCCTCTTGCACAGTGTCCACAGCTGGCACTATGGAACCTGCCTCAGACCCCTGCCCTGTTGTCCCAGCAGGAGGGCCAGATTCTGCACCCACAGCTTCAAACCCTGAGCCTAGCAGCTTGGCTAATTACATGATCTCTCCGTTACCATCCCTATGTAAGCAAATGATGGATGTAATTCTGGAGTCGAGGAGGCCTAGTATTAGAAAATCCTATGCTGAAAAATGGAAAAGATTCAGTTCTTGGAACCAAACTCTGGTTTGGCACAGAAGTGCCCAATTTGCCTCAGATTCTTCAATACTTTACTGAGAAGCTTCACAAGGGCCTTTCCTTTTTCATGCCTCAGCCATTTCAGCTCATTACAATACAGAACCACCCCTCTTCTCTCATCCACTACTGAAGCAGTTCCTCAGGGAGGCCAAAAACTTAAGACCACCCAGGAGAGCCCCTACTCCTGCCTGGGACCTTAACTTTGTATTGGAAAAGCTCACTGTACCTCCTTTTGAGCCAGCTGCAAATGCAGAGTTGAAATTACTTTCTTGGAAACAGCCTTCCTTTTAGCCATCACTTCAGCAAGAAGGGTGTCTGAATTACAGGCCCTCATGGCAGTGGAGCCTTTCATCATATTTCATGCGGACAGGGTGTCCCTCAGGACCAGTCCCTCCTTCATGCCCAAGGTGGTATCCAGTGTGGCCCTTAATCATTCCATTCATTTGCCAACCTTTTCTAGTCCACAGAACAAAGGGGAACTAATATTGCACTCCTTGGAAGTACACGGACAACTTTGGGTTTACTTGGACAGGACTAAACCTCTCAGGAAATCTGAACAGTTGCTGGTTGCATTTGCTGCAGGGGCAGAGGGGAAGGCCATTTCAAATCAAACCATTTCTTAGTGGATAGGCCATTGCTTTCATTTCTGCTATGAGCACCGTGGAAAACCTACCCCACAGGGGATAAGACCACATTCAGCCAGGGCTGCATCTACCTCTACAGCCTTTCTCAGAGGTGTTCCTACCAGGGACATCCTAGAAGTTGCTACCTGGAGTTCTGTACATACCTTCACCAAGCATTACCATTTGCCAATCTTTCCTAAATCCAGAGCTGGCTTTGCCACTGCATTCTTGCAGGGCCTTATAGCTGGTCCTAATGCTATCTAATTTTCTCCTCCCATCCTTAGCTTTGGGAATCTACCCAAATGTGATGACTGCAACAGTGAAACATGAAGAACATAGTAGTTGTGTACACTTTCCATAATTGTAGATGTTAGTGTATTCACTGTTGCAGTCCTGGATGTTCATAGTGTATACAGCTGCAGTCATAACAGATGGGTTCTCCTGCCGTCAGGCGGGCCTCAGTCGGCCGAATTCCAAAGTCTAGGTCCGGCGTCGGTTGTCGCTTCTTCCCTGACGTCAGTGCGACAGGGGTATAAAGGAACCAGCCGACGCCATTTTCTTCAGTCTTTCTTGCCACGCGGTGCCCGAAGCAGAAGCAGTTCGCAAGTGCCGGTCGGCCAGCTCCTGAAATTACGAAAATTTTGAAACCAAAGTCTTCTTGAAAGCTAAGTACCCCGTTAAACTTTTCTTGCCTCAGACCGATGTCAGACAAAGTTAACATTTGTGTTTCATGTGGGAAGCAAATACCGCATAAGGATTTCCATTCCCTCTGTATACCTTGTTTAGGCCCAGACCACGACGTCTCAGTCTTTCGCTTTTGTGCTACATTCAACAAACGCACTAAGCGTCGGACGGAGTTTGCCCAGCATTATTTTGGAAAAACATTTAGCTATAATGTCGTCGGATACTCCCAACTCCAGTTTTGTCTAAAAACCGCAAAGATAAGGACCGACACACTAGGTCTGCGGCCTCTACCGACACCACGCCAAAGCCAGACTACACGTGGTCCGGTTCTCAGCGAGGTGCCTACGCAGCCCCTGACTACCGACGACACTTCATTGGTGGGGTCTCCTGTGCCCGAGGTCACAGGCTCCTCGGCCCACACCCAGACTACAGATACCGAAGCCACTCTTGGCGTTGAACCTCACAATGTGGACAGGTCTACCTCCACTCAAGGTGTCTTCAGACCTTCCTCTTCTTTTTCCATCAAGGCTTTCACTAAGTCTAAAGCAGCCATGCATTCTAAGAGACAAGCTACACAGGGCCCATCTCATGCTTAAAATGGCTGAGGTTTTAATTACTCTTATCAGGGGTTCTCAACCCCCACCGGACAAAAGGCCCAGAGTGGAGGAAGAATCCCCCTCCTCTGATCAGGGCTCCATTATTTCAGAGCACTCTGATCAGGAACATTCTTACTCCCCTTTTGAAGACTCTGATGCAGAGGAGTCGATTCCTTCTGTATAACCCCCCCACCCCCCCCCCCCCCACAGAATTACTCATTTGGGGAAACTTTGCATACCTTAAGGGAACACTTCCACTGGGAAGGCCAAGATTATTCAGATTCCAAGAAAAGGCTTAGGGAATTTCTCTTGCTACCTCAGCACAGGCCTCTGGCTATACCTCTTGTCTTGGACATCCTAGATGATGTTTACTCGGAGGCCTGCCTTAACCCGGATTCTCTGCTCCAGCCCCAGTCAAGCCTGACAGGTACTACAGGGTTCCTGACTCACCAATTTCTATACAAAAGCCATGCTGCTGACCCAGAAACTAAGGCCTCCACTGCTAAAAATCCATTACCTTCCGAGAGAGATTCCAGATCCTTAGAAAGGTGGGGGAAAAAGGTATATACCTCGGCTACCTTAACCATGAGGGCCTTAAACTGTCAGTTCCATATGCTAAAATACCAACCGTTTTTGTTATCACAATTGAAAAGTAAAATGTCACAACCTGAACAACCAGACTTGAAGGAGTTGCAGGATTTGATGCATAGTGCAGAACAAGTGGGTAAGCATACCTTACAATGTGGTTTTGATGCTCTAGAGGCCTCATGTAGAGCTGCTGTTACAGGATCAGTCATACATAGACATGCCTGGCTCAAGGAACAAACCTTGCCTGATCATGTCAAAGCTAAATTACTAGATGCCCCTCTACAAAAGGATGTATTATTTGGTGCTAATGCTGAGGAGGTATTAAGGAAAATGGAGGAAAAGGCTAAATCAATGCAAACTGTGAAATATTTTCTACAGGTACAACCCCCACGTTTCAGTAGAAATTGGCCTTCCAAAAATTGGTCCTTTCCAGCCACGGACAGACCCCAAAGAGGTAGATACAGGCGCCCGAGGGGCAGAGGACAATCCCAAGGATAGTTTAGAGGCAGACAATGGCAAGCTCCTACACAGAGGTGGTGAGGATAACTCGCAATCATTCAGAAAACAAACCCAATGACTTTCCCCTTGGCATGCCAAGCAGGACTCAAATGGCAGCCCCCTTCGGAGGAAAACTGGCATGATTTTCAAAAAATTGGCATATTGTCACAAAAGACAAATGGATCCTGAACATTATAAACAGAGGCTACAGATTCCATTTTCACACCCTTCCAAAAATGAGGCATGCCAAACCTGCCACCCAATCAAAGGGCAGAGGCACAAAAGCAAATTACAGATCTCATAGACATGAAAGCGATTCAAGGGGTACCTACGCACGAACAAGGTCAAGGTTTTTATTCCAGACTATTCCTGGTACCAAGGAAGAGAAATAATTGGAGACTTATTTTGGACCTATCCATCCTAACACATTTCTACTCGTACCAAAATTCAAGATGCTCACTCTACAGCAGCTTCTTCCCATGCTGGGCAAGGAGTCTTTGCTGGTAACATTGGACCTCAAGGAGGCATACCTGCATGTCCCAATCAGACAAAATTGCAGAAGATAACCTCAGATTTCTTGCAGGTTCAACCCATTATCAATTCTCTGCATTACCCTTTGGCTTATCTACTGCGCCCAGAGTATTCCCGAAATGCCTGGCATCAGTAATTGCCTACTGCAGACTTCAAGGGATACAAATATACCCCTATTTGGACAACTGCCTGATCCAAGCGGACAGCAAGCACATTCTTCTGAAACATCTGGCTTATGTAATAATGTTGTTGAACTCTCTGGGATACACAGTCAACAAAAAGAAATCAAGGCTAATACCCTCTCGGAAGATAATTTTCCTGGGTGCCAACTTGGACGCAAACACCCAGATGGCCTACCTCACGCCAGAGAAGCAGGGGCAACTAACTCAATACTTCAGAGCACTAGCAAATTGCACCAGGCTGACTGCAAGGAAAATCCTGTAGGCTCTGGGATTCATGGCATCTTGCATCTTACTAATCCCATGTGCAAAGTTGCATATGAGGAAAGTTCAATAGTACCTGAAAAACCTATGGTCTCAACACAGCCACAGTTTGGAAACAATAATACCACTAATTCCATGTCTACAAAAGGAAATTCTGTGGTGGGCTCAAGCATGCCAAACAAACACAGGTCTTCCATTCAGCAAGCCTCAAGCAAATCAAGTCGTCACAACAGAAGTTCTACTGAAAAACCAGAACGGACAACACCACAGTTATGTGGTACATAAACAAGCAGGGATGAACGCATTCATACCCCCTATGCAGACTGGCCATGTCACTTTGGAACAGGGCCATGGACTTACAAATCGAACTACAAGCACAGTACCTGCCAGGCAAGGAAAACATGCTGGCAGACAACCTAAGCAGAAATATGACAGATCCACACGAATGGAAGTTTCATCCAAAAGATTTTACAGAAATAATCCAAGCATGAGGAAGGCCAGACCTAGATCTCTTTGCCTCCCACAAAAATCACCAATTGACAAAATTCTGCTCAAGGATTTTCCATCCAAAGACCTGGAGAGTGGACGCTCTCTCTTTCAGTTGGACATCAATGACAGTTTATGCCTTCCCACCTCTTCCTCTGCTGTCCAAAGTTCTACTGAAAAACCAGAGCAGACAGACCAAAGATGATTCTCATTGCTCCAGACTGACGAGGACAACACTAGTACCCACTCCTGAGGAGCCTGACTCATTCCCCACCATGGACCCTGCCTCCATGGACCCTGCCTCTAATGCCTCTTCTCCTGACTCAGCACAGCTTCAAAACTCTTCACAGCCAGCTAAAAACACTCAATCTAGCCGCATGGAAGATTCCTTAGCATCACAACAGACCCTACTCTCCAAGGAGGTGCAGGATGTCATTTTGGAGGCCAGAAGGCCGTCAACTAGAAAAGCTTACTCCGCAAAATGGAAATGGTTTTGTGTCTGGAATGAGAAAAAGGGCCAGGATCCTGGAAAACTACCTCAAATACTACAGTATCTAGCTGAGCTGCTAAGCAGTGGACTTTCATTTTCCTCCATCAAAATTCATGCATCAGCCATTTCTGCAGAATACAACACTGATCCACCCTTATTCTCTCCCCCTCTCTTAAGACAGTTCCTCCGAGGGGCTAAGAATCTAAGACCCCCAAGGAAGCAACCAATACCTGCTTGGGATCTCAATTTCATTCTGGAAAAACTGACCTTGCCTCCCTTTGAGCCAGCTGCCTCATCAGATTTGCAATATTTGTCCTGGAAAACCGCTTTCCTTCTGGCTATTACCTCAGCTCGTAGAGTTTCAGAACTACAAGCTCTCATGGCTGTGCAGCCTTTTATCATCTTCCATCAGGACAGAGTTTCCTTACGAACCAACCCGTCCTTTATGCCTAAAGTGGTATCCAGGGTAGCCTTGAATCAGGCCATACACTTACCTACCTTTTATCCTAATCCTCAAAACAAAGGGGAGAGATTACTACATTCCTTGGACATCCACAGACAACTGCGTTATTATTTGGACAGAACAAAGCCCTTCAGAAAATCAGAACAGCTCTTTGTGTCCTATGCTGTAGGAGCTCAAGGAAAGCCAATTTCCAAACAGACAATCTCAAAATGGATAGCCCACTGCATACGTTTTTGCTATTCTTTTCATGGCAAAACTGTACCTACAGGCATCAGATCTCACTCCACAAGGGGCACAGCTTCCTCTGCAGCTTTCCTCAGAGGAGTTCCTACCAAAGATACTTTGGAAGCAGCCACTTGGAGTTCTGTGCATACCTTCTCCAAGCACTACCACCTACCATTATACTCCAAAACTAGAGCAGGCTTTGCCACTGCAGTCTTGCAGGGCATCCTGGCTCCTCCTAGTTTCACCTAGTGCCTACCACCCCTTTCTTAGCTTTGGGATTCCACCCATCTGTTATGACTGCAGCTCTATGCACGATGAACATAGTACAGTTTTGTACCTACCATAAATGTAGATGTTCGAGTGCGAATCCAGGTTTCCCTCCCTCCTTCCCCTCTTGGGACAGGCCTATTGGCTAACACCTCCTCATACAACCTGATTGGGGTATTCATTTATGGTGTATTTGCTTGCAACTACTGTATTTTGATTATATTGCATTGCTTTATTACACAAATTTATGTATTGCCTTCCTTCTGGGGGCACCTGACATCTGGGGCAAGAAAAACTGAAGAAAATGGCGTCGGCTGGTTCCTTTATACCCCTGTCGCACTGTCAGGGAAGAAGCGACGACAACCGACGCCGGGCCTAGACATTGGAATTCGGCCGACCGAGGACCTGCCTGACGGCAGGAGAACCCATCTGTTATGACTGCAGCTGTATTAGCACTCTAACATCTACATTTATGGTAGGTACAAAACTGTATTTTACCCTCCCTCTAGCTCCCTGACTTCTATTGGCTATACCTCTATTCTTGTTTCATAGATTAGGTTCATAGATTAGTACTAGGCTAACTGCCCTTGCGAGCCATTTTAAGCCTAGCCAATTATTGCTTGTGAGATTCAAACCCTGCACCTTGTGTTTGTAAGGCAAACACCTTAACCATTAGGCCACCCTCCCAACCCACTTTGCTTAAAGCTTTTTGGTGCATTTGCTTTTTTGTTGGAGGTGTAACCTTGTATATAATTGCTTCGCACCTGACATCTGGGGCAAGAAAAACTGATGTAATGGCATTGGCTGCATGCTTTATACCCCTGACTACCTGAAGTCAGGGAAGATGAGACAGCAAATAATGTAAGGAAGATGAGACAGCAAATAACACAGGACCCAAGACTTTGATAATCAGGCCGACTAAGGGCTACTGCAAGCAGATAACCAAAATGTGATGACTGCAACAGTGAATACACTCTGACATCCTACATTTATGGTTAATGTACACAACTGTACTTTTTGATGCCTTAAACATCTTGCAGGGCTGCTGTCACTGGATCTGTTCTGAGAAGACCTGCTTGGCTGAAGGAACAAATCTTGCCAGACCATGTCAAAGCAAAATTAATAGATGCTCCATTAAACTAAGAATGTTTGGCCGAAAGCAGAAGTTGTTAAAAAGATGGGAAGAAAGCTAAATCTATGCAAACTGTTTTCTTACAGATACAGCCACCTAGATTCCGTAGGCATTGGCCTTCAAAAAAATGGTCTTTTCCAGTCCCTCCCAGACCTTCTCAGTCCAAACCCAGGGGCAACAGACCACAAAGACTACAGTCTCTGGGTATGCACAGATCTAAACAATGGAGTGCTCCCTCCTCAAAAACGGAGTGGTAAGCCCCCCCCCTTATGGAAAAAGTTCATAATGACTTGTCCTTCATCCTTCCCAGCCATGCCCAAGTACGTGCACCCCTAGGAGGAAAACTCACCCTGCATGCAAAAAACTGGGAGTATATTACCTAGGACTGATTGTCTTAAACATTGTATCCCAGGGATACAGATTCTACTTCCACTCACTGCCAACCCCAAGCAGATTGCCAGACCTTCCTTCAAACCAGTGTGCAGAGGCCCAAAAGCAAGTACTTTCTCTTAGTGTCAGGGCTATTCAACCTGTTCCAGCAGGGCAAAGGGGACAGTGTTTGTACTCCAGACTGTTCCTGGTACCCAGAAAAGAGAACTCGTGGCACCGTATTTTGGATCTCAACTCTCAACACCTTCCTGGTGGTACCAAAATTTAAAATGCTTACTGTCCAGCAGCTGCTTCCTATGCTAGCCAAGGACTCCTGGATTGTCACCCTAGTTTTTACAGAAGCTTATCTGCACATCCCCATAAGGGATTCTTGCTGGAAATATCTACGTTTCAGGGCAGACTCAATGCACTACCAGTTCTCTGCACTTGCCTTTGGCTTATCTACTGTGCCCAGGGTATTCACAAAGTGCCTGGCTCCAGCCATTTCATACTACAGGCTGAGAAATATTCAGATTTACCCATACTTGGGTGATTGTCTGATTCAGGTGGACAGTCAGGAATTGCTACTTCAGCACCTGACGTTTGTAAAGAGACTCCTAACTTCTCTGGGGCATACCATCAATGCAAAAAGTCACATGTGGTACCCAGCCAAAAGATTGTATTCCTGGGAGCAAGCTTGAACACAACTTCCCAGTTGGCATTCCTCACTCCAGAAAAGCAGGTTTTGACGGATTACTTCAAACTACTGGCCACCCAAACCCAGCTATCTGAAAGAAAAATACTGCAAGCCCTAGGGTTCATGGCCTCATGCATTCTACTAATTCTATTTGCAAGACTGCATATGAGGAAACTTAAATGGTACTTTAAGTCTCTGGTGCCAACTTTCTCAGGACCTGGAAACACTGATTCCTATTATAAGGACTCTTTCAGTCATTTCCCCCTGCCGCCCAAGCCCTGACAACAGACTCAGACTATGCATGAGGGGCTCACATGGCAGGCAAATGCATTCAAGGCAAATGGAGCCCAGGACAAATTCACCTGCATATCAATCAAAAAGAAATGTTATCTGTACAGAATGCACCGACAGCCTTCAAATACCTTATTCTGCCAGGACAATTCTTGATAGACTGACAACACCACAGTTATGTGGTACGCAGGGGGGAAATCATTCCTACTCATTCTGCAGGTTAGCCATGGCTGTCTGGAACACAGCCTTATAGGTTCATAGGTTGGTACTAGGCTGTCTGCCCTAGGGGCCTTTACAAGCCTAGCCATAACAATTCCCTTGCTATTTCTTCCCACACTTTTACTTCCCTGGACCCCTGTCTAGCAGGGCAACTGAAATGATCCCTGGGGTGAATTTCCTTTCTCCCATCCAGTCATAAAGGTTCCTTTTGAAGAGGGCCAAAGAGGTGATCTGCTTGACATGTATGGGCATGACAGTCTATTCCAGGGTCTGGGGAGTCTCTGGGTCAAGAACCTATTCCTCCAGCATGGTTGGTTTGTTGTGATGACAAGGTTTAGATCTCTGGAGCGTGTGGCTCTCAGGGTTTGGGATTTCTTTAAGCAATCAAGTGCACCTGCAAGCTAAATTCCTACCAGGCAAGCAAAATTCACTGGCAGATGGCTTAAGGAGAAATCTAATGGACTCACACGAGTGGAAACTGGAACCCAACTCATTCAAACTTCTAATCTACAGGTGGGGGACACCAGAGGTGGACCTCTTTGCCCCCCCCCCCCAAAAAAAAACATCAACTGAGCAAATTTTGCACTGGAAATCCCCACAGCCGAGCATGGAAATTGGATGCCATATCCTTTACATGGGAAAACCTCTCAATCTATGCCTTTCCCCCCTCTACCCCTCCTTTCAAAAGTACTACACCAGATCAAACAGGACAGGCCAAGGACCGTCGTTATTGCACCAGACTGGCCATGCCAGCACTAGTACCCACTCCTACGCAGTCTGACAGCAGTGCCACCCTGGCACCTGCATCAGACCCTCTCTGTGCTCTCCCAGCAGGAGGGACAGATTTTGCGTCCTCCACTGCAACCTGAACCTGGCAGCCTGGCTTATTCCCTGAATACATCACCAGCAACCCTCAGCAAACAGGTGCTGGATGTTATCTTTGAGGCCAGGAGGCCTAGTACTAGGAAATCCTATTCAGAATAGTGGAAAAGATGCTGTTCTTGGAGCCAGTCTCAAGGAAAGGACGCAGCCGTGGCCACCTTACCTCAAATCCTAGATTATCTAACAGAGCTGCTGCACATCATGCCTCTGCCATCTCGGCTCATTACAATACTGAGTCGCTCCTCTTCTCTCTCACTCTGATCAAACAGTTCCTGAGGGGATTTAACAATTTAAGAACCCCAAGGAGCGCTCCCACTCCTGCCTGGGACCTTAACTTTGTACTAGAGAAGCTCACGCTCCCCACTTTTGAGCCTGCTGCTACAGCAGAGTTAAAATTCCTCTCTTGGAAAACAGCCTTACTTCTAGCTATCACTTCAGCAAGAAAAGTGAGTTACAGGCCCTTATGACTGTGGGAACCTTCATTGTCTCCCATGCGCACAGGGTTTCCCTCAGGACTAACCTGTCATTTATGCCCAAGGTGGTATCCGGTGTGGCTTTAAACCAATCCATCCATTTACCAGCCTTTTTTCCTAATCCTCAGAATAAAGTGGAAAGGATCCTGCACTCCTTGGACGTGCACAGACAGCTCAGGTTCTACCTTGAAAGGACTAAACCTTTCAGAAAATCTGACCAGCTGCTAGTCAGCTTTGCTACAGGGGCAGAGGGCAAGGCCATTTCAAAGCAAACCATTTCTAAATGGATAGCACACTGCATCCATTTCTGCTACAAACACCATGGAAAACCTACCCCACATGGGGATTAGACATCATTCCACTAGGGCTACCTCAACCTCTACAGCATTTCTCAGGAGTCCCTACCAGGGACATCCTGAAAGCTGCAACCTGGAGTTCTGTACACCAGCATTACCACTTGCCTATCTTTTTTCTAAATCCAGAGCTAGCTTTGCCACAGCAGTCTTACAAGGCCTCCTAGCCAGCTCTAATACTTTTTGTCTGCCTCCACCCTTTCTCAGCTGTAAGGCCTGCTAGCCAGCACTAATACTACTTGACTGCCTCCACCCTTCCTCGGCTTTGGGAATCAACCCAAGTATGATGACTGCAGCAGTGAAACACGAACATAGTAAATTTGTGTACACTTACCATAAATGTAGATGTTCGAGTGTATTCACTGTTGCAGTCCTGGTTACCCTCCCTCCAGCCCCCTGTCTTTTCTATACCTTCTACCTATCCTCCTTTTTGCCATATCTTATGGAAATTTTATTTATTTTACATTTGTTTACCGGGAAAGTCCGACTGGACACGGGTCCATTTTCAGTGGAGGCCTGGGGAGAAATGCTCCATGTTACAATACATTACATGAGTAAAAAGAAGTAGACTTTGCATATACTGCTCAGACAAGCTCCTCGTGGTCCTGCAGAGTGGTCCTAGCAGCAGGGAACTCAGAAAAGCGACTACTTTCTGGATTTAAGTATCTTTGCTTTTTTTTCACTTGGAATAGCTTCTGTAGCTTACACTGAACTAGCTTGAACTGTTTAACTGTTTGCTGCATTATTTTAAAATCTGCACTTAGTTACATTTTAGTCGAATTTGATCAAAAGTTTGTTTGTTTTATTTAATTTAACTGTGGAGGCTGCCCACTAAAGTGTGCTAGCCTGTGTAACCGATTTATCACTGTTTCTGCATTTTCTGTGCGTTTCTATCAAAAAAACAAAAAACAAAAAAATCCTTGTTTTCCCGCCACTCCTAGACTAGTTTAGACCAGTTTACAGGCATTGCTGTATTCTGGGCTGTAGTGTAGTTCCTGTGTTGTCCATTACCTTACTTGGATAGAGGGAAGTTTCTTTGCTCACCAGTGGGAGTGGGGAGCCTTGAGCAGCCTACCTGTCCCTGTAGGAAGTGACCTCGGCACAAGAAGCTGTACTAATTGGTTGTTTTGGACCATTTCTAGCTCTTTTGTAGTTCACTGTTTAAAATCCGCTTGCCTGCTTTGCGCGGTTGTGCGCATAGCGCAGCACCAGTTAAACGAGGTTAAATTTCTGGCTCCGCCAGGTCTGCTCTTCAAATTTTCCCTTAAGGAAGCTCTACTCTTGGTATAATCAGACTACTCACTATATTATAAGCCTAGCACTTTTTCTCAAAACTTCTCTACTAAGTAAGCACTCGTACTAAGTAAAGCACTACATCTACTTGCCACCCCTGTGAATATCCACTTCCCTTAAAGGTACAGCACTCCCTTATACTGTTCTAGCATGTCGAGTGGTAGATTACTGGCGTCCTCTCCAGTTCAGCTGGTCAATCTGGGTATCTTGAGACAATGCTACAATTGTCTCATGTACACAGACAACCCTCTCCTCCTCCTAACAAACACAAATACATGAGAGATGCAACTATATAGCCAAACTGGAGGCTGAACTCTCAACTCGGGGCTGGTATGACCAGACAGGAGGAGATGGTAATTACACACACACAACAATCCCAGTCCCACATAGACCTACCACAACTGCAAACCAAACACAAAGACATACTCGGAGGCTGTAATAAAAAACTTACCAAAACAAGTGGCTCCCAAAGCAGACATCCAAAAATCCACCACCTCAAAACAAAACACATGCAACACATACTTCAATAAATCAGTGTCAACCAATCACAGCCCTTAGGCCAAACATCTTGCCTGATACACTAGTAATAGGTGACTCTATAGTCAGACACGCTGATGTCCCGCTGACCAGGCTGAAGGAGAGGGTGGCTGTGAGCCGTCTATCGGGAACTAGGATCCGCCACATGACACACGCGCTCAAGTCACTCCAAAGCAAGTACAAATATGAATCCGTCATTGTCCATGTTGGTGTGAATGACCTGAGACGTACCTCCCTGGACTACATGAAAAGAGACATGGAGGAGCTCTCCGATTATGTAGCCCAGGCTGGTATGACCCTGACCCTAAGCAGCATCTTGCCCACACCAAGAATGATACCACAATACAAAGACAAGATGATCAGCTTTAACAATTGGCTCAAGTACTGGTGTCATTCTTAGGGGATCAAATGTCTTGTCTGCCTGGGATGACATGTTGGACAAGCCACGCTGCTTCGCAAGGGATGGCTTACACCTGTCACCACTGGGCTTCCAGATATTGGCTAAGGCTCTTGCCACCCCCATAGTGCCTTTTTTAGGCAAGGCTCAAAAGACAAACCCACCTCCTTAGAAAACAAAAATGGAAAAAAACTAAGGGTAATGCTGCTCAAAGCCAGAAGTCTAAATCTCAAGATGCAGGCACTTGATGCACTCCTCAGCATGGAGAACATCAACGTCTGTGCAGTAACTGAAACCTGGTTCAAGGCTCCTGAGAGCACCCCAGCACTACCAGGCTATACCTCGTATCATGCTTTTCAGCCCCCAAACCGGGCCGAACCACAAAGGGAGGGGGAGTGTCCATATTCATCAAGGACACCCACACCTCCAGGTTAGTAACAACACATGAAGCATCAGAGACCATACAGGTGCAACTAACCATAGGCAAAACTGCTATACAACTGGTAGCATGTTACAGACCACCCTCCCAATCTCAAGAACCCCACTCAGCCTTCCTGAAGACATTGGAGGATATGAATGCATCACAAAATACCATCATACTGGGAGACTTCAACTACCCAAACATAGATTGGGTACATTATTCTAGCCCTAATACCCTAGCCCATAGGTTCCTGGAATTCATAAATTCAAATGCACTGGAACAACTAGTCACCTCTCCCACTAGGGGAGATAATATACTAGACCTGATCATCACAAACATGGGGACAAAATGCTCCACACAGGAAGTATACCCCTCACTAGTGAGATCTGACCACAAACTAATCACCCTGGATATACATATCCCACCTCCACCCCCAGCACAAAAGACCACAGTGAAAAACTTCTCAAAAGCAGACTTCACTCTTCTTAAGACTGAGATGGTATCTTTTAAGCCCACTGTGCCAGTGGATACCACATCCCAAAATGCCGAATCCTTCACAAATGCTTTCTATGGACATCTCCAAGAATGCATGGATCATGCAATCCCAAATAAATCCAAGTCCCTCTCCACCAAAGGTAAGCGTCCTGTCGGTGGGCCTCCGCCATAAACAAATTGTATAACAAAAGGAAGCTACTGCACGTCCCATGAAGGGAAGACATCTTTGATCAACATTAGCAGAGTACTACATTCTCTCATAAAAACATCCAAGGCCAACTTTGAGAGAGAAATCGCTAAGGACACTAAAGATAACCACAAAGCCTTCTTCAGCTATGTTAGAAACCTGGGCGGAAACCCTCCGATATGCTCAGAGTTTGTTCACAACAACAAAAAATACACTGAACCCACAGATATTGCCAACATTCTGGCTGACAGGTTCAGTGCAAATTTCTCCCCTCCCTCACCCCCAAAAGAAGAAATACTTATCCCAGCTGAATGTAATCTCCGTCATCTCAGATGTCCAAGTGAGAACCGCCCTAAACAAAGCAAAAAACACAGCATCAATGGGACCTGACGGTATCCCAGGTTGCGTGTTACGTGAACTCCAAGAGGAGCTAAACCCACACATAAAAATGCTATTTAGCCTTAGCCTTCGGGATATGTACCTGAACACTGGCGTACAGCAACAGTGGTCCCACTCCACAAGGGGGGTGCCTCTACAGACCCTGGAATCTACCGCCCCATAAGCTTAACCAGCCTGGTCTGCAAAGCTATGGAAAGAATCATTATGGAACTCCTGAACAGAGACATAGGGGACCTACAGACACTTGACCCCACCCAGTTTGGCTTTGTAAAGGGCAGATCCTGCCTTTTGAACCTGGTTGACTTTTTCGAAACAGTCACTAGAGCCATTGATGAGGGCAAAGCAGTCCATACAGCATACCTGGACTTGGCTAAGGCCTTCGACACAATACCCCACTCAGGCATCATAGATAAGCTCAACAGCTTAAAAGTAAACCCTTATGTCACTAGATGGGTTGCAAACTGGCTAAAGGACAGAACCCATAAAGTTGAAATCGCTGGAGCAATGTCAGACTCAAAGCCAGTCACAAGTGGTGTCCTGTCCTGGGACCCCTCTTGTTCGGCATTTATTTCTCAGATGTTAAAGCAAACCTGGGAGAGCTGTGGCTGACAAAGTTCGCAGACGACTGCAAACTAGGCGCCATAGTCAATAAACCAGCAGACACATACATCCTACAAAACGGCCTCACAGAAACTGACAACTGGTGCCGGAGTCACGGCCTTAAACTAAATGCCAAAAAATGCATAGTCATCCCCTTTGGGAAAAACAAAGTACCCACAAATTATCACATAGACAGCAACCCACTGAGTACGGAACAAGTAATCAGAGACCTAGGGACCCAAGTCAACGGCGACCTCTCATTTGACACCCACGTTGCCAAAGTGGTTAGAAAAACATTCTACCTTGCACACCTCATCATGAAGGGATTCACATCCAGATCCAAGGATGTCATTGTACCCCTATATTCCTCCCTCCTCAGACCCATGATGGAGTACAATGCCCCATTTGGTATGTACCTCACCTGGCATTTGCAACAGCTGGAGAGACCACAAAAGTACCTCACAAAGAGGATCAAGGTTCTCCAACATATGTCTTATTCTGCCAGACTAAAGAAACTTCAGCTCTATTCAGTAGCATACCGCCTGCTCAGAGGTGATCTCTGCCTGATGTGAAAGGCCATGTCCATTCAGGATCTGATGGACATGCTCCACCTCAAAAAATCCAAATCCATCAGGACCACAAGAGCTAAAGACTTAAACCTCGGCACAAGTATGAATAGGACATGCTGGAAGGTTAGATTCATGCTTTGGAACAAGATCCCAGTTCGTATTAGGCAGAGCCCCTCACTGACTCTCTTCAAGAGAAATCTTGAGTGGATGGGAGATCGTAAGTTTGCCCCAGGGGTCACATCTGTGTCACTGCTTGACAGGGGCACAGTAAACTAATTCTATTATATAAGGGGACCTTCATTGTGTCACTACTAGACAGAGGCACAGTATTCTAAATTTATTCTGTACATTTTTTGTACCATTTCATGGGGTGGCAAAAGCCACATCACTATGGCTAGGCTTACAAATGCCCCAGGGCAGATAGCCTAGTACTATACTATGAAACTATATGGCATATATACACATTAGGACAACATGCTAGTGATTTTATATTTCTTACATAGACAATCAGAGGTACATTTTTTTTTTCTTTCTTTTGCAGTTATAAGTTTTGTAAGGTAAAACTAAAGCTTTCAGGGGAGAAACTGTTTTATACATCGCTGTACCCTGACAAATTATCTTGGTATGGATTAGCCTGGTGAGTGGCATGAGTATAGCCAGTTACTTAAATAGTGGGTTTTCATGAGTTGTTTGAATTGACTAAAGGAGGTGGTAGACGTTATTTGGCTTGGTAGTGTGTTCCAGGTTTTGGCAGTGGTGTTTCCAAAGAGGGACTTACCAGCTTTGTTTTTGTTTGACAGTTATGAGATTCTGGTTACTAGATCTTAAGGCTCTAGAGGGAATGTGGGGCTGAATTAGGTGCTGGAGTTATCTCGGGAGGGTAGAGTTTGTGTGTTATAGAGAGTTGATTGAGTAGAAGTATTTGGCAACTCAAGCTAGTTGAGTTGCTTAAGGGATAGACAGTGGTGGGACCTATGAGGCTTCAGTAGCAAACTTGGCAATATTGTTGTAGCAAGATTCCATTTTATTTAGATCAGTTTGGTGGAGATTGGTGAAGATGGGAGAGGCATAGAGGGTGGATAGAAGACGAGTCCTTGCGATGGTTACTTTAGTGCATTTTGTCATAAACTGTTTGTTCCTGTACAGGAGACCAAGTTTTTTATTAACTTAATGGTTTGTGCTATGTGGATGTCGAACCTCAGGTTGTCTATTTCTACACTTAGCAGTTTAGTGTGTCTGGTTGGACTGATTTGAATGTTTTTGCTTTGGACTTAATGGTGAAATTGTTTAGGGGAGGAGCTCTGCCAAGGCTAAAAATTAGTGTTTTTTTGCGATGAAGTTTGCTGTTAGTGAACTAGTTAGTTTTGGCTAGGGTGAAGTTATTTTGGGTAAGGGGTTGCAGTTCACTAAGGGTAGTGGGGGGCAAGCACATAGAGGGTGGTGTCATTTGCATATTGTACTGTTGAGGCAGTGGGAGAGGATGAAGAGATCTGATTAGTAAATGGAGAGAACAGCAATGGGCCAAGGTTGGATCCTTGAGGGACTCCTGTGGTTACTGCTAACTGGGGGGACCATTGGTCCTGCCATAGGACTGCTTGCTGATGGGCAGATAAGTAGCTACTGAACCATGATATAGAGGAGGGACTTGTATTTAGGGTGGATAGGGTATCAAGAAGTAGACTGTGGTTTAGTGTCATGATGGGTCTAAGAACATGGAAGAAACAAATAGACCCTTGTTTCTGTGGTGGTTAACTATGTTGGTGAATGATAGTGCTGTTGTGGGGCTATGGGAAGGTCTAAAGCCATCCTGGGATGTGGAGAGTAGGTTGTTATTCTGGAGGTACTGTATTAGTTGAGTATGAACAACTCTTTCTAATATTTTGGATAAAGGTGATCGGATTGCTATTGGGCGATAGTTTGTGAGCTCTAAGGAGGTGTTCTTTGTGTTTCACTGTTGCTGTCATTACATTTGGGTTATCTGCTGGCAGGTTGCCCTCAGTCGGCCTGATTAACAAAGTCTTGGGTCCTGCTTCGGTTGCTGTCCCTTCCATGACGTCAGGTCGTCAGGGGTATAAAACATGCAGCCGACTGCATTACATCAGTCTGTCTTGCTGCGCGGTGCCAGAAGCAGTCTGCAAGTGCCAGTCGGCCGACCTGAAATTTTTGTTTTTGAGTTTCAGATCCGAAGTTTTCAACTAAAAAGCTAAGTACCCCGTTGTGGAAACTTTTTCTTGCTCCTTACCAATGTCAGTAAAAATTAATAATTGCATTACTTGTGGGAAGCAAATACCTCATATAGTTTGTACTGTATTCCTTGCCTAGGCCCTGACCACAACGTACCTTGTCAGTTTTGTGCTTTATTTAATCAACGCACTATCAAACGTTGGTACATGTTTGCTTCAAAATATTTTGGCTCATGTTGTAATTATCCAGAATTGTTGTCTGTTAGCAATTGGACTACGCAAGAAAAGAGAGACAGGCCGTTTAGGTCCAAAACTGCTGACTATGCTTCTTAGCCAGTCGCCAGTTCGCCGGTGTTCAGTGAGGCGCTTTCGCAGCCCCTGATGCCCACTACTTCTGATTCACAGGCCTCTACTGAGACCCATGCGGAGTCCGGTATGCCGCGAGATGCTTCAGTTATGGAACCCGTGGATGTCTCTACCTTGGATGGGTCTGTAGCCGCTGTGCAGGCACTGGCTTCTGAGGGTGGTTTTATGCCTACAGAGTTTTATATTGGACCGACACCATCTTCAAAACTAAGGCCAAAATCTCAACCTGTGTCTAAAAAAGCGACACCTGGGCCACATGTGCAGGCCCCTATGCGTAAAAAAAAAAAAAAAATAATCAAAATGGCTGAAGATTTAATTACTCTGATCAGGGGTTGCCAACCCCCCCCCCCCTTCTAAGAGACCTTGTTCTAAGAGACCTAGTCAAGACATTGATTATGAATCTTCTGAACAGGATTCTATTTCTTCTGACTCCTCTAATGAACAGGAGTTGTCTATACCTACTTACAACTCTGCAGAAGATTCCATTCCTTCTGCTTCTCCCCCGAGGATTTTTCTTTTGGGGAAACTTTACATACCTTAAGGGAACATTTCCACTGGGAAAGTCAGGATTTCTCTGAATCTAAGAGGCTTGGGGATTTTCTTCTTCTTCCTCAGCATAGGCTTTCGGCTATACTTCCTGTTCTAGACATTGTTGATGTTTTTTCTGAATCTAGTATGGCTCCTCATTCTATGCCTCTGGCTCCTTGCAAGCCAGACAGGTACTACAGGGTTCCTGACTCCCACAAATTCCTTTTCAAAAACCTTTGCAGATCCTGAAATTTCTCAGGGTCCCAAGTGCATTAAAGCTTCTACTGCTAAAAATCCTACCCCTTCTGATAGAGATTCCAGGGCGCTGGATAGATGGGTAAGAAGGTTTACACTTCTGCAACCTTGGCAATCAGGGCTTTAAGCTCAATTTCATATGCTAAAATATCAACAGCATATCATGGAACGTCTTAAAACAAAAAATAATGTTAATTTCTGACTGTGTGGATAACAAAGATTTACAGGATTTATTGCATTCAGCTGAACAAGTTGGAAAACATACTTTGCAATGTGGTTTTGATTCTTTAGATGCCTCTTGCAGGGCTGCTGTAACTGGGTCTGTGCTAAGAAGGCATGCTTGGCTCAAAGAGCAAAATCTGCCTGATCATGTTAAAGCAAAATTGTTGGATGCTCCTTTACAACAGGACCTTCTCTTTGGTAGTAAGGCTGAAGAAGTTTTAAAGATGGAAGATGAAGCTAAATCTATGCAAACTGTGAAAGATTTCTTACAAGTGCAACCTCCAAGATTTAGTAGGCACTGGCCTACTAAGAACTTGTCCTTTCCAGTTCCTTCGAGAACCACTCAAGTCAAACCACAACATTTTAAAGGCTCCAGGTTTCAGTCACAAGGGACTTTCAGAACAAAACAATGGGGTGCCTCCTCTTCCAAATCTGGAAACAAAACGCCTCCCTATGGTAAGCAGTCTGACTTCCCTTTTCACTTACCAAGCACTTATCTTTTAGCCGCCCCTTTGGGGGGGAAACTGGCTCTTCATGCAAGCAACTGGCAACTTATAACCCAGGACAAATGGGTTTTAAATATAGTATCCCAGGGATACAGATTTAATTTCCTCACGTTGCCAATTCCAAACGGATGACCAGATCTGCCCTCAAATCAGTGGGCAGAGGCCCAGAAACAAGTACTTTCCCTCATGAGCATGGGGGCTATTCAACCAGTACCAGAAGAGGAAAAGGGACAAGGTTTCTATTCAAAACTTTTCCTGGTACCCATAAAAGACTAATCATGGCGTCCAATTCTGGACTGGTCTACTCTAAACACCTTTCTGGACATTCCAAAATTCAAGATGCTGACTCTTCACCAGTTACTTCTATGCTAGGCAAAGATGCCTAGTTGGCAACTCTAGATTTAAAAGAGGCTTACCTGCATATCCCAGTCAGGGAATCTTGCATAAGATGCCTCCACCTTCAAAGCAGGCTACTTGCATTATCAGTTGTCTGCACTACCCTTTGACTTGTCTACTGCGCCCAGGGTCTTGCCTGGCTCCAGTAATTGCATTTTGCAGGCAAAGAAATATATTCAAATATATCCATGCCTGTGCTATTGTCTAATTCAGGCAGAAAACAAGGACACTCTTCTAAACCATCTGGCGTTTGTAAAAAGGGTTCTAACTTGTCTAGGGTACACTATAAACGAAAAGAAATCACAACTGGTACTCTGTCAACAAATTACATTCCTGGGTGCAAGCTTGAATACAACTGCCCAGATGGCTTTCCTTACGCCAGAGAAGCAAATTCGTTTGGTGACTTGCTTCAAACAGGTGGCCACAAAAACCCTGCTTTCTGCAAGGCAAGTACTGCAAGCCTTTGGGGTTCATGGACTCTTGCATTCTTCTAATTCCATATGCAAGACTGCATATGAGGAAGCTTCAGTGGTGCTTAAAAAGTCTATGGAGTCAGCATTGTCACAGCCTGGAAATGGTGATTCCTAGCATACCTTGCTTGCAACTAGAGTTCCTATGGTGGGCAGATGGCTGCCACCAAAACAAGGGACTGCCATTCACACCACCCCCTGCCGCCCAAACCCTAACTACAAATGCATCAGTCTATGCTTGGGGGGCACATCTGGCAGGGAAGTGCATTCAGGGCAAATGGAGCCCAAATCAAATGCACCTTCATATCAATCAAAAATAAATGCTAGCTGTACAGAATGCACTGACCGCCTTCAAGGACTACCTTCATCCAGGACAATTAATGATGGACAACACCACGGTTAATGTGGTACATAAGCAGAAGGGTACACACTCTTACCCCCTTTGCAGGCTAGCCATGGCATTGTGGAACACTGCCTTGACCTATCAAGTACAACTACAAGCTCAATTCCTGCCAGGAAAGGTGAATACTCTGGCAGATGAACTAAGCAGAAATCTCATGGACTCACACGAATGGAAACTGGAACCAAGGATTTTCCACATGTTGACATGCAAAGGGGGGGGGGGAGCCCAGGCCTAGATCTTTTTGCCTCACCCCAAAACTATCAGTTGGACAAATTTTGCACAAGAACGCATCACAAAAAAGCCTGGAAAGTGGATGCTCTATCTTTCAGCTGGAAAAACCTATCAGTCTATGCCTTTCCCCCTCTGCCTCTGCTCTCCAAAGTTCTACTAAAAGTCAAACGGGACAAACCAAAAATGATTTTGATTGCTGGCCTCGCCAACACTGGTGCCCACTCCTGCGCAATGCGTCACACCTACCACCGTGGCACCTGCCTCAGACACCTTACTGTCTCAGCAGAAAACCAAATTCTGCACACACTGCTCCAAACTTTGAATCTTGCAGCATGGTTAATCACCTAAATTCACCCTTGGCATCCCTCAGTAAACCTGTGATGGATGTCATTTTGGAGGAGAGAAGGCCTAGTACTAGAAAAATCTTATGCTGACAAATGGAAAAGGTTCTGTGCCTGGAATCAATCTCAAGGAATAAGCACAGCAGTGCCCAACATTCCTCAGATTTTACATTACTTAACTGAGATGCTTCACAAGGGCCTGTCCTTTTCTTCCATAAAAATCCATGCCTCAGCCATTTCAGCTCATTACAGCACAGAACCTCACCTCTTCTCTCATCCTGTGCTAAAGCAGCATCTCAGAGGGGCCAAAAACTTAAGACCACCCAGGAGAGCTCCAACCCCTGCCTGGGACCTCAATTTTGTATTGGAACAGCTCACTCTCCCTCCTTTCGAGCCAGCTGCTACTGCAGACTTAAAATTTCTCTCCTGGAAAACAGCTTTCCTTTTAGCAGTCACTTCAGCTAGAAGGATTTCCGTATTACAGGCTGTTATGGCAGTGGAGCCTGTCATTTTTCATGCGGACAGGGTATCTCTCAGGACCAATCCATCTTTCATGCCTAAGGTGGTATTCAGTGTGGCTCTTAATCAGACCATTCACTTGCCAACTTTCTTTCCCAATCCACAGAACAAGGGGAAGCGGATTCTGCATTCATTGGATGTACACAGACGACTTGGATTTTACTTAAACAGGACAAAATCTCAAAGAAAATCTGATCAACTGCTGGTGGCATTTAACCAAAACCAAATTAGATCCGAACCAGACCAAGAACAAAATGATGTATCCAAAGGCTCAACAAGAACAAAAAATTCAAAATAACTTAAATAAAACTCTGTTTTAATGAAATGATAAATTCCACATCAAGCGCTTTTGCCTGGAGGCATACCAGGCTTTTTCAAGATGAACCATGATTAAAAATTCAAGGCTTAAGTTTCTAGCCCAAATAATGCGACTAGAATAGCAACTAATAAAATATGCAAATCCGATGTTAGTGCCAACAGCAATTCATTCATTCAGTGAAATTATACAATGTCTAATAACCCACAAAATTGTACTAAATGTAAAAATGTGTTTAAATTACAACTCGTAATAAAGCATGTATGACTGTTTTATAAAGCTACAAACAAGCTTAAAAAACTTAAAAACAGTCTTAAATTCTTTTTATGTCTAAAAAAATCTATTAAGAACTATTGGTTTCTAAGACCTTTGTTAATCATATGAAAAGTTAACCAAAGTTTGAAACATCCACTCAAAACAAAATGTTGTACAGAATAACTGGCAGTGAACAACCCATCTAAAAAATTTTTATAATGACCAAAATCATAACTTGGCCCTCCTCAGATGTTCATCGTGCATACAGCTGCAGTCATAACAGATGGGTTTTCCTGCCATCAGGCGGGTCCTCGGTCAGCCGAATTCCAAAGTCTACGTCCAGCGTCAGTGGTTGTCGCTTCTTCCCTGACGTCAGTGCGACAGGGGTATAAAAGAACCAGCCAATGCCATTTTCTTCAGTCTTTCTTGCCGTGCGGTGCCCGAAGCAGAAGCAGTTCGCAAGTGCCGGTCGGCCAGCTCCTGAGATTACGAATATTTTTCAGCGAAGACTTCTTGAAAGCTAAGTACCCCGTTGGGGAAACTTTTCTTGCCTCAGACCGATGTCAGACAAAGTTAATAATTGCATTTCATGTGGGAAGCAAATACCCGCATAAGGATTTCCATTCCCTCTGTATTCCTTGCTTAGGCCCAGATCACGACGTCTGGGCCTAAGCAAGGAATACAGAGGGAATGGAAATCCTTATGCGGGTATTTGCTTAGGCCCAGATCACGACGTCTCGGCCTGTCGTTTTTGTGCTACATTCAACAGACTCACTAAGCGTCGGGCGGAGTTTGCCCAACACTTTTTTGGCAAAAAGTTTAATTACAACATGTCGTCTGATACTCCAGCTTTGAGTAAACGACATAAAGATAAGGGCCGACATACGAGGTCCGCGACTTCTACAGACACCACGCTAAAGCCGACTACATGTGCTCCGGTTCTCTGTGAGGTGCCTATGCAGCCCCTGACTACCGATGACACTTCATTAGCGGTGTCTTCTGTGCCTGAGGTCGTAGGCTCTTCGGCCCACACCCCGACTACAGATACTGAAGCCACTCTTGGCGGGGAAATTCAGAGTTCAGACAGGCCTGCAACCTCTCAAGGTGTCTTCAGGCCTTCTTCTTTTTCCATTAAGGCTTACACTAAATCTAAAGCAGCCATGCATTCTAAAAGACAAACTCCACAGGGCCCCTCTCAAGGCCCCATGCCTAAAAAGCAGATGCTGAAAATGGCTGAGGATTTGATTACTCTTATTAGGGGTTCTCAACCCCCCTCGGACAAAAGGCCCAGAGTGGAGGAAGAATACCCTTCCTCGGACCAGGCCTCCATCACTTCAGAACATTCTGAGGACCAGGAACATTCTTACTCCCCTTTCGAAGATTCTGATGCAGAGGAGTCCATTCCCTCTGTGTCCCCCCCCCCCCCCCGAGGATTACTCTTTTGGGGAAACCTTGCATACCTTGAGGGAACACTTCCACTGGGAAGGCCAAGAGTACTCAGACTCCAAGAAAAGGCTCGGGGATTTCCTCTTGCTCCCTCAGCCCAGGCCTCTGGCTATACCTCCTGTCTTAGTCATACTAGATGTGTATTCAGAGGCCAGCCTTAACCCAGATTCTTTACCTCCAGCTCCAGTCAAGCCTGACTGGTATTACCAGGTTCCTGATTCACACCAATTCCTATACAAAAGCCATGCGGCTGACCCAGAAACTATTTCACAGGGTCCCAAGGGAATTAAGGCCTCCACTGCCAAAAATCCATTACCTTTAGAGAGAGATTCCAGAGCTTTAGAAAGGTGGGGGGAAAAGGTATACACCTCAGCCACCTTAACCATGAGGGCATTAAACTTGTCAGTTCCATATGTTAAAGTATCAACAGTTTTTGTTATCTCAGTTGAAAAGCAAAATGTCACAACCCGAACAACCAGACTTGAAGGAGTTGCAGGATTTGTTGCATAGTGCAGAGCAAGTGGGTAAACCTACCTTGCAATGTGGTTTTGATGCTTTAGAGGCCTCTTGTAGAGCTGCTGTTACAGGATCAGTCATACGTAGACGTGCTTGGCTCAGAGCAAGCCTTACCAGATCATGTCAAAGCTAAATTACTAGATGCACCTCTTCAAAAAGATGTATTGTTTGGTGTTAAAGCGGAGGAGGTATTAAAGAAAATGGAGGAAAAGGCAAAATCAATACAATTAGTGAAAGATTTCCTACAGGTACAACCCCCACGCTTCAGTAGGAATTGGCCTTCAAAAAATTGGTCCTTTCCAGCTACGGACAGGCCTCAGAGGGTAGATACAGGCACCCGAGGGGTAGAGGGCAATCTCAAGGATCATTTAGAGGCAGACTATGGCAAACACCTACACCAAGAGGGGGTGAGGATAGTTCACGGCCAAGAGGGGGTGAGGATAGTTCACTGCCATTCAGAAAGCAGACCCAATGACTTACCCTTTGCATGCCAAGCAAGGCTCAAATGGCAGCACCTTTAGGCAGAAAACTGGCATTATTTTTGAAAAATTGGCATATTGTCACAAAAGACAAATGGATCCTGGACATTATAGACAGAGGCTATAGATTCCACTTTCACACCCTTCCAAAAATGAGAGGCATGCCAAACCTGCCACACAATCAAAGGGCAGAGGCACAAAAACAAATTTCAGATCTCATGGACATGAAAGCTATTCAAGGGGTACCTGCACAAGAACAGGGTCATAGTTTTTATTCCAGACTATTCCTGGTACCAAGGAAGGGCAAAGATTGGAGACCTATTTTGGACCTATCCATCCTAAACACATTTACTCGTACCAAAGTTCAAGATGCTCACGTTACAGCAGCTTCTTCCCATGCTGGGCAAGGAGTCTTGGCTGGTAACATTGGACCTCAAGGAGGCATACTTGCATGTCCCAATCGGACAAGATTGCAGAAGATACCTCAGATTTCTTGCAGGTTCATCCCATTATCAATTCTCTGCATTGCCCTTTGGCTTATCTACTGAGCCCAGAGTGTTCACGAAATGCCTGGCATCAGTAATTGCCTTCTGCAGACTTCAAGGGATACAAATGTACCCATATTTGGACGACTGCCTGATCCAAGCGGACAGCAAACACACTCTTCTGAAACACCTGGCGTTTGTAATAATGTTGAAATCTCTGGGATACACAGTCAACAAAAAGAAGTCAAGACTAATACCCTCTCAAACAATAATTTTCCTGGGTGCCAGCTTGGATACAAACACCCAGATGGCCAACCTCACGCCACAGAAACAAGGGCAATTAACTCAATACTTCAGAAAACTGGCAACCTTCACCAGGCTACCTGCAAGGAAAATCCTGCAGGCTCTGGGATTCATGGCATCTTGCATCCTGCTAATCCCATGTGCAAAGCTGCATATGAGGAAACTTCAATGGTACCTAAAAACTTATGGTCTCAACACAGCCACAGTTTGGAAACAATCATACCACTGATTCCATGTCTTCAAAAGGAATTTCTGTGGTGGGCTCAAGCATGCCAAAGAAACATAGGTCTCCCATTCTGCAAGCCTCAAGCAAATAAGTCATCACAACAGACGCCTCGGACTACGCCTGGGGGCGCACATGACAGATCGGTGCATTCAGGGCAAATGGTCACAAAAAGAAAAGCACCTACACATCAATCAAAAGGAAATATTAGCAGTAATAAATGCTATTATGGCTTTCAAAGACCTACTGCATCCAGGCCAGCTATTGATAAGGACAGACATCACCACAGTGATGTGGTACATAAACAGGGAGGAACCCATTCATACCCCCTATGCAGGCTAGCCATGTCTCTTTGGAACATGGCTCTGGAATTACAAATCCAACTTCAAGCACAGTTCCTGCCAGGGAAGGAAAACACGCTGGCAGATGACCTGAGCAGAAATATGACAGATCCACACGAATGGAAGTTGCATCCTCAAGTTTTTACAGTGATAATTCAAGCATGGGGAAGGCCAGACCTAGATCTCTTTGCCACCCACAGAAATTACCAATTGACAAAATTCTGCTCAAGGACCTTTCATCCACAGGCCTGGAAAATGGACGCATTCTTTCAGTTGGACAACAGTGACGGTTTATGCCTTTCCACCTCTTCCACTGCTGGCCAAAGTTCTATTAAAAGCCAGAGCAGACAGACCAAAGATGATTCTCATTGCTCCAGACTGGCCAAGACAACACTGGTACCCACTCCTGAGAAGCCTGACGCATTCCCCACCATGGATCCTGCCTCTAATGCCTCTTCTACTGACTCAGCATAACTTCAAAACTCTTCACAGTCAGCTGAAAACACTCAATCTAGCCGCATGGAGGATTCCTTAAATTCACAGCAGACCCTACTCCAAGGAGGTGCAGGATGTCATTTTGGAGGCCAGAAGGCCTTCTACTAGAAAAGCCTACTCCGCAAAATGGAAACTGTTTTGTGCCTGGAATCAGCAAAAGGGTCAGAATCCTGGAATACTGAATTTACCTCCAATATTACAGTACCTAGCCGAGCTGCTAAGCAGTGGACTTTCATTCTCCTCCAAAATCCATGCCTCAGCCATTTCTGCAGAGTACAACACTGCTCCTCCTTTATTCTCTCACCCTCTCTTAAGACAGTTCCTCAGAGGGGCTAAGAATATAAAACCCACAAGGAAGCAACCAGTACCTGCTTGGGACCTCAATTTCATTCTAGAAAAACTAACCCTGCCTCCTTTTGAGCCAGCTGCTTCAACAGATCTGCAATATTTGTCATGGAAAACAGCCTTCCTTCTAGCTATCACCTCAGCACGCAGGGTTTCGGAACTACAAGCCCTCATGGCTGTGTAGCCTTTCATCATTTTCCATCAGGACAGCGTTTCCTTACGAACCAATCCTTCATTTATGCCAAAGGTAGTATCCAGGGTAGCCTTCAATCAGGCTATCCACTTAACTACCTTTTACCCTAATCCACAAAACAAAGGGGAGAGACTACTACATTCCTTGGACATTCACAGATAGCTCCGTTATTATTTGGACAGAACAAAGCCTTTCAGAAAATCAGAGCAACTCTGTGTCCTATGCTACAGGTGCTCAAGGGAAGCCTATTTCCAAACAGACAATCTCAAAATGGATAGCCCACTGCATACGCTTTTGTTACTCTTTTCATGGTAAAACTGTACTACAGGCATCAGATCTCACGCCACAAGGGCCACAGCTACCTCTGCAGCTTTCCTCAGGGGGGTTCCTACCAAAGATATTTTGGAAGCAGCCACTTGGAGTTGTGTACATACTTTCTCCAAGCACTATCACCTACCATTATACTCCAAAACTAGAGCGGGCTTTGCCACTGCAGTCTTGCAGGGCATCCTGGCTCCTCCTAGTTCCACTTAGTGCCTACCACCCCTTTATTAGCTTTGGGATTCTACCCATCTGTTATGACTGCAGCTGTATGCACGATGAACATAGTACAGTTTTGTACCTACCATAAATGTAGATGTTAGAGTGCTAATACAGCTGCAGTCCAGGTTTCCCTCCCTCCTTCCCCTCTTGGGACAGGCCTAATGGCCAACACCTCCTCATACAACCTCATTGGGGTATTCTTTTATGGTGTATTTGCTTGCAACTTCTGTTTTTTGATTATATTGCATTTGCATTATTACATAAATTTATGTTTTGCCTTTCTTCTGGGGGCACCTGACATCTGGGGCAAGAAAAACTGAAGAAAATGGCGTTGGCTGGTTCTTTTATACCCCTGTTGCACTGACATCAGGGAAGAAGCAACGACAACCGATGCCTAGACTTTGGAATTCGGCCGACCGAGGACCCGCCTGACAGCAGGGAAACCCATCTGTTATGACTGCAGCTGTATTAGCACTCTAACATCTACATTTATGGTAGGTACAAAACTGTACTTTTCAAAACACTCATAATACTAATACTGTCATTTAAACCAGGAGGCTTAGTTGTGTTCAACTTGAGCTGCCACAACAGTTCCTTGTATTCAAGCCGGGTTTCCCAATCACCTCCTCTGTCATGTAGAACTTGCTCTAGGATTAAAAATTTAAGTTGCATATTAGGGCATGTGCTAAGTTTTTTAAGCTTGTTTGTAGCTTTATAAAACAGTCATACATGCTTTATTACGAGTTGTAATTTACACACATGTTTTTACATTTAGTACAATTTTGTGGGTTATTAGACATTGTATAATTTCATTGAATGAATGAATTGCTGTTGGCACTTAACATCTGATTTGCATATTTTATTAGTTGCTATTCTAGTCACATAATTTGGGTTAGAAAGTACTTAAGCCTTGAATATTTAATCATGGTTCATCTTGAAAAAGCCTGGTATGCCTCCAGGCGAAAGCGCTTTATGTGGAATTTTTTATCATTTCATTAAAACAGAGTTTTATTTAAGTTATTTTGAAGTTTTTGTTCCTGTTGAGCCTTTGGATACATCATTTTGTTCTTGTGCTGGTGGCATTTGCTGCAGGGGCAGAGGGAAAGGCTATTTCAAAGAAAACCATTTCCAAATTGATAAGCCATTGTATTCGTTTCTGCTATATGCACCATGGAAAAACTATCCCCCAGGGGATCAGATCCCATTCCACCAGGGCTGCATCTACTTCTGCAGCCTTTCTCAGAGGTGTTCCTACCAGGGACATTCTAAAAGCTGCTACCTGGAGCTCAGTTCATACGTTCACCAAACTTTACCATTTACCACTTTTCTCTAAATCCAGAGCTGGCTTTACCACTGCTGTCCTGCAGGGCCTTATAGCTGGTCCTAATGCTGTAGAATTCCCCCCATCCAAACATAGCTTTGGGAATCTACCCAAATGTAATTACTGCAACAGTGAAACACGAAGAACATAGTACAGTTGTGTACACTTAACCATAAATGTAGATGTTCAAGTGTATTCACTGTTGCAGTCCTGGTTACCTTCCCTCCAGCTCCCTATTTGTCTCTGACTATACCTCCACTTTCTTTCGCTATGCTTAAAAGCCTTTTGGTGTATTTGCTTTTGGGATCGGAAGTATATATTTTTTTGTATTTTTAATTTTATTTGCTCCCCGTTTGGTGGGGGGGGGGGGCTGACATCTGGGGCAAGAAAAACTGATGTAATGGCATCGGCTGCATGTTTTATACCCCTGACGACCTGACGTCATGGCAGAAGGAATCGCAACCGACACAGGACCCTGTTAATCAGGCCGACTGAGGGCAACCTGCCAGCAGATTACCCAAATGGTAATGACTGCAACAGTGAATGCACTCAACATCTACATTTATGGTAAGTGTACACAACTGTACTTTGCCTCCTTTGTGCAGTGGAATTATATATGATGTTTTCCATGAGGTGGGGACTTTGCATTCTGAGAAAGATCTGTTTATGAGAATAGACAGGATAGGCTATAGCTTCAGCTGAGATCCGAAGGAAGTCTGCTTCCTATTTTGGGGGCTCCTGACATCTGGGGCAAGAAAAACTGATGTAATGGCGTCTGCTGCATGTTTTATACCCCTGATGACCTGACATCATGGAAGAGGCGACAGCGTCTGACTCAGAAATCCCAAGACTGTGGTATTCGGGCTGACTGAGGGCTATCTGCAGACAGATAACCCAAGTGTGATGACTGCAACAGTGAATGCACTCTTAACATCTACATTTATGGTAAGTGTACACAACTGTACTTTTCTTGCTCACAGATCCATATGGGGGTCCTCTCTTCTCTGTCCCTGGTGGGATCCGTGAGCAGAGCCTCCCCATGTAGGATAATTTCTCCTATGATATGGCCTACCATTTTAGAGCTCCTGGATCTTTTGGCCCCATGTGCCAGTCTGACCCCAATAGTTTTGTCTTGGGAGTCCGATTGCTTCCTTGACTCACTTGGTTCTGACAATGTTGGAGCGGAGCACATCTCAGAACCAAAGTCTTGATGTAGAGTTTGGGGGGATGACTTCCACTGAAGTTTTGGAGTTGTCGCTTTCCCTTTCCCTCAGTGCTTCGGCATTTGACAGCTTGGCACTGACTCCCCCTTTGGAACGGAGGGTTGTTGGTGGCTGGGGACTACCTGCTCCTCATCTCTCATGAGTGTGATCCTCCTCAAGACTCTGGCATTCCTTCTGCCTTCAAGTTGGTGGAGTGTGTCTTCTCCTCCTCTTCCATCTTGGGTTCTATGTTGGAGACATCTCTTCTGCCACCAGGACAGCTGGATCCACAGAGCCTCCAGTCTCTTCCACCTAGGGAAGCCCAGACCACTTCCAGCAACCCTCTGGAGCATCCCACCAGGGAGGTTCTTGAGAAGAGATGTGCAAAAGAGGAGGTACCTAGTTTCCCGAGGGAGTCTCATGATGGACACTGACTTCGATGAGGGGGAGGGGTCCCCCAGATCTCCACCTGATGTCTCATTTGGAGACTTATTGGAAATTCTTCAGAGAGGTGGTTGATCCACCCCCAAATCCCATCCTGGATGAGTCTGTTTTGGAGGCCTTCGGGACTGGCCCATCTACATCCTGGGTGTCCTCCCTGCAGATCCTCTCATAGACTTGGTATCTGCATGGGTTTGGAAGGGACCAAACATCTGCTCTTTTAGGTATAGATTCTGCAGCAAGATCCTTGGTGTGCCCCCCTCTGATAGATCTCACTGGACAAAGGGCATTCCGGTAGATGCCATAGTGGTGGCAGCTACCAAGAAAGTTTGCACAGGAAAGCTGTACTGTCCATTGCCCTAACGAGGAGTCCAGGGCTACCGACAGGTTCGGAAAAGGGGTCTAGGCTTCCAACTTTGCCTTTAGTGTGGTAAAATGGGCTAGGTAATTCTACACTGAAGAGTGATTTACTTAAGGAATATTCTAGTTCTGGCCATGAGTCCATGATGCAGGGTTGGACTAGTCCATGTCCAACGCATCCATAAGGCTTATCGCTCATGCTGTTGAGCATCTCTAGAGCAGCCGGTTCCAGCATTGGTATTCGGCAGCATGTCTGGATGTGGCTGTGATTTCGTGGAATCCTTTAAGGTGTCCTTTGTCAATGCCCCCTTTGACTGTTCCTCCACTTTCGGATTGACACTGACACTGTCTCCTGCAGCTAGAAAGACCCTGTCTGCTGTCAGGATTCACTTTTCTGTCCCACAAAAGACCTTCTTTCCTCCACATGGACTCCTGGAGAAGTTGTGGTTCAGAAAATCCCAGGGTACTTTCCAGGGTGCTCTTAAGATTTATCTAGGGCAGAGAGGGGAGTAATTCCAGTGGTAGGTGCCACCCTCAGGGCAGAAGGGGGTCCAATGAATCAGGCTCTCTGGATTCTCCTTCAGACAAATCCTTGCAGCATTTGTGAGGTGTTGCCAGACCCTCCCTCTGGAGGCATTTTGGGGACTATGCTTCTTGCACCTAGACACCTGGTTTGCCATCACGAACGATTGATTGGTGCAAGATGTTGTATTCAGCGATTACTCTAGATGCCCTTTTTAAATCCCCTGAAGACCAAAAATCAATGCAATCAGAGGGAGGCAGTAAGTTTGAAAATCGTAAAGTTCCGAAAGAGTCCTCGGAGGTCCCCACAGACCAGCACAGATCAGGGATGTACTCCAATTCCTTTTAATTGCAAAAAAAAAAAACAGGGGACCTAGGTCCATACTAGACCTAACTTATCTGAACAAGTCCGTGAGATGCGCACAAAGTTCAGGATGTCACAGTCCTCCGTGCTTCCTCTTTTTACAGGACAATGACTGGATGTGCTCTGTAGATCTGAAGGATGTTTATGATCATATGCTCCAGAAGGCTTCTCCATTTCAGGCAGGGAGTCTGTCACTACCAATTCCATGTGCCTCCATTTGGTCTCACTACAGCCCCCAGGGTGCTCACTAAATGCAGGTTGGTGGTCACAGGTCACCTCCGACTGCATAGATTTCATGTGTTTTCTTACCTGGATGACTGTATCCTAGTCACACCAACCAGGCATATACTGATCCAGGTCAGGGATTTTCTCCTAAAACTTGCCCACACATTAAGGATCACCATTAACCTTCAGAAATCGCAGTTGCAACCTGTGCCAATTTTTATAAGAGCCCACTTGGACACCACCAAAACCCTAGCCATTCTTCCACATGACCGGATTCTGTCTACAGACATCAAACAAATGTTGGCGGTCCCAGTCTCTAGAGCAGGTGTGGTTTTCATGGCTCTGGGTTCTATGGCTGCGACAATTACATTACTACCAAGATCTTGGTTGCATATGAGAATTCTCTAGTGGGCATTGTGTTCACTGGTCCCTCCTGTATCACCCCCTGTCATCTATCAAATGGTCTCTGGTGTGCAGGAACTCTGGTGGCTTCACGATCCAGAAGTATCTCTGGGTCTACCTTTTTTTCTTCCTACCCCCTTTTGCCACGTTTACCACAGACTCCTCCCAGCTTGAGCCGGGCATTACCTGGGATGGACAATCCAAGGCACATGGACTCCCTAAGAGACCAATCTGCATATCCATGTCCTAGAGATGAGCAGGTCTTTGTTGCAAGCCCTTCACTCCCGTCTTCCTCTGTGGACAATTGCAATCCAGACTGACAGCATGCTTGTGTGGTATTTCAACAAACAAGGTGGAACTGTCCTACCCCCTTCAATAAGTGATCATGGCAATGGGCTGTCTACCAGCTGCTTTCTAGTTGCGACGCACATTCCAGGGGTGAACAACATATTGGCAGACAGTCTTAGCAGGGTTCTGATGCCTTACGAGCGGTCTCTGAATCAGTGGCAAACCAGATCTTCCTCTGATGGGGTCATTGCTGCAACCTTTTTGCCTCTCCCCTACACCAAGTTTAACAGGTACTTTGTCCTGATCTCTCCACAGGGACTGTCACCAAGAGATGCTCTAGTCCATTTTTGGCCTCCCAGTCTACTTTATGCCTTTTCTCCAGTCCCTCTAATTCCCAAACGTCTTCAGAAGGTACACAGGTTGAAGAGCAGAGAGTTTCTTATTGTCCCTTTTTGGCCTCGACATTTTGGTTCACCTTACCTGATTGTCCCTTTGTGGACCTTGGAACCACATCGGGACCTTCTTTCTCACCTTTCTGGACAAATTCACCCAGATCTTTGCAATTTGAAACTAACCACATGGTTTCTCCAATTCCAATGATGGCTAGATAATCCAGGCTTTCTTTCCCTGTCCAGAAGATTTTTTTGATTTTATATCGTCTACCTGCAAAATGTATAAAAGTGGAAAAGGATTTTCTGGCTGGACTTTTTTATTCGGGGGCCAGTTTCTCCATTATCAAAGTTCGGGGGCCAGTTCCTCCATTATCAAAGTTCAGTTAGAAGCCATTTCTAATTTTCACATCAAAATGTCTTTGGCGTCTTCCAGACTTTGCACAGTCTTTCTCTCAAGGGTACTTCCTTTTCCGACCTTCTGTCAGGACCCTACTCCTCCGTGGGATCTTGTGCTAGTTCTACAAGCCTTGACTGTTACCCCCCTTTGAACCCGCAGCTAAGGCTGAATTGAAATTTGTGCTGGAAAACTGCCTTTTTAGTGACCATTACTTCAGCCAAGAGGGTTTCTGAACTTCAGGTGCTTTCTTCAATCCCCTTATCTTTCCATATAGACAGTTACTTATTTTTTCTTACCAAAGGATGCATCGGTTAATACTATTAATCTTCCGTTATTTTTTTCGACTTTCAAATTAAGTTGAATATCTGTTGCATCAGACTTCCATCATACCTCTCAACCTCTTGGAGCAAGAAATCTGGACAATGCCAACAATAAAATTGGGACAAAGGCCCAAAAATAGAAGCAATTTTTAAATGTTCCTCTTACAAACTTAGAAAATTGATAGAATAACAGGTTTTACATTAGCATGAATTTTCTGAATGGTATGAAGTCTTAAACTCAAATGTCATTTATTTTTTTTAACTTCAGTCATTAATGATTTGCCACTAATTTGCCAGATAGCCACAATTTTGTGAAAAGTGGGCCAAAAATGAGGCAAAATTTTGTGAAATTCTGTACAGTTGAAAGGTGTGATGTCCATAGACAATTGTGATTCTATTTGGATGGGACAAAATCTTTAAGGAAGTCTGATCAGTTTGTCGCTTTCTCAGAATCCAGAAAAGGGAAAGCGGTTGTTAAACTACTATTGCTTGTTTGCTAACAAGCTGCATCATTCATGTGTATTCTTTGAATAATGTTCCCCTACCTAAAGCAGTCAGAGCTCATTCCACGAGATATATTGCCACTTCCCAGGCTTTCTGGTCTAGTTTCTTTTAGAAGGTATTTGTGCAGCTGCGTCATGGGTTTTGCATGCCAAGCTTGACATTGCATCTAGGAACAGGGCTGCCTTTGGTTCTGCAGTGCTCAAGGGTATCCTTCCATAAGGCCACCCAGATCTATGTAAACCTGTAGGACAGAGTCCCCAGCTAAAGACTGAACAGACATCAGGTGAAGTATACTCACCATAACATTTATCTGTGTTGTCTGTTTCAGTCTTCAACCCCCCCCCCCCCCCTTCCATTTCATCTCTGAAGGACTTGACTGATTCTACTGGGAACCTTTGTTCATTGTGTTTCACTGTTACAATCCTAACCAATGGGTTATCCGGCTCCTGGTAGCCCTTGATTGGCCAGAATACCAAAGGTAAGTAAATATGACTGCTGTCTGTTGTAAAGGACGTCAGGATGTCGGATACAAAAAGAGGCAGCTGACATCACTTCCTCAGTCCTCCTTGCCGCGGAGCCCAAAGCAGAAGTATTTTTGCACGAGTGCTGGTCGGCAGTTTACCTTTTTGGTTTCAGACTACAAAGTTGAAGTCTACTACAACTAAGTACCCCATTGGGGATTCTCTTTTCTTGCCTTAACGAATGTCAAAGTCAATTGTCTTGCCTGTGGAAAGCAGATTCACCGTAGAGATTTTCATTCCTATTGTATTTGTTTAGGCCTTGACCATGACGTTCCTAATTGTGACCTCTGTGCTTCCTTTAATCCGCATACTATTCGTAGTCTGGCTAAGCTTTTAGCTAAGCATTTAGGAGTGTGGCCTAAGTTTGTGTCTGTATGGCGTCCGCTTGTCTTCAGGCTTCGGATATCCCTAAGAAGCGTAAGGACAAGGACCGTGACAGGCTTCAGAAGGTCAAGTCTTCAGATAAGTTGGTTGTCAGTCCTGTGGTAGCCAGTGAGGGCACCTTTGCAGCCCCTGCAGTCTGCGGATTTTCAACCACAGGCCTCTGAGACCATTTCAGAGTCCCTCAGGCCTCCAGCTTCCATTTTGTCTTCTGACCTTCCGCCCGTTTCCTTTTCAGCTGGATCCGGAGCCGCTAAGCTGGCTTCGGTGTCCGAGGCCTCTGTTCGGACAGCAAGCTCATACAGACAACCTCTGCCACTACGGAGGTTGCCAGGCCTCCTGAGTCCTTCAGACTTGCAGGTAAATCTTCCAGCCGTAAGCCTGTGAAGAAACAGGCTCCAGTTTCCTCTCATTCCCATCGATCTCAAATGGTTAAAATGGTTAATGACCTTTACACTCTTACACTCTTATTAGGGGTTCACAGCCTCCTTCAAAAAGGGGTAGGGATGTCTTTCCTGAGGCTTTGTCGTCTTCAGTTTCAGATACTTCTAGCATTTCTGCTGATGAAGAGGAAGTTTCTCGTTTTTTTTTCTCCTTTTGAGGATTCTGATGCAGGGGAATCCATTCCTTCTGCTTCTCAACAGGATTTCTCTTTTGGGGATGTTTTGAATACTCTGAGGGAGCATCTTAAATGAGAAAGTCCATATTTCCAATCTAAGAAAAAGATCAAGGAGTTTTTGGATTTGCCTCAGCATAAGCCTCTGGGTATTCCTCCAGTGTTGGAAGTGGTTGATGTTTTTTCTGGAAAATTCCTCTACTCCAAATTCAGATGTTCTTCGTGTTTCACTGTTGCAGTCATCACATTTGGGTTATTTGCTTGCCGTAGCCCGCAGTCGGCCTGATTATCCAAGTCTTGGGTCCTGCGTCGGTTGCTGTCTCATCTTCCGTGACATCAGTTAGTCAGGGGTATAAAGCATGTAGCAGACGCCATTACATCAGTCTTTCTTGCTGTGCAGTGCCCAAAGCAGAAGCAGGCCGACTCCTGAAATTTTCGTTTTTGAGTTTCAGAACTGAAGTCTTCAACTAAAGCTAAGTACCCTGTTGGGGAAACATTTTCTTGCTCTAAACCAATGTCAGTAAAAGTCAATAATTGTATTTCTTGTGGAAAGCAAATACCTCAAAGATTTTCATTCGTACTGTATTCCTTGCCTGGGCCCTGACCACGACGTACCTCACTGTCTGTTTTGTGCCTTATTTAAACCACAACCTATTCGTCATCTGTATATTTTCGCTTCTAAATATTTTGGTGCTCTGTTCAGTTATCCAGATGTCTTCGGTAAGCCACCAGACTACTGACATTCTGAAAAAAATGCAAAGATAGATATAGACAGGCCGCTTAGGTCCAAAGCTGCCGAACCAGTTTCTCCTAAGCTGGTTGCCAGTTCGCTGGTACTCGGTGAGCTGCTTTTGCAGCCCCTGATGCCCGCTACTTCAGATTCGCAGGCCTCTGCTGACTCCCATTTGGAGTCCGGTATGCTGCGAGATGCTTCAACTGTGGAACCTGCGGATGTCTCTACCTTGGAAGGGTTCAGAGCCACTGTGCACGCACTGGCTTCTGAGGGTGTATTCAGGCCTACTGACTTGCATATTCAACCGACGCCATCTTCAAGGCCTAAAACTTGAACCATGCCTAGGAAACTGCCCAGACTGCATGGTCAGGCCTGTATGCCTAAAAAAAAAAGAATGGCTGAAGATCTTATTTCAGGGGAAGCCAACCTTCCCACTCTGAGACCTAGGACTGAATTTGCTTATTCTTCTGACAAGGATTCTGAACTTTGTCTCCTCTGATGACCAGGATCTACCCTTATCTACCTATGAGGATTCTGATGCAGAGGACTCTTCCTTTTGCTTCTGCTCCAGAGAATTTTTCTTTTGGTGAAACCTTGCATGCTCTTAAGGAGCATTTTCACTGGGAAAGCCAGGATTACTCCTGATTCTAAAAAGAGGCTTAGAGATTTCTTACTCCTGCTCCCAACATAGGGGTGGGGATTTAATTAATGAAACTGCAGTGAATCGAGGTGGATTATACGAATAGGGGCAGACGAGCCCTGGTTTAATGCAGCTGTGCCTTTAAAAACCTGTTTTGAGAAAAAGGAGGGTAAACTACTGAATGTGATTGGGTAACAATATGTTTAAATGTAGGTTTTTAACTGTTTTTCCTTGTCTGATGACTGGCATGTTTGCCTGAAAGCGCTTACTTCTGTTTTTAATAAAACTTTACCTGGTTTTATTTTTTGCCTTTGCCGTGGTGTCTTTTGCCATTTAGAAGTTTTTTGGATTTCCTCAATTTTGGCATTAAGACTTTGGTACAGGACTTCTCAGTTTTTTGGATACATTGTTTGTGAATTACTGCACACATGGCTGAGAAGAGGGGAGAAGATATAGAACGATTATCGTCCATTACAACCTATATCTCACATGAATGAAATTTTGCATATGGACATAAGGAGCCTAGCCTCAAGGAATATGGAACCAGATTTTGATAGCCGAGGTGAGATTGATCTTCAAGACATGTTAAATAGATTATATAGAACTGCCACTCGTTTGAAACGTTTACAGTTGCAGAGATTTCATTTGGAAGCATGCATAAAAGACATTGTACCCAGGGGTTTACGTGTCTTGGGTATGCCTACACAGGGAGAGGTATACTCAGAGTTGCTTGCCAGATGGCAGGAGATAAATCTACAAACTAGCCTATCATATGAGACTGGTTATAGAATTTTTCACTCCGGAGGAGAAACAATTGGCAAGTGATGTTGAGTCTCTGAAAAGGGACATAGAGCTTCGGTTTAAAGAGAAACAGCAGTTTGTGTCAATGACTTGCTTTACACGCTAGTAGCTTTTGACACCAGGCTGCAGCGTGTGAAAGTAAAGAAATTAGTATGGGATTATAATGACTTTGTAACAGGACATATCTTTGGCCACGTGATACCAACGATGCACGGCAGAGTTTAGGCTCCACACAGGGTGGTAGGGAGCCTGCTTCTAACCAGCTACATGAACAGCAGCTGGTACAACAGCAACCAGCAAGACCTGTAAGTGATACAGGCACAGCACCCGAGAGTCTGACTATTTCGACAGTATCAACTCAGCAGAACAGGTCTCTTGAAATGGTAGCGACAACACAGAACGATGGCTTCCCCATGTCTGTGTTGCTGACACAGGGGGATGTATTATCTATTAGTCAGGGAGCTCCTTTACTATTGGGAGCTAGACTCAAAGAAATATTGAGTTTTCAAAGTATAAATTTTCCGATGTTACCAGCTCCTGTGAAAAAGACGAACTCACAGAAACGGAGCTTTTCCCTATCACAGGGACTGAAAAGACTGAGTCTCACAATGACTTTGGATACTATTGATAGTACTAATATTGTATATAATATCTAATGTCCAGTTATCGGCTGAGCAACTTTCAGTGTTGAACAAGGATTTGACGTTTGTTCCAGATAACATGTCTGGGTATAGTCAGGTAATTATTGGTCATGTGTTTTGCAAGAAATGTTTCTTTGAAAAAACATGTTTAGTGAAAGGGCTTGTGAACTAGCTAGAGTTGAAAAAACCTAGTGATTTCATACCGATTAATAATTTTGTGGTAACTACTTTTTGTTAGGATGTGTCAGACTGAACAGTATGTGCAGGATACACATAGACGTAGATACCATCATTTAACATGAGCAACGCACTGCCTTAGTGCAGTTGTAGCAGGATGATTGGATTGTGATTTAAATCAGCTGACGAGGGGTGGGGGGGGGCATCGTTATTTTAAATAAGAATGATTATTGTGACAAACTTTGTTGTTGAGTGATGCATCTACTTTTGTACCTCTATCTCCTGTGATGGTAAACTCTTTAAAAAGTAAAATCAGGACCCAGTTAATGAACATGTTGGAGTGGTTTGTTAGTGCAATCCCAATATGAATTTCTTCACATTGAACATCCAAGGATTCCTGAGTTTAAGGGTTTACCCAAGTTACATAAAGATGGGTCCAACCCTCCCCTGAGACCTATTTTCTCGGGGAGGGGTTGGGCCACTGAAAATGTGTCTGTTAGGGTTGAATGTGCCTTAAGACTGGTGGTGGTGAAGACCGGTGGTGGTTATACCCCAGGATTTTAAGAGATACAGTACATTTTTTAACTAGTTTGTCTTGTTATATGGAGAGTTCCAGTTCAGATTATATGTTTGTCACTTTGGATATGAAAAACTTGTTTACTGTGATTTGATAATTACTATGGGCTTATAGCCGTGATTTGATAATTACTATGGGCTTATAGCCATAGAACATGTTTTGGCAAATAAAGCACAGTTGGATGATGTCAGCAGTGAAAGAGTTTGTAGATTGCTGGCTTTGATACTTGAACATAACATTTTCACCTGCCAAGGGAATTATTACAGACAGACACAGGGTGTTGCCATGGGCACACCCTGTGCTAATTCTTATGCTAACATTGTATTAGCCTTTTGGGAGGATGAGGTGATTTTTCAACACACGCATCCTTGGTCTGATAATTTGCGCCATTATGTCCGTTTTGTCAATGATGTTTTCTTTTTGTGGAAGGGCACAGTTGAGCAATTATTTTCATTTGTGGATTATCTTGAGGACACCAGACTTTTTTAGATTCACTATTAATTCTTCGTCTGATATTGATTATTTGGACGTACATTTAGAGAAAGACACATCAGGCAAGATGGATACTATGTTGTACAGAAAGCAATGTTGGAAGAATAGTTTGCTTTGACAGCATGCATCCTAGACATACTTTCACAAATATAGTGAAAGGACAGGTTCATAGGAATTCTCGGCTTTGTACTAAAGAGGAACGCTTTGACATGGCGACAGATGCCCTTATGGGCAATCCTTGTAGAAAGAGAGTATAGTAGACCGTTGATAGGTCCCTCGAAGAAATAAGAATCAAGCATGATGGGACTGCTAAACCATGGTATCATAGGGGTACAAATTGAGGTAATAATAGACACAATAGATTTGGTCCTCCACGAGGACAACTACTGCTTACATATAGCAGTGATATAAGGGGTCTATATTAGATCAGCGAACGCTTAAACAAGTGAATGCTGATTGATCGACCTTATTTTAGCGAAAGTTAGAAACATCGAAGCAACAAACTCAAATTTTTTCCAAGGGAAAGAATTCGGTTGTCCGTTTCTGTTGCTTCAGTATTTTCAGTGCTGTGGTGGAAAGTTATGGGTCTGAATCGGGTAAGTGTATGAGTGTTGGGGCGAATTTAGGTGAGTTAGGGTTAGGGGAGTGGGTGAGGTGAGTGTGCGATAGACTGACCTTAGGGCTTGGGTTAAGGTAAGTGGATAGTTAGTGGTGTGCATAGTTTAGTGTAGGTTTAGGTGTCAGATTTTAGGTGTGTGGATTTCTGTTTGTTTGGTGTGCTTGTGTTGTGTATGATGTCCTTCAAGAATGCAACTGCAGTCATAACATATGGGTTGTCCTGCCTCAGGCAGCCCTCGGTCGGCCGGATTCCAAAGTCTGGGTCCGACGTCGGCTGATGTCGCATTTTTCTCCGTCAGAACGGCTGGAGTACATGAGCATCAGCCGACGCCATTTTCTTCAGTCTTTCTTGCCACGTGGTGCCCGAAGCAGAAGCAGTTCGCAAGTGCCGGTTGGTCAGCCCCTGTATTCTTCGATTCCGAAGTCATCAAAAAAGCTAAGTACCCCGTTGGGGACCTTTTCTTGCCTCAGCCGATGTCAGAAATTACTGAAAAAGTTAACAATTGTCTTTCTTGTGGTAAAGCAATACCTCATAAGGATTTCCACTCTTACTGTCTTCCTTGCCTTGGCCCAGACCACGATGTCTCGGCCTGTGTAGCCTGTGCTCACTTCAACAAGCGCACTCTCAGGTGCCGGGCGGAGTTCGCTGAAGATTTTTTCGGCGGAAAAATTTGCTTACACTATGCCGTCGGAACTTCCGACATCGCAAACTCCCAAGAAACGAAAAGACCGGGACCGACATCCTCGGCCCGCGTCTACCTCAGACTCCACACCCAAACCTAGCGTGAGTGCTCCGGTTCCCTCTGAGATGGTCTCTCCACCGCTCCGAACCGAAGACACTGCATTACCGACTGCTCCAGATATCTCTCAGACGCCAGTTAATGATTTTCCTCCAGATACCGAAACCGAGGAAATGCCAGAGACCATTGCTGTGGACAAGGTCACTCCTGTGCGTGGAGCTGCCAGGCCTCCTATGGCCATGTCTATTAAGGCCTACACTAGGGCTAAGGCAGCCAGCAAAACAAAACATCTTACTACTAAAACCTTACCTCAGCCTACTCCAGAGACACAAATCATGTCTATGGCTGCTGACTTAATTTCTATGATTAGAGGTTCACAGGCCCATCCTGAGAGAGGATCCCAGCCTCCTTCTGATAGAAGGCCCCGGGTTGAACCCTCTGACCCTATTCCGTCAGATGAAGATTCTGAGGGCTCTGTCCACTCTGATAGCCAGGAAGAGCTCTTCCAGACCTATGAGGACTCTGATGCAGAGGATTCCATCCCCTCGGCCTCCCCTCCTGAGGATATTTCTTTTGGGGAAGTTCTGCATACCATGAGGGAACATTTCAAGTGGCAAGGCCAGGAATATTCTGATTCCAGAAAGCTTCGGACTTTCCTTAAGAAGCCCCAGCACAGGCCCTTAGCTATTCCTCCTGTACTTGATGTTTTGGATGATTTATATTCTGACTCTAGTGCTACCCCTGACTCTCTTCCTCCTGCTCCAGCCAAGCCAGACAGGTATTACAGGGTCCCAGAAACACATTCCCATTTATTCAGGGCCCATCCTGCTGATTTGGAAACTATTTCACAGGGGCCTAAAGGAGTTTCAGCTTCCACCTCTAAAAATCCATTGCCCTCCAACAGGGAAGCTAGGTCATTAGAGATGGGGCAAAAATGTTTACACATCCACTACCTTATCTATGAGAGCTTTGAATTGCCTTTTTCATATGTTACAATATCAGGATTTCCTGTTAGAAGATTTACAAAAAACATTGGCCACTCCTGATCCTTTAGACAGGAATGCTTTGCAGGAAGCCGTACATAACACTCAGCAAGTAAGCAGTCACTTCCTGCAGTGTGGATATGATGCACTGGAAGCTTCATGTAGGGCAGCTATGACAGGGGCAGTCATTCGTAGACATGCATGGTTAAAAGATCAACCTCTACCAGATCATGTAAAGGCAAAACGTCTGGATGCACCTTTGGAAAAGAACAAGCTTTTTGGTGCTAATGCTAAGGATGTGTTAAAGATCATCGAGGAAAAAGCAAAATCAGTTCAGACGGTGAAAGATTTCCTCCAGGTTCAACCCCCCAGATTCAGTAGGAATTGGCCTTCAAAAAACTGGTCCTTTCCTAATCCAGAAAAGTTTCAAAGGGGTAAAAACAGACGTGGCCGAGGAAGAGGCCAATACAGAGGTCCTTACAGGGGACGACAATGGCAGCCAGGGAACCAAAGAAGTGACGCAGGGGTTTCACCTGCCCCACGGCCACAATCTCAATGACTTTCCTCTACTTCCGCCTACCAGGGAACAAATAGAAGCTCCCTTGGGCGGGAAATTATCTCTGTTTGCAGAAAATTGGCACAGACTGACAAAGGACAAATAGATTTTGGACATTATAGACAGAGGTTACAGGTTCCATTTTCATACCTTGCCAAGAAAACAAGGCATGCCAAACCTACCACAAAACCAGAGGGCAGAGGCTATCAAGCAAATCTCTCTGCTGACTCTGATGAAAGCAATAGAAAGAGTTCCACAACAAGAACAAGGCCAGGGGTTTTACTCAAGACTGTTCCTTGTTCCAAGAAAAGAATCTCAATGGAGACCAATACTGGATTTGTCCGCATTAAACACCTTTCTCATAGTACCAAAGTTCAAAATGCTGACTCTACAGCAACTCCTTCCCATGCTGGGCAAGGGGTCTTGGCTGATTACTCTGGACCTCAAGGAGGCATACCTGCATGTCCCTATCAGACACAGCTGCAGAAGATACCTCAGATTTCTTGCAGGGCCAGAGTGTTATCAATTCTCAGCATTGCCATTTGGCTTGTCTACTGCGCCCAGAGTATTCACAAAATGCCTGGCTTCAGTAATTGCTCATTGCAGGCTCCAGGGGATACAAATTTACCCGTACCTGGACGACTGCCTCATACAAGCGGACGACAAATTGATGTTGACAAAAAACTTGGACTATGTCATACGATTACTTCAAGCTCTGGGATACACAGTCAACTTCCAAAAGTCAAGACTGCAGCCATCCCAGCAAATAATCTTCTTAGGAGCCAAATTAGACACAGCCTCTCAAATGGCTTACCTGACAGAAGACAAGCAAGAGAAGTTAACTCATTACTTCAAAGATTTAGCAAAACTCACCCAGATGACTGCAAGGAGATTCCTACAGGCCCTGGGTTACATGGCATCCTGCATTCTCCTGGTTCCATTAGCAAGACTACACATGAGAGCTTCAATGGTACCTAAAAAGCATTCGGTCTCAGCACAGCAACAACTTGGAGACAACCATACCGCTCATTCCATTGCCTACAAAAGGAATTCCTATGGTGGGCCTCTGTGAGCCAGGCAAACACAGGTATGTCATTCAAAAAACCACAGATAACACAGACCATGACCACAGATGCCTCAGACCTTGGATGGGGGGCGCACATGGAAGGCAGGTGTATACAAGGACAATGGTCTCCAAAGGAAACACATCTGCACATAAACCAAAAGGAAATGCTGGCAGTAATGCATGCCATCGAGGCCTTTCAACACCAACTTCAGCAAGGCCATTTACTGATACAGACAGACAACACCACTGTGATGTGGTATATAAACAAGCAAGGGGGCACCCACTCTTACCCCCTTTGCAGACTGACAATGCATCTTTGGGAAAAATCACTGAGCCTAAACATCCAGTTACAATCCCAGTTTGTTCCAGGCAAAGACAATGTGTTGGCGGACAGCCTAAGCAGGAATTTCACAGATCCACACGAGTGGAGGTTACATCCGAAGATCTTCACACAACTCACTTCAACATGGGGCAGGCCAGAAATAGACCTATTTGCCTCTCACCTCAACCACCATCTACAAAAATTCTGCACAGGGACATACCATCCAAAAGCTTGGAAAATAGATGCTCTCTCATTCAACTGGAACTTCCTAACAATCTATGCATTCCCACCTCTGCCACTGATGACCTCAGTATTACTAAAGATCAAAGCAGAGAGACCCAAGGGAATCATAATAGCTCCGGACTGGCCAAGACAACACTGGTACCCACTACTACGGAGCATATGTCACACCAGGAGGTGGGCCCTTCCCCAATGGCCTCTACTTTTGACTCAACACAATTTCAAAACAGTGCATCCAAACCTTCAGACACTGCAGCTAACAGCCTGGGAGATCCCATAAATAACCTCAACCTATCTCTCTCCAAGGAAGTTCAGCGGATACTAACAGAGGCTCGAAGACCATCCACCAGAAAGGTTTACTTAGCAAAATGGAAGTGATTTCAGCAATTGGAATACCAGCAAGGGACATAATGCATCATTGTTTAACATCCCACTCATCTTGGAATATTTGGCAGATATGCTAAAGAACGGCCTCTCATATTCTTCCGTAAAGATTCATGCATCAGCTATTTCAGCTAGATATAACACTGATCCTCCTGTCTTTTCACACCCTTTGCTAAGGCAATTCCTCAGGGGAATCAAGAACATTAAGCCACCAAGAAAGGCCCCAGTGCCAGCCTGGGACCTCAATTTTGTCCTAGAAAAACTGACTCTACCTCCTTTTGAGCCAGCAGCTTCAGTTGACTTGCAATTTCTATCATGGAAGACAGCTTTCCTGTTGGCAATTACCTCAGCAAGAAGGGTTTCGGAACTACAGGCCCTAATGGCAATACCACCGTTCATAATTTTTTAGAGACAGGGTTTCATTAAGGACCAACCCTACTTTTATGCCAAAGGTGGTATCTAGGGTTTCTTTAAATCAAGCCATTCATCTGCCTGCTTTCTTCCCCAATCCTGAGAATAAGGGGGAAAGACTGTTACATACCTTGGACATTCACAGACAACTTCGATACTACCTGGACAGAACCAAGGCCAGTAGGAAGTCTGAACAACTTTTTGTAGCTTACGCCCCTGCAGTCCGAGGAAAAGCAATTTCAAAACAGACTATTTCAAAATGGATTGGACATTGCATCAGATTCTGTTATTCCTTTCATGGAAAGACTGTTCCAGCCAATGTCAGACCACATTCCACCAGAGCTACAGCCACCTCTACAGCATTCTTAAGAGGGGTGCCTACTAAGGACATTCTAGAAGCTGCTACATGGAGCTCCGTGCATACATTCTCCAAACACTACAATCTCCCTCTATACTCCAGATCCAGAGCAGGCTTTGCTTCGGCAGTCCTGCAGGGTTTGATTGCCACACCATCTTTTTCCTAGGGCATTCCTCCTCCCCCAGCTAAGCTATGGTATTCTACCCGTATGTTATGACTGCAGTTGCATTCTTGAAGGACATAGTACAGTTTTGTACCTACCATAAATGTAGATGTCCCATAGACATGCAACTGCAGTCGGATTTTCCCTCCCTCCATACCCCTCTATGCCTAGGGTCCACTCCTATCCCTGTTTCTCTTAGCTGGGGATATCTGTTATGGTGTATTTGTTTTATTGCTCATTTATTTGTCTGGAATCCTGTTTTTGTCTTCCAATTTGATTACAGCCTTCCTTGGAGGGCACCTGGCATCTGGGGCAAGAAACACTGAAGAAAATGGCGTCGGCTGATGCTTATGTACTCCAGCCGCTCTGACGTCGGAGAAAAATGTGACATCAGCCGACGTCGGACCCAGACTTTGGAATCCGGCCGACCGAGGGCTGCCTGAGGCAGGACAACCCATATGTTATGACTGCAGTTGCATGTCTATCGGACATCTACATTTATGGTAGGTACAAAACTGTACTTTTTGGATCACCAATCCCCACCCCCACCCCCCCAGGAAAAAAATTTAGTCTATCTGACAATTTGATCGACCTTATGTAAGCGAAAGCTTACAATCTCAATCAGCTTTTGCTTTAAGCGTTCGCTGATCTAATATAGACCCGATATAGTAGGGATTTGACGTTATACAACGGAACTGGAAAGTGTTACAATCGGATCACAGAATAGCAGCGATAGTTGGGCTAGATCAGAGTTTACTTTCAGAAGGAATACAAATTTGAAGGACATGCTCTGCAAGGAACCTATGTCCAATGCATCAGCTATTATGAAAACAATATGTGTAGGGACATATCCATGTCATGGTTGTAGGGCTTGTACCTATATTTGTACTTACAATTCTTTCATACATCCTAGAACAGGATGGACTTGTTCTTTGAGGGGTTATGCCAACTGTATGTTAGTAAGACCAACTGCATGCTGAAAGAGAATTTTCGGGCATTTGTTTGATATTGGATATCATGATGTATGAAATTCCCTAGCATTGCGTATTTCAGAATGCTCGGACCACTTTTTTTTAATTTTATGGTGCTACAGGTTATGCATAAAAATGCAAGGGGTGGGGATTTAATTAATGAAACTGAGTGCATTGAATCAAGGTGGATTATAAGACTAGGGGCCGATAAGATCCCTGGTTTAAATGTAACTGTGCCTTTAAAACCTGTTGAAAAAGGAGGGTAAACTACTGAATGTGATTGGGTAACTATGTTTAAATGTAGGATCTGATGTAGTTGACTTCATTCATTCTGCACATATGGGTATACGGATCTGATTCGGATCCGAGCCGGCAAGACTTTTCAAGAATCAGCTCCAAGCCCCTCCCTTACCTATATTACATCACTTCCTCCTATCTATCCCCAGATCTCGTTTGCAGCTCTGAGTCAGCATCGTTGTCTCTGAGCTCTAAGCAAGGTGGTAAGGATTTTTGGTCTTTTTGTGCTAGTTGAGTGTGAATACCTTTCCCTTTTTTTTCTCCCTTCGCGTTCGATCGTCGTGTTGTAAAAAAAAAAAAAAGGAAAAAAAAGTTAGTTTTAAGTGTTTTGTGTTTGTGATACTAGTTTCCCGCCTAGGCCCAATCCCTGTTAGTGTGTGTGTGAGTGGGCCGTTAGGGCTTTTACTGTTTCTACTGTGGCTGAACAGCCCAAAGTTCTTTTTAAGAAGTGCACAGAGTGTGGTCACAAGCTCTCACCAGCCGATGGCCACACTGTGTGTTCTATGTTTAGGGGTCGCCCATCTGTCTGCATCTTGCGACATTTGTTCAGGCTTTAATCCTAGGGCTTTGAAGGATCGCCGGGCTAAGCTTGTGGCTAAGGGTCTGCTACCTGCTTCTGCCCTAGAGTCTGCCTCTGTTTCTTCCCCAGCCAGTGACACTGTGCAGGCAGGGACTCAACCTCCCGCCAGACCTGCTTCATCGGAGGCTTCCCAGAGAGGTAGGGACAGAAGGGATAAGGAGAGGCACCACAAGGAGAGGACAGGCCCAGAAAAAGATCACTGGACAGGAAGTCTTTCTCCAGCCCCTCTTCAAAGGCACCCAGGTCTCATTCTTCACGGCTCCGCTCTCCCCATTTCTCGACTGAGCCATCAGAGCAGAGGCACTCCCCTCAGATCCGGCCCAGACCAGAGTCTGTCGCTTCCTCCAGGTTGACCCGGAGTGTCTCCGACCTGGATATGGACAGGCTGATGAGGAGGTTCATCCAGAACCAGATTCAGATGGGGGTCTTGCCAGGGCCCTATCCCATTGGAGAGGGTCCTCCAACGATGTTCCACCCTATTGCTCCTTCCCCGATCCGACGCTTCAGGGCTCTCAGGTCCGAGACCTTTTGGAGCTGTTGGGTCGGTGCTAATGGTTCTCATTTCCTCGACGCCGGCCGTCACCTGGAGTTCCTCTGATCTGATCTCTGATCCAGGAGACTGAGCCGTGGTCAGAGTCTGACCCAAGGGTCGAGTTCTTGCTCTTTCGGATCCCATCCTCTGTGCCCGGACTACCCCTCCATCCACTCCAATCCCTGCTTTGGTGCCGGGGAGAGCGTCTTCCTTACGTTCTACGGAGGTGTGCTGCTCTTTGGCGTTCGGGGCAGTGGAAAGGGTTTTCTCCCAGGGGTTGAGACCACAGCTCACCTACTCGGATCCTACCCAGACCCCCCTGCTTTTGGATTCTGCTCCCATTGTCCTGTCGCAGGGAAGGCCTGTGCCAAAGCATCCCCAGGTTGTTCCCCTCAGGAAACCCCCGGAGGCTTATGAATCCTCTCCAGAGTCCCACCGGAGAGGAACCACGTAAGTGCAAGTGTAAGAGGAGGCACTTGGACTCTCCTGAGTCCATTACCACTGATACGGACTTGGAGGAAGGAGAGGGTTCCCCCAGATCACCTTCAGAGGACGTCTCGTTCTGAGACATTATGGAGATCCTCCGCCAAAGAGGAGGTTGGTCAGCCCCCCAAACCCTCTGCGGATGAGTCAGTTATACCTGGAGGCCTTTGACACAGGTCCATCTATTTCCTGGGTCTCCCCTCCAGCGGACCCTTTGGTGGATCTCATCACCACTAGGGCATGGAAGGATCCTGACACTGTAGAGCCTATACCCAAAAGGCCAGACAAAATTCTTTCCCCGCCGTCAGACAGGCAGGCATGGTCCAAAGGAGCCCCGGTAGATGCTTTGGTGGTTGCAGCTGCCACAAAGAAGGAACTGGCACAGGAGAGTTCCTCGGTTCATCCACCAGAGAGTCCAGGTCAATGGATCGTTTCGGGAAGCGCATGTTCTCATCAGCGACATTTTCTATTCGTGTGCTGAATTATTAGGCACGTGTCATCCGACTGCAGCAGGACCTTATATTGGAACTGAGTCACTCCCGGAGTCTGTCGCAACAGGACAAGCAGTCTTTCACTGTGAAGATGACTACACTGAAATCGGTGACAGATATCTCTGTCTCTCCTCTCTCATGCTACTGAGGGAGCCGCTAGAGCTTCTAGTACAGGAGTTGCCTTGAGGCATCACGCCTGGATCAGGCTGTCAATTTGCGGATCGCTTTAAGGCATCTTTCATCAACGCCCCTTTTCATGGATCATCCCTCTTTAGGAAGACTGTACGCGACACACTAACCCAGAGTGAGAAGGATGGAAAGACTTTGTCAGCCGTCGGAATCCGCTTCTCTAACCCCCAGAGGCCCTATTCCATGAACCAAAGGGGGCAAAAGATGTGGTTCCGGAAATCAGTACTTTCGTGACACTCAGGAATACTTGTTCCCCAGAGGCAGAGGAGGACAAGACTGACGCAGTCCCAGAGGCAGAGGAGGACAAGACTGACGCAGTCCCAGAGGCAGAGGGGGTCCCAGAAACTTTGGGTCTAGGGAACCTTTTTCCGACAGACCCGCACAGCAACCCTGAGGGGTTGCCCAGCTGCTGTACTCTGGAGGCAGTCGGGGGAAGATTTTCCTTGCATCCAGCAGCATGGGAGTCCATTACTGCAGACAGCTGGGTGTTAAGCATTCATATCCAGAGGATAATCTATCCCCTTCATTTCATGTCCTATAACCCCAGCACACCTTCCAGATGTTCCACCCGCTCACAGGGAGGCTGCAGCCTTAGAGGTTTCGAAGCTGCTGCAAAAATGAGTCATCGAGCCGATTTCCCCCCCCCCCCCAGATCAATCCGGATCAGGCATCTACTCCAGGTACTTTTTAGTGCCAAAGAAGACAGGGGACCTCAGGCCCATTCTGGACCTGTCTATCTTCAACCTGTCTGTAGAGAAACAAAAATTCCGGATGGTCACTCTACAGTCCATTCTGCCGTTTCTGAGAGAAAAATCGACTGGATGTGCTAGTTAGACCTCCAGGACACTTACTATCACATCAAGGTCCAGAGGAGCTCCAGGAGGTTTCTACGCTTCCGGCTAGGGGCCAGTCACTTTCAATTCAGAGCCCTACCCTTTGGTCTCACCACAGCCCCCAGGGTGTTCACCAAGGTTATGGCGGTCGTAGCGGCTCACCTGAGACTTCAGGGCATTCATTCATTCCTACCTAGACGACTGTCTCTTTGCTGTATCCACCAAACATCTCTTGTCAGGCCCTACACTACTTCCTCGGTCTGGCTCACAAGTTAGGCATCACGATCAATATCAACAAGTCCCACTTGGCTCCGGTTCAGATCATAGACTTCATCAGGGCACGGTTGGATTTGATTCTGTCCAAGATTTTTGTCACCCCGGAAAGGATAGAAAATCTCAGACTCCCATGTATCGGCTATCTTAGATCACTCGATAGTCACAGCAGTTCTCGGGGCCCTGGGTTCGATGGCAGCCGCAATTTCTATCCTCCCTCTTGCACGTCTTCACACGAGTCCTTCAGTGAAATCTGGCTAGACCTTCTGATGAATTTCCACATCAGAATCAGACATGCAGAACGTCACTCCAGTGGTGGCTTCAATCGGCGGACATTTTCGTGGGGTGCAGCTTTCTAGCCTCTCCGGCTCAAGCCACGGTGACCACGGATGCTTCCCAGCTTGGGGGGGGGGGGCACTTCCTGGGAAGGACGGTCCAGGGCACGTGGTCCCCTCCAGAGACCAAGCTACACATCAGTGTCCTGATGATGAGGGCAGTGCTTTTCGTGTTGAGAGCCTTTCACCCTGTCCTACCTCCGGGGACGGTAGCCATTCAATCAGACAACATGTCTGTAGTCTGATATATAAACAGGGAGGGACCTGATCCTACCCCCTTTGTCGCGAGGCCATGAGGGTTTGGGAGTGGGCCATATCCACCAGCCGGTTTCTCATAGCAGCGCACATCACTGGACACTCAAACATTCTAGCGGACAGTCTCAGCAGGGCAATCCTTCTGCCTTACGAGTGGTCTCTGAAACCATCAGTGGCGGAGAAGATCTTCCGTGTTTGGGGTCAAACTTGCTGCGATCTCTTCACATCTCCTTCCAACGCGAAGTGCAGCAACTTCTTCGCTCTGATCCCCCTCTGGGGGATGTCCACAGGGAAGCCCTAGTCCATGCTTGGCCTCCCGGGCTACTGTATGCTTATCCCCCGTTACCTCTTATTCCAAAGTTTCTTCAGAGAGCTTGCCGGCTGCAGTGCAAAGTCATTCTCATAGCTCCCTTCTGGCCTTGTCAAGTGTGGTTTCCCTCCCTGTGGTCTCGCCTGTTGGCTCTTCCATGGACTCTAGATCCATGCCCGGATCTGATTTCTCACCCGTCTGGCTTACCCCTGCCCAACCTGGACAGTCTCAAGCTGATGGTGTGGCTACTCCAGTTCCCATGATCATCAGGACTCCTGGACTTTCGTCCCCTTTTATGAATATTCTGGTAGCTTTTCTTAAAGCCTCCACTAGGAAACTCTACAATAGCAAGTGGAGACACTTTTGTGTTTGGGCCTCTCAGCGCAATCTGAACCCATTTACAGCCCTTGTTCCGATCATACTGGATTTTCTGGCCGATTATCAGGCGCAAGTGCTTCTACCATCAAGGTTCAGCTGGCTGCCATCTCCAATTTTCATGTGGGTGAAAATAAGGTTGCTATGGCTTCTGCCAAACTGTGTAAAGCTTTCCTGAAGGGCACTTTTTTTTATTGCAGCCACCAGTTAAAGAAACGGTGCCCCCCTGGAATCTGACTTTAGTCCTTCAGGCTTTGACCTCTCCCCCCTTCGAGCCAGCCGTTTCAGTTCCAAGTAAGTTTTTGTCGTGGAAGACAGCCTTCTTGGTCGCCATCACGTCAGCCAAGAGAGTTTCAGAGTTGCAGGCCTTATCTTCCTTGCCCCCCTATTTGGTTTTCCACAAGGATAGGGTTTTGCTGTGTACAAACCCTTCCTTTCTTCCCAAGGTGTCCTCAGCAGCCAGTATTAATCGGTCTATAAATTTGCCAGTCTTCCCAAATTTCCAAAATAGACTTTGAACGTAAGCTTCATTTATTAGATGTCCATAGACAGCTTCGTTTTTACCTCCATAGAACTAAACCCTTCCGGAAGTCGGATCAATTGTTTCTCTCTTTCAAAACCATTTTTGTGCAAAGCAGTTTCGAAAGTGTCCTTAGCAAGGTGGATCACTCTCTGTATTGCACAGGTTTATAAGGACAAAGGTTTATCGCCTCCGGGTGTATTGAAGGCTCATTCCACTAGAGCAATGGCCACTTCTGCAGCTTTCTGGTCAAGAGTTCTGTTAGATGATATCTGTGCGGCAGTGACTTGGGCGCACACATTCATTTCTCATTCTAAACTGGATCTTATTTCTAGAGGGAGAGCATCCTTTGGCTCTGCGGTGCTCAGGAATATCCTTCCATAAGGGCGCCTCAGAAATAATAGTAGCTGGGGACTCTGTCCCATATGTGCAGAATGAATGAAGTCAACTACTTCAGATAAAGAAGTTATGTTCTTACCATAATGTTCCATCTGAGTAGTAGACTTCATTCTTCTGCACCTTCCCTCCCTCCATCCCCCTCACTTTCAGGTTTTTCCTGTTTAGGATTGTGATTATGTTGCCACTTGTGTCAGCAAACTCTATCTGAGGATAGATAGGAGAAAGTGATGTAATATAAGTAAGGGGGGGGGGGCTTGGAGCTCGGAGCTGATGCTTGAAAAGTTTTGCCGGCTCTGATCTGAATCTGATCCGTATACCCATATTTGCAGAAGAATGAAGTCTACTACTCGGATGGAACGTTATGGTAAGAACATAACTTCTTTTTTTTTTAACTGATGTCCTTCAAGGATGCATCTGCAGTCATCACATATGGGTTGTCCTGCCTCAGGCAGCCTTCGGTCGGCCGGATTCCAAAGTCTGGGTCCGGCGTCGGCTGATGTCGCCCTCTCCCCGACGTCAGAGCGACTGGGGTATAAAAGCGTCAGCCGATGCCATCTTCCCCAGTCTTTCTTGCCGCGTGGTGCCCAAAGAAGAAGCAGTTCGTAAGTGCCGGTCGGCCAGCTCCTGTAATTCAGCTACCGAAGACTTCAAAAGCAAGTACCCCGTTGGGGAATCTTTCTTGCCTCAGCCGATGTCAGATAAAGTTAATAATTGCTTAACTTGTGGGAAACAAATACCTCATAAGGATTTCCACTCTTACTGCCACCCCTGCCTAGGCCCAGACCACGACGTCTCGGCCTGTTCAGCGTGTGCTTCCTTCAACCGACGCACTCTTAGACGTCGGGCGGAGTTTGCAGAGGAATTTTTGGGGGCTAGTTTTTCATACAATATGCCATCGGAGACTCCGACTTCACATTTAACAAAGAAACGGAAGGACAAGGACCGACACACACGGGCCGCGGTTTCGGCTGAAACCACGGCCAGGCCTACCGCGAGTGTCTCTGCTGAAACAGAGTCCTTGGTACTTCGACCCCTGAAACCGCTCAACCGACAACCTCTGCCCCGGAGGCCCCTGCTGAGTCGGTTATTGAATTTCCCTCAAACTGGTGTCTTGGAAACTTCGGACACCATTCCTCTAGACAAAACTACACCAACACATGGTGCAGCTAGGCCTCCTGCCTCCATGTCCATAAAGGCTTTCACCAGGGCTAAAGCTGCTAAACATACAAAAGCTATGCCTCCCAGGGTTATTCCTCAGGGCCCCTCTACCAGTCACAGATTCTAACTTTAGCAGAGGACCTTATCTCCTTAATTAGGGGCTCTCAACCCCCTCTAGACAAAAGGCCCAGGGTTGAGCCCTCTGATCCCCACTCCTCAGAGGAGGCCTCTGATGGCTCTGCTCTCTCGGACTACCAGGAGGATGCTTTTTCGGCCTACGAGGATTCTGATGCAGAGGAATCAATCCCCTCGGCCTCACCTCCTGAAGAACTATCCTTCGGGGAGACCCTACACACAGAGCATTTCAAGTGGCAGGGCATTTCAAGTGGCAGGGCCAGGAATTCTCTGATTCCAGGAAAAGATTAAGAACTTTTCTGCATTTACCTCAGCATAGACCCTTGGCTATTCCTCCTGTTTTGACTGTCATTGATGATGTGTACTCCGAGTCTAGCATAACCCCTGACACTCTTCCTCCGGCCCCTGCCAAACCCGATGGGTACTACAAGGTCCCAGACTCGCATCTTAAGGCCCACTCTGCTGATCCAGAAACTATTTCCCAGGGCTCTAAAGGGGTTGCAGCTGCCACTACTAAAAATCCACTCCCCTCTGAAAGGGAGTCCAGGGCTTTAGAGAGATGGGGTAAAAAAGTGTATACTTCTGCTACTCTTTCTATGAGGGCATTAAATTGTCAATTTCATATGATACAGTACCAAGAGTATTTGTTAGATGAATTGCATAAGAAACTGTCTTCACCTGAACCCCTAGATCGCAAATCACTTCAGGATCTGGTACATAACTCCCAGCAGGTTAGCAACCATTTCTTAGTGTGGTTATGATGCATTGGAAGCTTCATGTAGGTCAGCTATGACAGGTGCAGTCATACGTAGGCATGCTTGGCTGAAGGAACAATCTCTGCCAGACCATGTTAAAGCTAAGCTTCTGGATGCTCCACTGGAAAAGCAAAAGTTATTTGGCTCCACTGCTCAGGAGGTCTTAAAGAAATTTGAGGAAAAGGCAAAATCTGTACAAACAGTCAAAGATTTTCTACAAGTCCAACCACCAAGATTCAGCAGAAATTGGCCTACCAAGAATTGATCCTTTCCGGACACACAAAGATTTCAGAGAGGCAAGAACAGGCGTGCCAGAGGTAGAGGGCAAGCTAGAGGCTCCTACAGAGGACGTCAATGGCAGCCTCCCAACCAGAGAGGTAGTGCAGGACCTGCAACTGCTGCACAAGGACAGACTCAATGACTTTGCTTTGACTCCGCCAACCAGGGCTCAATTAGAAGCACCTTTGGGCGGAAAGCTCTCCTTATTCTCAGAAAATTGGCACATTATTACAAGAGACAAATGGACACTGCAAATAGACAAAGGATACAGGTTTCTTTTTCACACATTGCCAAAAAGAAAAGGCATGCCAAACCTGCCACCAAATCAAAGGGCAGAGGCTTTGAAACAAATCTCCAACTTAATGCAAATGAAAGCTATAGAAAAGGTTCCTCTTTCAGAACAAGGCCAAGGATTTTACTCCAGACTATTCCTTGTTCCAAGAAAAGAAAATCAATGGAGGCCATTCTCGACTTGTCCGCACTGAATACTTATCTCATTGTGCCAAAATTCAAAATGCTGACTCTACAGCAACTCCTTCCCATGCTGGGCAAGGGGTCTTGGCTGGTGACTCTAGACCTCAAGGAGGCATACCTGCATGTCCCTATCAGACAAAGTTGCAGAAGACACCTCGGATTTCTTGCAGGTTCAGAGCATTATCAATTCTCAGCATTGCCCTTTGGCTTATCTACTGCGCCCAGAGTATTCACAAAATGCCTGGCATCAGTAATTGCACACTGCAGACTTCAGGGGATTCAAATATACCCATATCTGGACGACTGCCTTATACAAGCGGACAGCCAACAAACTTTGGTAAAGGACTTGAATTATGCCATCCGCCTACTGCAGGCCTTGGGATATACAGTCAACATTCACAAATCAAGACTTGTTCCATCCCAAAGAATAACCTTTCTGGGTGCGGATCTAGACACAACCACCCAAATGGCTTTTCTCACAGAAGAAAAAAAAAGACAACTACCGGATTACTTCAAGAATCTGACAAGACAAACTCAGCTGACTGCAAGGAAAATCCTGCAGGCCCTGGGTTACATGGCATCTTGCGTTCTTCTGATTCCACAAGCAAGGCTGCATATGAGGAAACTACAATGGTACCTAAGGAGTTTATGGACTCAGCAGTCACAGCTTAGAAACTTTGATCCCACTCATTCCATGCCTCCAAAAGGAATTTCTGTGGTGGGCTCAAGCAAGCCAGTCAAACAGGGGTCTGCCCTTCAGCAAATCAATAGCCAGCCAAACCATTACAACGGGCGCTTCAGACCACGGTTGGGGAGCACACATGGAGGGCAGATGTATTCAAGGACTATGGTCACAAAAGGAGCTACGCATGCACATAAACCAAAAGGAAATGCTGGCAGTGATACATGCAATCGAGGCCTTCAAACCCTTTCTGCATCAAGGCCACCTGCTAATAAGGACAGACAACACCACAGTTATGTGGTACATAAACAAGCAAGGAGGCACCCATTCCTACCCTCTTTGCAGACTGGCAATGAATCTATGGGAACTTTCCTTGAAACTCAATATAGAGCTGCAATCCCTGTTTGTGCCAGGAAAAGACAATATACTGGCGGACAGCTTAAGCAGGAATATCATGGATGCACACTAATGGATGCTGCACCCAGACATCTTCCTACAGATAACACAATCATGGGGAAGGCCAGACATAGATCTTTTTGCCTCCCCCCCACAATCATCAGCTGAAGAAATTCTGCTCAAGGCCATACCACCCACAAGCATGGAAAGTGGACGCCCTATCTTTCAGCTGGAGAACTCTAACAGTGTATGCATTTCCACCTCTTCCATTAATGACAAAGGTCTTGCTGAAGATCAGGACAGAGCAGCCAAAAGTGATTCTGATAGCTCCGGACTGGCCAAGACAGCACTGGGTACCCACTGTTAGTGTCACGCACGAAACCATGGCCTCTTCCTCAATGGCCACTTGCACAATTACAAAACTCTGCATTCCAACCTGAAAACCTTGCAACTAACAGCCTGGAAAATACCTGGACTCCTCCTCAGGATAAGCTATTCAAGAGAGTGAAGGATATCATCATGGAAGCTCGCAGGCCTTCCACAAGAAAGGCATATTCAGCAAAATGGAAAAGATTTCACACTTGGAGCACCAAAAAGGGCCTGGATGCGACGGTGATGAACATGGCACATCCTGGAATACTTGGCAGAAATGCTCCATAATGGCCTGTCTTACTCTTCCATTAAAATTCATGCTTCAGCAATTTCAGCAGAGCACAATACTGACCCACCTGTCTTTCCTCATCCTCTCCTAAGACAGTTTCTAAGAGGAATTAAAAACATCAATCCTCCAAGGAAACCTCCAGTGCCTACTTGGGACCTTAACTTCGTGTTGGAAAACTGCCTCCCTTTGAACCAGCAGCGTCTGCAGAACTACAGTTCCTGTCTTGGAAGACTGCCTTCCTTCTGGCCATAACCTCGGCAAGAAGAGTATCCGAGTTACAGGCCCTCATGGCAGTACAGCCATTTCTTATTTTTCATCAGGACAGAGCCTCATTGAGAACCAATCCTTCATTTATGCCAAAGGTGGTATCCAGGGTCTAAACCAAGCTATTCACCTGCCTACCTTCTTTCCAAATCCACAAAACAAAGTGGAGAAACTAATGCACACCCTGGACATACACAGACAGTTGCGCTACTACTTGGACAGAACTAAAAGCTACAGAAAAACTGATCAGCTGTTGGTGGCATATGCTGCTGGTGCACAAGGAAAAGCAATTTCCAAACAGACAATTTCAAAATGGATAGGGAATTGCATACGTTTTTGTTTTTCCTTTCATGGAAAAACTGTGCCAGCTAACATTAGACCACATTCCACCAGAGCCACAGCCACCTCCACAGCCTTCTTAAGAGGGGTGGCCACCAAGGACATTTTAGAAGCTGCTACATGGAGCTCCGTGCATACATTTTCCAAGCATTACAATTTACCTTTATATTCCAGATCCAGAGCAGGCTGTGCTACGGCAGTCTTGCAGGGCATTTTAGCTACACCATCCTTTACATAAATCCTCCACCCCCACTTTGGCTATGGTATTCTACCCATATGTGATGACTGCAGATGCATCCTTGAAGGACATAGTATAGTTTTGTACCTACCATAAATGTAGATGTCCGATAGGTATGCATCTGCAGTCAGGTTTACCCTCCCTCCTTTCCCTCTTGGGTATTTATTGGGTACTTCCCCTCTCATGGCTAGCTGGGGTTATCTATTATGGTGTATTTGTTTTTATATATATATATATATATCTATATATATATCTATATCTATATATATCTATATATATATATCTATCTATCTATCTATCTATATATGTGTGTATATAGAGAGAGAGATATATGCATATATATTTCTGTGCATGTTTGGAATTTATTGCATTTCTCCAAATTTAGCCTTCCTTTGAGGGCACCTGGCATCTGGGGCAAGAAACACTGAGGAAGATGGCGTCGGCTGACGCTTTTATACCCCAGACGCTCTGACTTTGGGGAGAGGGCGACATCAGCCGACGCCTGACCCAGACTTTGGAATCCGGCCGACCGAAGGGCTGCCTGAGGCAGGACAACCCCATATGTGATGACTGCAGATGCATACCTATTGGACATCTACATTTATGATAGGTACAAAACTGTACTTTTTTCATTGTCTGATGAAGGGCATGTTTGCCTGAAAGCGCTTCTGTTTTTAATAAAACTTTACCTGGTTTTATTTTTTGCCTCTGCTGTGGTGTCTTTTGCCATTTAGAAGTTTTTTAAAGTGCATTCAGGGCAAATGGAACCCAAGTCAAATGCACCTGCATATCAGTCCGAAAGAAATGTTAGCTGTACAGAATGCTCTGACAGCCTTTAAGGACCACGTTCTTCAGGACAATTAATGGTAAAGACTGGCAACACCACTGTTAATGTGGTACGTAAACAAGCAGGGGGGGGGGGGTACACATTTCTATCCCCTCAGCAGACTAGCCATGGCTCTGTGGAACACAGCCTTGAGCTATCAAGTGCATCTACAGGCTCAATTCCTGCTAGGAAAACTAAATACACTGGCAGACGAACTAAGCAGAAATCCCATGGACCCACACGAGTGGAAACTGGAACCAAAGACTTTCAGCATGTTGATAAACAAATGGGGGAGCCCATATATAGAGCTGTTTGCCTCCCCCCAGAACTACCAATTGGACAAATTCTGCACAAGGACTCTCCACAAGCAAGCTTGAAAAGTAGTTTGCCTTTCCTCCTCTGCCTCTCCTCTCCAAAGTTCTACTAAAGATCAAACGGGACAAACCAAGGATGATACGGATTGCAGCAAACTGGCCATGCCAACATTGGTACCCCCTCTTGCGCAGTGTCACAGCTAACCCCATGGCACCTGCCTCAGACCCCTACCCTGCTGTCACAGCAGGAGAGCCAGATTCTGCACCCCCAGCTTCAAACCCTGAACCTGGCAGCCTGGCTAATTACCTAATGTCTCAGTTACCATCCCTCAGTCATTTTGGAGGCAAGGAGGCCTAGTACTAGAAAATCTTATGCTGCAAAATAGAAAAGATTCTGCACCTGGAACCAAACTCGAGTGATGGCCACAGCAGCGCCCAATTTACCTCAGATTCTTCAATACTTAGCTGAGATGCTTCACAAGGGTCTTTCCTTTTCCTCCATCAAAATTCACGCCTCAGCCATTTCAGCTCATTACAGCACAGAACCACCACCCCTCTTTCCTTACCCACTGCTCAAGCAGTTTCTTAGGGGGGCCACAAATTTAAGACCACCCAGAAGAGTCCCAGCTCCAGCCTGGGACCTGATCTTTGTATTGGAAAAACTCACTCTGCCTGCTTTTGAGCCTGCTGCAAGTGCGGAGTTAAAATTCCTTTCTTGGAAAACAGCTTTCCTTTTAGCAATCGCTTCAGCAAGAAGGGTATCTGAATTACTGGCTCTAATGGCAGTGGAGCATTTCATCATCTTTCATGCAGCCTGGATGTCCCTCGGGACCAATCCCTCCTTCATGCCCAAAGTGGTATGCAGTGCGGCTCTTAGTCAATCCATTTATTTGCCAACCTTCTTTTCTAATCCACAGAACAAAGGGGAACGGATACTGCACTCCTTAGATGTGCACAAACAATTTAGATTTTACTTGGACAGGACTAAACCTTAAAGGAAATCTGAACAACTACTGGTGGCATTTTCTGCAGAAGGGAAGGCTATTTCAAAGCAAACCATTTCTAAATGGACAGGCCATTGCATTCATTTCTGCTGTATGTACCATGGAAAACCTATCCCACAGGGGATTAGACCCCATTCAACCAGGGCTGCATCTACCTCTACAGCCTTTCTCAAAGGTGTCCCTACCAGAGACATCCTGGAAGCTGCTACCCGAGATGTTTTTCGTGTTTCACTGTTGCAGTCATTACATTTGGGTTATCTGCTTGCAGGTAGCACTCAGTCGGCCTGATTAACAAAGTCTTGGGTCCTGCATCGGTTGCAGTCCCTTCTTCCATGACTTCAGGTCGTCCGAGATATAAAACATGCGGCCAACACCATTATTATCAGTCTTTCTTGCCGCGCGGTGCCCGAAGCAGGAGCAGTTCGCAAGTGCCGGTCGGCCGACTCCTGAAATTTCATTTGAGTTTCAGAACAGAAGTCTTCAACTAAAGCCAAGTACCCCGTTGGGGAAACCTTTTCTTGCTCCTTACCGATGTCTGTAAAAGTTAATTGCATTACTTGTGGAAAGCAAATACTGCAAAGATTTTCATTCATACTGTATTCCTTGCCTAGGCCATGACCGACATAACCTGCTGTTGGTTTTCTGCTTTTATTTAATCAGCGCGCTATCAATCTGTATATTTTCACATCTAAATATTTCGGTTCTCTGTTTAATTATCCAGGAAATGTCATCTGTTAGCCATCTGACTACCGGGATTCCGAAAAAACACAAAGATAAAGACACAGGCCGCCGAGGTCCAAAACTGCCAACAACACTTCTAAGCCAGTTCACCGGTACTCGGGCGCTTTCGCAGCCCTTGATACCTGCTACTTTTGATTCGCAGGCCTCTACTCAGACCCATTCGGAGTCCGGTATGCCGCGAGATGCTTCAACTATGGAACCAGCAGATGTCTCTACCTTGGATGGGTCCAGAGCCACTGTGCAGGCACTGGCTTCTGAGGGTGTATTCAGGCCTACGGACTTGCATATTAAACCGATGCCTCCTTTACTTAAGCCTAAATCTTGATCATGCCTAAAACGACTACGCCCAGGCCACATGCTCAGGCCTCTATGCCTAAAAAACAAATAAGAATGGCTGAAGATCTTAAGCCTAAATCTTGATCATGCCTAAAACGACTACGCCCAGGCCACATGCTCAGGCCTCTATGCCTAAAAAACAAATAAGAATGGCTGAAGATCTAATAACTGTAATCAGGGGTAGGCCACCCCCCCCCCCCTTTCTAAGAGGCCTAAGACTGAAGTGGATTCTGAATCTTCTGATCAGGATTCTATTTTTTCTAATTCTTCTGATCTCGTTTTGCCCTTATCTACCTATGAAGATTCTGATGCAGAGGACTCCATTCCCTCTGCTTCCCCTCCTGAGGATTTTTCTTTTTGGGGAAACCTTACATACTCTAAGGGAGCATTTCCACTGGGAAAGCCAGGATTTTTCTGATTCAAAAAAGAGGCTTAGGGATTTCCTTCTACCTCAGCATAGGCCTTTAGCTATTCCTCCTGTACTAGACATTGTTGATGCTTTTTCGGAATCTAGTTTGGCCCCTGATTCCCTGCCTCCTGCTCCCAGAAAACCTGACTGATACTACAGGGTCCCGGAGTCCCACAAGTTCCTTTTTAAAAAAGAATCCTATTGCAGATCCAGAGACCATTTCACAGGGGCCCAAGGGCATTAAGGCTTCTACTGCTAAAAATCCTACCTCTTCTGATAGAGACTCCAGGGCGCTGGATAGATGGGGTAAGAAGGTTTACACTTCTGCAACTTTGGCCATTAGGGCTTTAAACTGCCAGTTTCATATGTTAGTGTCAGCAACATGTTATTGGACTGCTTAAACAGAAAATGATGATTCCTGACTGTGGAAAATAAAGAATTACAGGATTTAATGCATTCTGCTGAACAAGTTGGAAAACATACTTTGCAATGTGGTTTTGATTCATTAGAGGCCTCTTGCAGGGCTGCTATTACTGGGTCTGTGCTCAGAAGGCATACTTGGCTTAAGGAGCAATCTTTGCCTGGTCATGTTAAAGCTAAACTGTTGGATGCTCCTTGAAATCAGGGCCGCCTATTTGGCAACAAGGCTGAGGAAGATAAACCTAAATCTATGCAAACTGTTACAAGTTCAGCCTCCTAGATTTAGTAGGCACTGGCCCTCTAAGAATTGGTCCTTTCCAGCCCCTTCCAGGTCTTCTTAAGCCAAACCCCGACACAGCAAAAACCCCAGGTTTCAGTCCTAGGGGACACACACAACTAAGCAGTGGGGAGCCTCCACTTCCAAATCTGGGAATAAGACTCTCCCCTATGGTAAACTCTGTGACTTCCTTATAAAATTTCCAAGCAGTTATCCACTGACTGCCCCTTTTGGGGGGGGGGGGGGATTGCTCTTCATACAAAGAATTGGGGACTCATTACCCAGGACAAATGGGTTTTAAAAAGTGTCCCAGGGATACAGATTTCACTTTCACTCATTGCCAACACCAAGCGGGTGGCCGGACCTACATCCAGATCAGTGGGCAGAGGCCCAAAAACAAGTACTTTCTCTCACAAGCATGGTGGCTATTCAACTGGTACCAGAAGAGGAAAAGGGACAAGGTTTCTACTAAAGACTTTTCCTGGTATCCAGAAAAGACCATTCATGACGTCCTATCCTGGACCTGTCTACTCTAAAACACCTTTTTTGGAGATTCCAAAATTCAAGATGCTGACTCTTCAGTTACTTCCTATGCTAGGCAAAGATGCCTGGTTGGCAATCCTATGCTAGGCAAAGATGCCTGGTTGGCAACACTAGATTTAAAAGAAGCATACCTGCACATCCCAATCAGAGTATCTTGCAGAAGATACCTACCTTTCAAAGCAGGCTACACGCACCATCAGTTCTCTGCACTGCCCTTTGGCTTATCTACTGTGCCCAGGGTATTCACAAAGTGCCCAGCTCCAGTTATTGCATTTTGCAGGTAAAGAAATATTCAAATATACCCATACTTGGACGATTGTCTAATTCAGGCAGAAAGCCAGGACATACTTTTGAATTATCTGGCCTTTTTACAAAGGGTTCTAACTTGTCTGGGGTACACCAGAAACAAAAAGAAATCACACCTGGTACCCTGTCAACAAACTGTATTCCTGGGAGCAAGCTTGAATACAGCTTCCCAGATGACTTGCCTCACGCCAGAGAAACAAATTCATTTGACAACCTACTTCAAACAAGTGGCCACAAAAACCCTGCTATCTGCAAGACAAATACTGCAAGCCATGGGGTTCATGGCCTCCTACATTTTTCTAATTCCATATGCAAGACTGCATATGAGGAAACTACAGTGGTATCTAAAAAACGTATGGTGTCAACATTCTCAAGACCTAGAAACAATGATTCCTATCATACCTTGACTACGCCTAGAGTTCCTTTGGTGGGCAGAGGCCACCCGCTGCCGCCCAAACCCTAACAGTCGCATCCGACTATGCATGGTGGTCTCACTTGGCAGGGAAGTGCATTCAGAGCAAATGGAACCCAAGTCAAATGCACCTGCATATCAATTAAAAAGAAATGTTGGCTGTACAGAATACTCTGACAGCCTTCAAGGACCACATTCTTTCAGGACAACTAATGGTAAAGCTGGACAACACCACTGTTATGTGGTACATAAGCGGGGGGGGTACACATTTTTACCCCCTTTGCAGACTAGTCATGGCATTGTGGAACACAGCCTTGAGCTACCAAGTGCACCTACAAGCTCAATTCCTGCCAGGAAAGTTCAATACACTGGCAGACGGACTAAGCAGAAACCTCATGGACCCACATGAGTGGGAACTGGAACCAAGGGTTTCAACATGTTGACAAGCAAATGGGGTGCCCAGATATAGACCGGTTTGCCTCTCCCCAGAACTACCAATTGGACAAATTTTGCACAAGGACCCCGCCACAAACAAGCCTGGAAAGTGGATGCTCTGTCTTTCAACTGGAAAAAAAACATCAGTCTATGCCCCCCCCCCCCCCCTGCAAAGTACTACTAAAAATCATAGTACAAACCAAGGATGATTTTGATTGCTGGTACCCCCTCCTGCACAGTGTCACTATTATCTCCATGGCACCTGCCTCAGACTCCTTCCCTGCTGTCTCAGCAGGAGAACCAGATACTGCACCCTCCGCGTCTTAACACTGAACCTTGCAGCCTGGCTAATTACTTAATCTCTCCTTTACCATCCCTCAGCAAACCTGTGATGGGATATCATTTTAGAGGCAAGGAGGCCTAGTACTAAAAAATCTTATGCTGAAAAATGGAAAAGATACTTTGCCTGGAACCAATCTCAAGGGATGAGCACAGCAGTGCCTAATTTACCTCCAGTTTTACAATACTTAACTAAGATGCTTCACCAAGGGCATGTCTTTTTCCTCCATTAAAAATCCACGCTTCAGCCATTTCAGCTTGTTATAACACAGAACCTCCCCTCTTCTCTCATCCACTGCTCAAGCAGTTCCTCAGAGGGGCCAAAAATTTGAGACCACCCAGGAGAGCTCCAACCCCAGCCTGGGACCCTAACTTTGTTTTGGAGAAACTCGCTCTACCTCCTTTCGAGCCAGCTGCTAATCTGAACAATTGCTGGTAGCATTTGCTGCAGGGGCAGAGGGGAAGCCTATTTCAAAACAACCATTTCTAAATGGATAAGCTATTGCATTAATTTCTGCTGTAAGCACCATGGAAAACCTATACCCCAGGGGATCAGATCTCACTCCACCAGGGCTGCATCTACTTCTGCAGCCTTTCTCAGAGGTGTTCCTACCAGGGACATCCTAGAAGCTGCATTTGCCAATTTTCTCTAAATCCAGAGCTGGCTTTGCCACTGCTGTCTTGCAGGGCCTTATAGCTGGCCCTAATGCTATATAAACTCCTCCTCCCAACCATAGCTTTGGGATTCTACCCAAATGTAATGACTGCAACAGTGAAACACTAAGAACATAGTACAGTTGTGTACACTTACTATAAATGTAGATGTTAGAGTGTATTAACTGTTGCAGTCCTGGTTACCCTCCCTCCAGCCACCTAATTTCTTCTGGCTATACCTCTACTTTCCTTTACTATGCTTAAAAGCCTTTTTGGTGTATTTGCTTTTTGTTGGAGGTATATCTTTGTGTCTGTTTATTTGCCCCCCATTGGGGGGGGGCACCTGATATCTGGGGCAAGAAAAACTGATGTAATGGCGTTGGCTGTATGTTTTATACCCCTGACGACCTGACGTCATGGAAGAAAGGACAGCAACTGACGCAGGACCCAAAACTTTAATCAGGCCGACTGAGGGCAGCCTGCAAGCAGATTACCCAAATGTAATGACTGCAACAGTGAATACACTCTTAACATCTACATTTATGGTAAGTGTACACAACTGTACTTTCCAAATACCAATCACTTTTTGCCCAATATGTTCAGGCATCTGCTAGAAAGTTGAAGATGAAGAATTTCACCTTTCAACACAACAGTGACCCCAAGCGTACATCCAAATCAACAAAAGAATGGCTTCACCAGAAGAAAATTAGTTTTGGAATGGCCCAGCCAGAGCCCAGACCTAAATCAATAGAAAATCTGTGGGGTGACCTGAAGAGGGCTGTGCCCAAGAGATGCCCTTGCAGTCTGACAGACTTGGAGCGCCTTGGCAATATTTGCCCACTCTTCCTTGCAAAGTAAAGATGTGCCATGCTGATACTCCTACCCAAGAAGACTGGAAGGTGCTTCAAAGTATTAGTTTAACGGTGTGCACATTTATGCAACCAGCTTATTGTACGTTTTTTTTATTTTTTCCCCCTAATAGATTTGTTTTTCAATTGAACTATACATGTTGTAGGTCACATTAAAGGTGGGGAAAGTTTTGAAATGATTTATTGCGGTCTCTTTTTTTATATCACAGAAACCTGGCATTTTAACGGGTATGTAAACTTTTTATACCCACTGTAATCTGCATGCATGTAATTTTTCACTTGCATAACAAAATAATCAGGGAGGATGTAGATCGGTCTGTTTTTTACCTTTTTAAAGCCACTGTAGTCTGTGGGCATGTGCATATAAGTACTGAGCATGTGCAAGCAGTGCCATTTTGTGTAATCAGTTGGAGTGAAGGCATGTATGTGTAGCAGTCCGTTCAAGTTAGTCGATCCTGATGTGTGTGTAATAAACTTTTCAAACGAACACCCAAGCCGCAGTCTTATTTGAATACATGAGACAAGCGACACCTCCCTTTTGGCAAAGTAGTTTCCCCGGCAAAGTAGTTTCCCCCTTCTTATTTCATCTGTCCAGGAGCAGTAGTCACAAGTTGCCTCACTAGATGGATCTCTCACAGAATACTGGATCTCTTTCACCCTCATTTAGTCGGCCTTCATTTGACACTCTGAGTGATAGGATTTTGATTCCTTTTAGACCTCTGTTTTCTGAGGACTAAGCTAGAAAATCCTTTTTTGGTGTCTGAACTGTGGACCGTCTTTGAAAATTCCTACTGTTTGTGTGAGCTGCTCAGTGCTGTCATGACGTACTAGTCTGTTAAAGCTCATTTGACAGCCAGCTCTGCAAGTCTGTCCTTGAGTCTGCCTCTTTCTAGGTTTGAAGTCAATATTTGAAAGATGTTCCTCCTCCTTGGGACCTTTTTATTTTGTGATTCCGCCACCTCTGAGCCTGCATTTTATTTGCAGCTGTGTACTTTGAAAACTGTTGGTTTTATGAACTTAAGATGCGCATGGCAGTTTCCCCATTTCTATTTGTTGACAGTTTCATTGTTCTAATCCTTTTTTGCTGAAAGTTCCATTCATCTACCTTTTTTTTCTCTTCTCCATAGAATGATTTTGGGAAGATTCTTCATGTCATGGATTCTGCTCAGGGGCATTTTCTAGTATCAAGAAAAGATATCCCCTGTGCACGCATTCAAGAGCCATCAAAAGTAACACTCATAAAAATCCAAAATGTTGACCTGACCCTGCAAGCATTGCTCTGATTTATGAACTCCCAAGCACTTCTAGTTATGTTGTATCTCAAATGCAACTACCTTCAAATACCAGTTTTCAGAAAGCACAAAGTATTTCAGGTTTGTGTGTGTATGGGTGGGGGGGGGTTCATTACGAGGTTGCCGTCTTACCTTCATGTGCTTTGGTTAAGCTGCTGCACTCGGGTGTTCACCCAAATGCCTGGCCACAGTGATGCCGTACTGTAGAACCAAGGGAGTATCCACATGTCACTGTCTGGACAACTGAGCTAGGCTCCCTGTATAGATTCAATACAGAGAGGACCTTAAAGTATACCTTAGTGATCGGGCAGTTGGGTTTCACTCATCTGGAGTCTTAACCTAGACTGTATTTCTAGGGGCAATCCTGGACACAAATATCTACAGAGTTCTCCACCCCCCCCCCCCCCAAAGAAGATTGAAATGGCAATTGGCTTTTTTTTCAAAAATTGTCAGACTTGCCCACATAGGCAGATCTTGAGGATTCTAGGTCACATGGCATCCTCTGTCCTAATCTTGCGGCCAAGTTGCCCATGAGAAAACTGGTGGCTTCTGAAAAACACCTGGGACTAAGTCAGAAGCCCTAGAAATTAATTCACACATTTATGCTTAACCTGAGATCCTAGCTTTATGCTTTAAAGTTACACTGTTAAATGTAGCACTAGCTTTAACAGTCCTGGAAAAGTTTTTAATTGCGTTGCTTCAGCAAGTAATGCATCAGAGCTCCAGGCCTTAATATTGTAAAGAACCTTTCCTGGTCTTTCCCAAAGATGGGGTGAATCCTACACACCAAACCTTAAATTCATGCCCAAGGTCCTTACTAAGCGACTTTGACCCAAGTCATCTGGCTAACATTTTCTGTGGTATGTCAGAACAAAGGGGAAAAGTGTTTTGCATAAACTGGATGTTCATAGGCAGCTGACATTACTTGTACTGAAATGAAGGACATTAGAAAAATCAGCTGTTTGTAGTAGTTGGGGGGGGGGGGGGTTACCTACAATTAAGTAGATTTATGTGGATATCCTGCTGCATTATATTGTCGCACTGTCCATGGCAGACCCCCTAGAAGAGTGCATTCTTCCAGAGCCGCAGCCACTCCTGTGACCCACCTGGAAAGGGATTAATATGTGGGACATATATGAGGCAGTCAACATGACTTCTGGTTCATAGCTGTCCTGACTTCTATACAAATTGCATATATACCTTGCACAAGGGAGTGTTAACCTGTTCTGCTGTGTTCAGTTTTCTTTCCAAGTTGACTGTAGCAGTGGTCCACATGCTTATGAAACCGTTTTAACTAACTTAACATAGATGTTGAAATGTGATCATGGTCATGATCTGCATTTCATCCCACATCCCCTCTGTCCTTTAACCTTTTTGGGCACGTCCCCATGTCAGTATGTCTTTACTTTCTTATTGCTCAGGTCACTACAGAGAATTGCAAATCTGTCGCATCAAGAACTCCCAGAAATCTAATTTTTTTACCTGGGGTGGCAGTGACCTAAGGAAGGCAAGAACAAATGATGGCATGAGTAGATTTCACCTTTTGTACAAGGTTTATTGAAGCTTCCTGAGAGGTGACATTAGCCTGACTGAGGAGGAAGGCTGTTTGGACTGGTATCTCTAGTCTCATCAGACTTTTTTCAAAGTTCCCATATGTTGTAATTGGAGCAGTGGACACACTGCCCTCTCCTTTTTGTGGTAAGTTGGTTATATTTTAATGTGCCTGGAAATAAATAGTAGTGAAATATTAGAAAATGGAATTTAAACTTTTAAGCAATTGTAGGGGAACAATGAACTTTACTTTTTGGCTTTCACTTGGTGAAAATTGAAGAGATTTTTTTCTGATTCTTTTTTTTCCCCTCTCTAGTACTCAAAGGAAAGAAACTAAGTTTACCAGCGTAAGTGCCAAAGATCTTAGCTGCTTCTGTCCTCCACATTGTCTGGACAGAGCAAGCCTCATCACAAGCAAGTGTAAGATGCTTGAGACAGAGAGGAACACTGCAGTCTGAATTGTATTTAAAATCAACAGCAGCAACTGTTCTGGAACAACACAGAGGAGACCCACCAGCTGATTTCTGTTTTATGCATCTTGCCTTACCTTTTTTATTGCTATGTATAAAGATATTTTCTACATGAAATTGCATATATTGTACTGAAAAGTTAAAAACTGTTGTCAGAACGAATTGTAAAGCTAGATTGGAATGGTGCCCAAGTGACATTCTGCAGCGCTGTTTTCAAATTGGATTTGTTGCAGATTTTCCCCAGGTGTTTGATACTTTATACCAAAAGTAGAAAATGATCTGACAAAAATTGGTCAGTATTCTTCCTTGATTTCATTTTGTTTCCTTGTATTTATTGTAGCCGACAATGTGTGTTTGAACCACATTTGCTTCTGTTGAATGCAGTCATTGAAGTGTTCATTTCTAGTTCAGTGCAGTTTATTCCACTAGAGAGGTGTGGTGTCTGATGTACTGCCATTCACCAGTACTGGGCTCACAATGCAGCCTTCTGGTGCCTTTCAGACTGGTGACTTTGTGGTCTTACAGATTGTAAAATACCTTTTTATACCCTAGTTTATTAGGGACAGTACTTTTTATGTTACTAGGGCACTAAACTGACTACTTTGGTCATCAGCTTACCTTTTCCCACACTTCCCCTTCTGTACATAGCTGGAGTATTTGATGGCCACCATGGCTGGTGCTACGGCAGAAAGATTTAATCCTATTTCGGGTGTGCAGTATATGTTTAGGAGTTTTGAAAACCACCTGTTCAGTTTCCATTTTTCCTTGATGAGATAGAGGCGCATTCGTCTAAAAGCACCATTCCCTTTCCTTCCAGTTTTTTACAACTTGTTATAGTTGTAAACTGCTACACCCCCACCTTTGAATTATGAAACTTCTCTGGTGCAACAGACCTGTACAAGAGCTTTGTATGTCTGGCTGTCAGTTCCTATGGATGGTGCATCTAGTTTGGTTGTGGAACAGTTAGCTTGGTTAAAACTCGTGTTCAGACATCATCAGCTTTGGTTACAGTACTTTTATATTTTAATCACTTGTACATTTTTTTACTGATCTGTTGCATGATTTCCCTCCACATTGCCATCTCCCAAATAAAAATATTTTATGGAACTTGCAATTTTTTTTATTGTTGGGACCAGAATTCTGTTACTGTCTCGTAATACTTATCAGGCTGGCACCAGATGTTTCAGGTTTATTTCACCTACTACTTTGAATGTGTTTTTAGAAAGTAAACTTAATGTTTTAAATGCAGGTGACTTAAACATCATTTATTTTTAATGAAATGTGCATTCATTGCGATTGTTTGAACTATAAAGTAAATGTCATTAACGTAGAACTTTTTTGTGATGACAACAGAATGGATAAACATTTTTAATTAAAATTAGAAATATAAAAACACGAAGTCCTGTTGCAACTTTTCAGGTTTTCTTTTTTTTAAAATAAGCTGAGACAAAGATATTGCCACATGGCACCTGCAAACACATCACTACCCCAGGTAGAACTTGCATTACAACATAGTTGGCTGTAGAATGTTGAGAAGTGGAACTGTGGCACACCCTTCCAAATCAGAACTTGGGGTTTGGCTTCATTTGGGGTACTGGAAATCCGTTTAGAGGTATACAGGCCAATGTCTGCTTTGTATTTATCTAAAAGTGGATCCCAGATAAAGATGGTAATGGTTTATCAGTAGTTTTAAATTTAACCAAGAAGAGTTCTAATGAAACAACTTGATTCTGGCTACTCTGTGAGCATTATAGTAGTAAAGCAAACTCTCAGCAGTCAGAACAAATGGAAGAGGACTTTAAAAGCCTAGCTGAGTTTGTGGAATAAAGACAGTATATGGATAAGGCAAAAAGGAATATGTCTGTAGAAAAATGGAAAGTAGTACCCTTAATGTAAATTATGGGCAAAAAGCAACCTGGATTGTGATGGGAAGTGCCCTGATATGGTGGCAGTAGCAGAAACATGATGCATAAAAATAACTGTAAACATTACCAAGGTATATGGTTTGTAGGAGGAACAGCTGGATAAAATGGGGGAGAAGCAAGCCTCTGAATAAGGAAAGAGAATCCAGAAATAATGGGTGTAGAGAGCCATCACTTCATTGCTGTAGATGTTTCTGCCTCATCTGCAAGGTATAGAAAAGGTGGGTTTGAAAAGCAGACCCCAGAGCCTAAGGAGTTGTCTGCGAAATGAGTAGAACTGGGTGGTCAGTGGCCTACTTACCTACTGTAGGGAGTGGAAGGGTTGGACTGGGCTTTACAACAAGAGTACAATTTGAAGGCTGGAATATTAGTCCAGGTACCTAACTTTCTACTGGATGTGTATAAAAATGGCATGCATAGTACACTCGCGCATGCAGTCCAGTCTGGAAAAATTATGACCCTGCTGTAGAATCCTTTGTTACTGACTGTTACTCAGTTTGGCAGACAAGTACAGCTGTGTAAAATCTTGCCGTAACAGTAGATGTCCTTCTCTTCAAACTTGCAGTATCAAAAACAGAAGGGATCTCTTGCCCTGGGCAGCCTGACATTCTGACAGTATATAAAAGCATAATCTTGTATGTTCTGGATGTCATTTATGCTCCCCACATGATGTAGGGTATAAAAGCAATGTATGGACGCTACTACCCAGAACTGAATTGCCCCAGAAGACAATAGTCTCCATAGGACAGTGGAGTCCATGTACATCCAGAAGGAAAAAATGCAGACTAAAAAGGGGGTATGCTTTTAGCAAGAAGGGAACCTAAAACAAAAGCCAAAATGAGGAGGTTGGAGGGGGAGGGAGCAAGCAAATACTGCAACAGTGAAGAGTAGTACATCTGTTATGATGGGAGTTTACACAATGTCCTATATCACAGTTGCAGTATCCAAAACAAAGTAAAAAACTCACAGAATGTGAGGTGGTAGGCTGCATAGAGCCCTCAACAAACCCACATAAAATGTTTTCAGGAAAACCTGCTCTGTCCGTAGAAACCATATCCAACTTATGCTTTGTAAAGGTATGCACTGAAGATTAAGTAGTGGCTTCAAGGATGGAATTCTGGTGACTTCAAGGGGTTGGACACGAGGCAGCAGCACAAGTGGAATGAGCTCTGACAGTAGACTGATGTGCCATGAAAAGAATAACAAAAGGAGATAGATATCCAGGAGGAGATGGTTTGCTTCGAAACAGCCAAATCCAATGTCCTGGGCTAAAAGGAAAAAGCTGCTGAGACTTGCTAATGCCCTTAGTTTTATGGAAATAGTACCTGAGCTGCTGTGCAAATTCAAGATGTTCGTGTTTCACTGTTGCAGTCATTACATTTGGGTAATCTGCTGGCAGGCTGCCCTCAGTCGGCCTGAATTCCAATGTCTTGGGTCCTGCATCGGTTGCTGTCTTCTCTTCCATGACTTCAGGTCGTCAGGGTTATAAAACATGCAGCTGACGCCATTTTCCTTAGTCTTTCTTGCCGTGCGGTGCTTTAAGCAGAAGCATTTTTGCAAGTGCCGGTCGGCCGACTACTGAAAAACTCGAGTTTGAGTTTCAGAACCAAAGTCTTCACTAAAGCTAAGTACCCCATTGGGGAAACTTTTTTTTCTTGCTTTTTACCGATGTTAGAAAAAGTTAATAATTGTATTACTTGTGGGAAGCAAATACCTCATAAGGGCTTCCAATTTATACTGTATTCCTTGCCTAGGCCCTGATGACAACGTGCCTTGTCTGTCGGTTTTGTGCTAGATTTAACCAACGCACTATTAAGCATCGGTATATTTTTGCATCAACGTATTTTGGAAGCAGATTCAACTACCCAGAAATGTCGTCTGATAGCAATCGGACTACCGGACTACATAAACAACGCAAAGAAAAGGACAGAGAAAGGCAGTAGAGATCCAGAACAGACTAAGCTAAGCCAGTCGCCGGTACTCAGTGAGGCACTTTCGCAGCCCCTGATACTAGCTATTTTCGAGTCGCAGGCCTCTACCGAGATCCATGTGGAGTCCGGCATGCCGCAAGATACTCATGGTATTGGACCAATGGATGTATCACCCTCTGAGTCCGGAGCTGCTGAGCAAGCATCAGCTTCTGAGGGTGTATTCAGACCTCAACATTTGTATATCAGACTGACAGCTGCAAAACTAAAGACCAAAGCAACTTCTAAAACTAAAAAATTGATGCATGAGCCACGTGCACAGGCCTCTATGCCTAAAAAACATGATCAAAATGGCTGAAGACCTTATTACCTTGATCAGGGGTACCCATCCCCCTCCAGATAAGAGGCCTAGGCAAGACACTGATTATGAATCTTTAGATCAGGTTTCTATTTCTTCTGATCAGGAAATGTCTATACCTCCCTATGAGGATTCTGATGCTGAGGAGTCTTTCATCTGCATCCCCTGAGGATTATTCATTTGGAGAAACCTTGCATACTTTGAGGGAGCATTTTCACTGGGAGAGTCAAGATTTCTCGGACTCAAGAGGCTCAGATTTCCTTCTCCCTCAGCACAAGCCTTTAGCTATCCCCACTGTTTTAGACATTGTGGATGTGTTTTCGGAGTCGAGCTTGACCCCGGACTCCTTACCACCGGCTTCCAGTAAGCCTGACCGATATTACAAGGTACCAGACAGGCATAAATTTTTATTTAGAAACCCTGCTGCTGATCCTGAAACTATTTCACGGGGTCCAAAGGGAGTTAAGGCTTCAACAGCAAAAAATCCTACACCCTAGTTTCAAGGGCACTAGACAGATGGGGAAAAAAGGTTATACAGCTGCAACCTTTGCAATCGGGGCCTTAAACTGTCCATTTCATATGATTACCAACAGCATGTTATGGGATTGCTGAAACAGAAAATGATTATTTCAGAATGTGCAGAAAATAAGGAATTGCAGGAATTATTGCATGCCGCTGAACAAGTTGGAAAGCATACTTTACAATGTGGTTTTGATTCCTTATAGGCCTCTTGCAGGGCCGCAGTTACTGGATCTGTGATTAGGAGGCATGCCTGGTTAAAGGAACAAAATTTGCCTGATAATGTTGAAGCTAAATTGCTAGATGCACCTTTACAGCATGATTCTCTGTTTGGAATTAAGGCAGAAGTGGTTCTAAAGAAAATGGAAGACAAAGCCAAGTCTATGCAAACTTAAAGACTTCTTACAAGTGCAGCCACCTAGATTCAGTAGATACTGGCCTACAAAAAAAAATGGTCCTTTCCTGTGTCAGAGCTCATGGGGCAAATCCAGACACCCTAAGGGTTCCAGATACCAGGTGCAAGATTCATACAGGTCAAAGCAGTGGAGCGCTTCCACCTCCAAATCTGGAGGGGAAAAAGCGCAAACCTCTACAGAAAGCAATCCCAGTGACTTCCCTCCGCCTACACCAAGCACTTACCTTTTGGCAGCACCCATAGGGGGAAAATTAGCACTTTTTGCTCAAAATAGGCAGTTAATAACTCAGGACAAGTGGGTACTAAACATCGTATCACAGGAATACAGATTCCATTTCCACAATCTGCCAATGGCGAATGGTTGGCCAGATCTGCCAAAAAATCAATGGGCAGAGGCACAAGCAGGCTACATCCCTAATGGATATGGGGGCCATTCAGACAGTACCAGAACAGGAAAAAGGACAAGGATTTTACTCAAAACTGATGTTCTTAGTGTTTCATTGTTGCAGTCATTACAATTGGGTTATCCTGCTGGCAGGCTACTCTGTCAGCCTGAATTCCAAAGTCTAGGTCCGACGTCGTCTACTGTCGCCTCTTCCCTGACGTCAGTGCGCCAGGGGTATAAAAGATGCAGCAGATGCCATTTTCTTTAGTCTTTCTTGCCACGCGGTGCCCGAAGCAAAAGCAGTTCAAGTGCCGGTCTACCGATTTCCTGAGATTTTCGTGTTCGAATTTCAGATCCGAAGTATTCACTAAAAGCTAAGTACCCCTTTGGAAACTTTTTTTTTCTTGCTCCAGACCGATGTCAGAAAAAATTAATTATATTAAGCAAATGCCTCATAAGGACTTTCATTCGTACTGTATTCCTTGCCTAGGCCCTAACCATGACGTTGCTAATTGTTGGTTTTGTGCTAGATTTAACCAATGCACTATTAAGTGTCTGTACGATTTTGTATTTCACTATTTTGGCAGAAGATTTAACTATACAATGTTGGATAGCCATCTGACTACTGGAATTCACAAGAAATGCAAAGAAAAGGACAGGCATCCAAGGTCCAAAACAGACAAGGCTTCTTCTAAGCCAGTCGCCGGTTCTCAGTGAGGCGCCTTCGCAGCCCCTGACTACAGCTACTTTAGATTCGCAGCCTGCTACCGACACCCACGTGGAGTCGAGCAGGCTGCTAAGAAGCCCAAGGTATTGGACCTTCGGAAACTATTCCCTCAGATGGGTCCGGAGCTGCTGAGCAGGCATCGGCTTCTGAGGGTGTTTTCAGACCTACTCAATTGTATGTTAAAACGACTTCAGCTTCAAAGGCAAAGACTAAAGCACCTTTAAAGGTAAAGAAACAAGTACAACAGCCTCATGGACAGGCCTCCATGCCTAAAAAACAGATGCTGAAAATGGCCGAAGACCTAATTACTTTGATCAGGGGTTCCCAACCCCCTCCTGATAAGAGGCCTAGGCAAGAGACAGAATATGAATCTTCAGATCAGGTTTCCATTTCATCCGATTCCTCTTCTGATCAGGAATACTCTCTTCCTCCCTATGAGGATGTCCTTCAAGGATGCATCTGCAGTCTTCACAAATGGGTTGTCCTGTCGTCAGGCAGCCCTTCGGTCGGCCGGATTCCAAAGTCTGGGTCTGGTTTCGGCTGGTGTCGCACTTCACCCGACGTCATTGCGGCAGTTCGGGTATAAAGGCATCAGCTGACGCCATTTTCCTCAGTCTTTCTTGCCGCGTGGCGCCCGAAGCAGAAGCTGTTCGCAAGTGCCGGTCGGTCAGATCCAGAGATTACTACTACCGAATATTACTTCGAAGACTTCTAAAAAGCTAAGTACCCCGTTGGGGACTCTTTCTTGCCTCAGCCGATGTCAGAGAAAGTGAATAACTGTTTGTTTATCTTGTGGGAAACAAATACCTCATAAAGATTTCCACTCCTATTGCATACATTGTTTAGGCCCAGACCACGACGTAGCAGCTTGTCTAGCCTGTGCTTCTTTTAACCGACGGACGCTTAGACGTCGGTCGGAGTTTGCTGAACAGATTTTCGGCTCCGATTTTGCATATATTATGCCGTAGGATCCTCCGACTACACAAAGTACCAAAAAACGCAAAGAAAAGGACCGACACTCGCGGTCCGGAGTTTCGGCCGAAACCGTGGTTATGCAAACCGCTAGTGTCTGTTTCGGCCGAAACCGAGCAAGCGGTTCTTTCTTCAGCCGAAATCATGCCTTCTACCGAGGGCTCTTCTAACCTGGTAGAAACGGCTTCTGAAATCCAACCTTCTGTTGCGTCCCTGGATACTTCTACCCCTGCACGTGGAGCTGCTAGGCCTCCTGCAGCAATGTCTATTAAGGCCTTTGCCAGGGCTAAAGCAGCCAAAGCATCAAAAACGGTGCCTGCCAAGCCCCCCTCTCTCAGGCCCAGCACCAGCTCCCATATGCTTACTTTGGCTGAGGATCTCATCTCTTTAATTCGTGGAGCCCAGCCTCATCCAGACAGGGCCTCTCTCCCTCCTCCAGAAAAAAGGCCTAGAGCAGAGCCCCCTGAGCCAGTATCCACAGATGATTCCTCTGATGACTCAGAACATACAGACCCTCCTGAGGCTGCTTATTCTCCTTACGAAGACTGATGCTGAGGAGTCCATCCCTTCAGCCTCTCCTCCTGAGGATTTTTCCTTTGGGGAAACCTTGCATGCTATGAGGGAACAATTTCAGTGGCAGGGCCAAGATTTCTCAGACTCCAGAAAAAGGCTTAGGACCTTTCTACATTTGCCACAGCATAGGCCTTTAGCTATACCTCCAGTACTTTCTGTTGTTGATGATGCATTTAATGATGCTTGCACTGCTCCTGATTCATTACCTCCGGCTCCTGCTAAGCCCGATAGGTTCTACAGGGTCCCAGACACTCATCACTATTTATATAAGGCTCCTTTTGCAGATCCAGAGACTATCTCCCAGGGTCCTAAAGCTGTAGCGGCTACTTCCACTAAAAACCCCCTCCCCTCTGAAAGGGAATCCAGGTCCTTAGAGAGATGGGGTAAAAAAGTTTACACCTCTGCTACTTTGTCAGCTAGAGCTTTGAACTGCCAATTTCATATGATTCAATACCAAGAGTTTATGCTTGACCAGTTGACTAAAAAGCTGTCCTCTGAAGAATCTTTAGATAAGAAATATGTTCAAGAAATGGTACATAACATACAGCAGGTTAGTAACCATTCTTTAAAATGTGGCTATGATGCACTGGAGGCTTCCTTTAGATCAGCCATGACTGGCACAGTTATCAGGAGGCATGCATGGCTGAAAGAACAGGCATTACCAGACCACGTCAAATCAAAGCTTTTGGATGCACCTATGGACAAGGTCAGTTTATTTGGTTCCCCTGCGCAACAGGTACTAAAAAAGATGGAAGAGAAGGCAAAATCTGTACAGTGAAAGATTTCTTACAAGTTCAACCTCCAAGGTTTAGCAGGAACTGGCCCTCCAAGAATTGGTCCTTTCCAGACTCCTCTATAGGGCACAGAGGCAGGAATAGGCGCTCGAGAGGCAGAAACCAAACCAGGGGTGCCTACAGGGGACGCCAGTGGCAAGGTAACAACCAGCGAGGCACGGATGCAACCACCACCACTACAACAACTCAATCAGTGACTTGGCGGTGGCACCGCCTACCAGGGAACAACTAGAAGCACCCTTAGGCGGAAAGCTAACCTTATTTTCAAAGAACTGGCATTGCATTACAAGAGAAAAATGGATTTTGCAAACTATAGACCAAGGTTACAGGTTCCATTTCCATACTCTTACCAAGCAAAAGAGGAATGCCAAACCTGCCACCTACTCAAAGGACAGAAGCTCTAAAGCAAATGTCTCAATTACTAAGAATGAGAGCTGTGGAAAAGGTACCACCTTTGGAGCAAGGAAAGGGATTTTACTCCAGACTCTTCCTGGTACCAAGAAAAGAAAACAAATGGAGGCCTATTCTAGACCTGTCCGCTTTAAACACATTCCTCATTGTTCCAAAATTCAAAATGCTGACCCTACAGCAGCTTCTTCCCATGCTGGGCAAGGAGTCTTGGCTGGTAACTCTAGATCTCAAGGAGGCATACCTGCACGTCCCCATAAGATCAATTTGCAGAAGATACCTCAGATTTCTTGCAGGATCAGAGCATTATCAATTCTCAGCATTGCCCTTTGGCTTATCTACTGTGCCCAGAGTGTTCACGAAATGCCTGGCATCAGTAATCGCTCATTGCAGACTTCAGGAGATTCAAATCTATCCCTACCTGGACGACTGCCTGATGCAAGCGGACAACAAAATAAAACTAACAGAAGACCTACAAAGAGTCATTTACCTGCTGCAAGCCCTGGGATATACAGTCAATATAAAAAGTCAAGGCTGATTCCATCCCAAAGAATAACCTTTCTGGGTGCAGAACTGGACACATCAAATCAAATGGCATCCCTAACTGCAGAAAAGAGCAGCTTCCTCTACTTCTTGGCATTAACAAAGCAGAACCATCTAACTGCAAGAAAAGTGCTGCAAGCTCTAGGCTTCATGGCATCCTGCATAATACTGGTCCCTCATGCCAGGCTGCATATGAGAAAGCTACAATGGTACCTAAAGAATTTGTGGTCTCAACACAAGCACAGCCTAGAAACCAAAATTCCAATGATTCCCTGTCTGAAGAAAGAGTTCCTATGGTGGGCTCAGGCCTGCCAATCAAACTCAGGATTGCCCTTCTGCAAAAGCCAACCAAAACAAACCATCACGACAGATGCCTCAGACCTCGGTTGGGGGGCACACATGCTGGACAGGTGCATTCAAGGCCTATGGACTCAAGACCAGCTGCACCTGCACATAAATCTAAAGGAAATGATGGCGGTAAAATTGGCAATCCAGGCCTTCAAACCTTTTCTCCAAGAAGGTCAGCTAAGGACAGACAACACCACAGTTATGTGGTACATCAACAAACAGGGAGGCACACACTCATATCCTCTATGCCGGCTGGCACTGGACCTATGGGATGTGGCTCTGAGCTACAACATTCAGTTACAAGCAATTTATGTACCAGGGAAGGAAAACATTCTAGCAGACATATTAAGCAGAACTACCACAGATGCCCACGAATGGATGCTGCATCCGGACATCTTCAAAGCCACCACAAGAGAATGGGGATTACCACAAATAGACTTGTTTGCATCCCCACTCAATCACCAGCTAAAGAAATTCTGCACAAGGACGTACCACCCACTTGCTTGGAAGGTGGACTCCCTATCTTTCAGTTGGAAAAACCTGATAGCATACGCATTCCCACCACTTCCTTTGATGCACAAGGTGCTTCTGAAGATCAAAGAGGAACATCCGAGGATCATTCTGATAGCTCCAGACTGGCCAAGACAACATTGGTATCCATTGCTGAGGAGCATGTCCCGGGAACAAATATGGACACTGCCCCTGATCCCATTACTGTTAACAGAACAACTTCAACATCCTGCATCCAAACCTGAAAACTCTGCAGCTAACTGCCTGGAACATTACATGACAACAATTAACCCAAATTTATCCCAAAGGGTTAAGGACATAATCCTGGAGGCTCGAAGACCTTCAACAAGAAAGAATTATGCAGCAAAATGGAAAAGATATCTCACTTGGAGTACTGCAAAGAGGCAAGAAGTGACACTGGTGAACATAGCCAACATCCTGGAGTACTTGGCAGAGCTCTTCCATACAGGCCTGTCCTACTCTTCCATCAAGATACATGCCTCAGCTATTTCAGCAGAATACAGCTTGGATCCTCCTGTCTTCTCGCATCCTCTGCTCAGACAGATGTCCTTCATGGATGCATCTGCAGTCATAACAAATGGGTTGTCCTGGCGTCAGGCAGCCCTTCGGTCGGCCGGATTCCAAAGTCTGGGTCTGGCTTCAGCTGATGTTGCACTTCACCCGACGTCATCTCTGCTGGTCTTCGGGTATAAAGGCATCAGCCGACGCCATTTTCCCCAGTCTTTCTTGCCGCGTGGCGCCCGAAGCAGAAGCTGTTCGCAAGTGCCGGTCGGTCAGATCCAGAGATTACTACTTCGAAGACTTCTAAAAAGCTAAGTACCCCGTTGGGGACTCTTTCTTGCCTCAGCCGATGTCAGAAAAAGTCAATAACTGTTTAACTTGTGGGAAACAAATACCTCATAAAGATTTCCACTCTTACTGTTTGCCTTGCTTAGGCCCAGACCACGACGTAGCAGCCTGTTCGGCCTGTGCTTCCTTCAACCGACGAACGCTTAGGCGTCGGTCGGAGTTTGCTGAACAATTTTTCGGCTCAGATTTTGCGTACATTATGCCGTCGGATCCTCCGACTACCCAAATTGTTAAAAAACGCAAAGAAAAAGACCGACACTCGCGGTCCGCAGTTTCGGCCGAAACGGTTAAGCAAGCCACGAGTGTCTCGGTTTCGGCCGAAACCGAGAAAACTGGTCAATCTTCAGCCGAATCCATGACTACTACTGAGGCTCCTGCTACCTTACCTGAATCAGCCTCAGAAATTTTGCCTACAACTGTGGTTCCTACTGATCTATCAGACACCATCCCTTTGGATATCTCTACCCCAGCACGTGGTGCTGCTAGGCCTCCTGCAGACATGTCTATTAAGGCCTTTGCCAGGGCTAAAGCAGCCAAATCAGCTAAATCAGTGCCTGTTAAACCACCCTCACTCAGGCCTACTTCTAGTTCACAAATGCTTACTCTGGCAGAAGATTTAATATCCTTAATTAGGGGATCCCAATCTCACCCAGACAGGGCCTCTCAGCCCCCAGAAAAGAGACCTAGAGCAGAGCCCCCCGAGCCTGTGTCCTCTGATTCTGCGGATGACTCAGACATTACAGACCAGCCAGAGGCTCCTTTTTCCAATTATGAAGATTCAGATGCTGAAGAATCCATTCCAGCTGCCTCTCCACCAGAGGAATTCTCCTTTGGGGAAACCTTACATGCCATGAGAGAACAATTCCAATGGCAGGGACAAGATTTCTCAGATTCAAGAAAAAGGCTTAGGACTTTTCTGCACTTACCACAACATAGGCCCTTAGCTATACCTCCTGTCCTATCTGTTGTGGACGATGCATTTAATGATGTCTGCACTGCACCTGATTCTTTACCTCCAGCCCCTGCAAAACCAGATAGATTTTACAGGGTGCCAGACACTCATCACCACCTATACAAGGCCCCACTTGCAGACCCCGAAACTATATCCCAGGGGCCAAAGGCAGTAGCCTCGACCACAGCAAGAAACCCTATTCCCTCTGAAAGGGAATCCAGGTCCTTAGAGATGGGGAAAAAGTCTACACCTCTGCTACTCTCTCAGCTAGAGCTTTAAACTGTCAGTTTCACATGATCCAATACCAAGAGTTTATGCTTGATCAGTTAATTAAAAAGCTGTCCTCTGATGAATCTTTAGATAAGAAATATGTATTAGAAATGGTGAATAACATCCAACAGGTTAGTAACCATTCTTTAAAATGTGGCTATGATGCACTGGAGGCTTCATTTAGATCAGCCATGACTGGCACAGTGATAAGAAGGCATGCATGGTTGAAAGAACAGGTCTTGCCGGATCATGTTAAAGCTAAGCTATTGGATGCTCCTATGGATAAGGCCAGTCTATTTGGGGAACCTGCCCAGCAGGTAATGAAGAAAATGGAAGAGAAGGCAAAATCTGTACAAACAGTTAAAGATTTCCTACAGGTTCAGCCCCCAAGGTTTAGCAGGAACTGGCCTGCCAAAAATTGGTCCTTTCCTGACTCCACAAGATCACAAAGGGGCAGGAACAGACGCTCTAGGGGCAGAAATCAATCCAGAGGAGGTGCCTACAGAGGACGACAGTGGCAAGGCAATAACCAGGGCACAGACACAACCACTGCCACTGCAACAGGACAATCACAGTGACTTGGCTCTGACTCCGCCTACCAGGGAGCAAATAGCAGCACCATTAGGCGGAAAGTTAGCCTTATTCTCGAAAAATTGGCACTATATTACAAAAGACAAGTGGATTTTGCAAACCATAGACCAAGGCTACCGGTTCCACTTCCACACTTACCAGTAAAAAGAGGAATGCCAAACCTGCCCCCAAATCAAAAAATAGAAGCCCTGCACCAGATAGCCGAATTAATAAAGATGAGAGCTGTGGAAAGGGTACCAATAACAGAACAGGGCAAATGATTCTACTCCAGACTCTTCCTAGTTCCAAGAAAAGAGAAAAACTGGAGACCTATTCTCGACCTGTCCATCTTAAACACATACATCATTGTCCCAAAATTCAAAATGCTGACCCTACAGCAACTTCTTCCCATGCTGGGCAAGGGGTGTTGGCTGGTAACTCTAGATCTCAAGGAGGCATACCTGCACGTCCCCATTCGACCAAATTGCAGAAGATACCTCAGATTTCTTGCAGGATCAGAGCATTATCAATTCTCAGCATTGCCCTTTGGCTTATCTACTCAGCCCAGAGTATTCACAAAATGCCTGGCATCAGTAATCGCTCACTGCAGAGTACAGGGAATCCAAATTTATCCATACCTGGACGACTGCCTGTTACAAGCGGACAACAAAAGCAAGCTGACAACAGATTTACAAAGGGTCATTTACTTGCTACAAGCCCTGGGATACACAGTCAATTTACAAAAGTCAAGGCTGATACCATCCCAGACAAGAACTTTCTTGGGCGGAATTGGACACAGTAAAACAGATGGCATTCCTAACTGCAGAAAAACAAAAGAGCTCCCTCTTTACTTCTTGGCATTAACAAAGCAGAACAAACTAACAGCAAGAAAAGTTCTGCAGGCCTTGGGCTTCATGGCATCATGCATAATCTTGGTCCCACTTGCCAGACTGCATATGAGAAAGTTACAGTGGTACCTAAAGAATTTATGGTCTCAACACAGGCACAGCTTAGAAACAGAAATACCACTAATCCCATGCTTAAAACAGGAGTTCCTATGGTGGGCTCGGGCATGCCAGTCAAACCCAGGCTTACCCTTCCACAACTTTCGAGCAAACCAAACCATCACAACGGATGCCTCAGATCTAGGATGGGGGGCACACATGCTGGACAAATGCGTACAAGGACTGTGGACTCAGGACCAGCTGCACCTGCACATAAACCAAAAAGAAATGCTGGCAGTAAAACTGGCAATCCTAAAATTCAGACCATTCCTCAAAGAAGGCCATTTGATGATGAGGACAGACAACACCACAGTCATGTGGTACATCAACAAACAGGGAGGCACTCATTCTTACCCCTATGCAGAATGACTTTGGACCTTTGGAATCTGGCTCTCAGCTACAACATCCAGTTACAGGCAATATTTGTACGGAAAAGAGAACACCCTAGCAGACATTTTAAGCAGAACCACCTCGGATGCTCACGAATGGATGCTACACCGGACATCTTCAAGGCCATCACAAAGAAATGGGGAATGCCACAAATAGATCTATTCGCTTCCCACAAAATCACCAGCTCAAAAATTCTGCACAAGGACATCCCACCCACTTGCATGGAAGGTGGACTCTCTATCCTTCAGCTGGAAAGGCCTGACAGCATATGCATTTCCACCTCTTCCCTTGATGCACAAGGTACTACTGAAAATCAAAGAGGAACGTCCAAGGATAATTCTGATAGCTCGAACTGGCCAAGACAACACTGGTACCCATTGCTGAGGAGCATGTCTCGGGAGAAAATGTGGTCAATACCCTGATGCCTCTGATGTTAACTCAGAACAACTACAACATCATACATCCAAACCTAAAAACCTTGCAACTGACTGCCTGGAACATCACATAGCAGTAACTAACCCAGACCTTTCACAAAGGGTTAAAGACATTATCCTTGAAGCCCGCAGACCTTCAACAAGAAGGAACTATGCAGGAAAATGGAAAAGGTTCGTCATTTGGAGTACTGAAAGAGGAAAAGATGTGTCGAACATAGATATTGCTAACATTCTGGAGTACTTGGCAGAGCTTCTACATACAGGCCTGTCCTATTCCTCCATCAAGATACATGCATCAGCTATTTCAGCAGAATACAGCTTTGATCCTCCTGTCTTTTCACATCCTCTACTCAGGCAGTTCCTCAGAGGGATCAAGAATGTAAAACCTCCTAGGAAACCACCATTACCAGCATGGGACTTGAATTTTGTACTAGAAAAGTTGACACTCCCTCCGTTTGAACCAGCAGCAACAGCAGATCTACAACACCTGTCATGGAAAACTGCTTTCCTACTGGCTATTACTTCAGCAAGGAGGGTTTGAACTACAGGCCTTAATGGCAGTGCAACCCTTCCTAATCTTCCATCAAGATAGGGTGTCCATGAGAACTAATCCTACATTTATGCCTAAGGTGGTATCCAGAGTGTCTTTAAACCAGGCAATCCACCTACCTACCTTCTTTCCCAATCCACAAAACAGAGGTGAAAGAATAATGCATACCTTGGATGTACATAGACAGTTACGCTACTACCTGGACAGAACCAAAGGTAACAGAAAAACTGACCAGCTCTTTGTAGCCTATGCAACAGGAAGGGAAGGAAAAGCAATTTCCAAACAGACAATCTCCAAATGGATAGGAAATTGCATAAGATTCTGTTACTCCTACCATGGAAAACCAATTCCACAGAACATAAGACCTCATTCTACAAGGGCTACAGCCACTACCACAGCTTTCTTAAGAGGAGTGGCAACCAAGGACATTATTGAGGCGGCTACTTGGACCTCCGTGCATACATTTGCCAAGCATTATAATTTACCTCTATATTCTAGATTCCGAGCAGGGTTTGCCACTGCTGTACTGCAAGTAATGCTGACTACACCATAATTATTATTCCTCCTCCCTAGTTTGGCTATGGTATTCTACCCATTTGTTATGACTGCAGATGCATCCATGAAGGACATAGTACAGTTTTGTACCTACCATAAATGTAGATGTCCGAACTGGATAGCATCTGCAGTCAGGATTACCCTCCCTCCTTCCCTCTGCGGTACTCCTAGGGTATTTACCCTCCTAATAGCTAGCTGGGGGGGAGTCTCTTATGGTGTATTTGTTTGTATATATGTACATACATGTTTATTTTTTGTGTTTGCCTTCTACTATTTTGGAAACATTGGCATTTATCCAAAATTTAGCTTTCCAAGAGGGCAATTGGCATCTGGGGCAAGAAACACTGAGGAAAATGGTGTCGGCTGATGCCTTTATACCCGAAGACCAGCAGAGATGACGTCGGGTGAAGTGCGACATCAGCCGAAGCCGGACCCAGACTTTGGAATCCGGCCGACCGAAGGGCTGCCTGACGCCAGGACAACCCATTTGTTATGACTGCAGATGCTATCCAGTTCGGACATCTACATTTATGGTAGGTACAAAACTGTACTTTTCTGAGAGGAATTAAAAATGTGAAACCTCCCTGGAAACCTCCATTACCAGCATGGGACTTGAACTTTGTGCTAGAAAAATTGACACTTCCCCCTTTCGAACCAGCAGCAACAGCAGAATTACAATACTTATCCTGGAAGACTGCATTCCTGCTGGCAATAACTTCAGCAAGAAGGGTCTCTGAACTACAGGCATTAATGGCAGTGCAACCCTTCCTGATCTTCCATCAAGATAAGTGTCCATGAGAACAAATCCTACATTTATGCCTAAGGTGGTATCCAGAGTCTCTTTAAATCAGGCTATCCACCTTCCTACATTCTTCCCCAACCCACAGAACAGGGGAGAAAGGCTACTACATACCTTGGATGTGCATAGACAATTACGCTACTACCTGGACAGGACAAAAACCAATAGAAAATCTGACCAGCTTCTGGTAGCATATGCAACAGGGAAGGAAGGAAAACCAATTTCAAAACAGACAATCTCCAAATGGATAGGAAATTGCATTAGATTTTGTTACTCCTATCATGGAAAGAAAACTCCAGAGAACATCAGGCCTCACTCCACAAGGGCTACAGCCACTACCACAGCTTTCTTACGAGGAGTGGCTGCCAAGGACATTATAGAGGCTGCTACTTGGACCTCCGTGCATACATTTGCCAAGCATTATAATTTACCTTTATACTCTAGATCCCGAGCTGGTTTTGCCACTGCTGTTTTGCAAGGGATCCTAACTACACCATAATCTCTACTCATTCCTCCTCCCCTAGTTTAGCTATGGTATTCTACCCATTTGTGAAGACTGCAGATGCATCCTTGAAGGACTTAGTACAGATGTTCTTCATCTCACATTGCTGCAGTCCTTACACTTGGGTAGTCCGCTGTCCTCGGTCGGCCCGAATATCAAAGTATAAGGCTGATGTCGGTCAAGGCGCATTTGACTGACATCAGGACGTCAGGGTACAAATGCGCATGACCGACGTCATATCCTCAGTCTTTTTTGCCGCATGGTCCGATGCAGAAGCAGCGTTGCAAGTGCCGGTTGGCGTTCTGAAATTGTTCGATTTCGGAGTTTCAGACCGAGTCAAAGTTGGCTAAGTACCCCGTTGGGGAATATTTTAGCCTTTTCTTGCCTCAGTGGTTTACCGGATGTCAGAAAAAGTGAATAATTGTATTTCTTGTGGGAAACAGATACCGCATAGAGACTACCATACTTTGTGTATTCCTTGTTTAGGGCCTGAGCACGACGTTGTTGGGTGTCGCTCTTGTGCTAGATTCAATAAGCGCACTATAAAGAGAAGATTAGATTGTGCCAGGTTAGTATTCGGGAAGCGGTGCAATTATAAAATGCCGTCGGATGCTCCGACGCCCGCTTCTTCAAAGAAGCGCAAGGACAAAGCAGTTAAACCTAGGCTAGAGGAACCGTCAGTACCGGACACCGGTTCTTTAGAGGTGTCGGTGGAGCCGGTGGTTCCACCGGAGGTTTCTTTGGGATCCCAGGGAGAGACTTTGTTATTGCAGGATGTGGCCTCTCAGGAGGCAGGCCAGGCTGATGGGGCTTCTCAGGTTACTATACTCACCTCCTGCCTAGGGTGGTTAGGCCCTCTCCTTCTGTTTCCAAGGCTTCTCCCAGGGGCAGGCCAGGTTTAGCTTCAGTTGGTGTTACCCCTAGTTCTTCAGGAACTGTGCCCAAGAAGCATATGCTTAAAATGGCAGAAGATTTGATTACTTTGATTAGGGGTTCTATGCCCTCCTGATAAGAGACCTAGGGTGGAGCCTGAGCTAGGGAGTTTTGAGCAGGCTTCAGATGTTTCAGAGTCTTGCTGAAGACTTGCAGGAGTACTCTCCTTATTCTGATTCTGATGTGGATGATTCTACTCCTTCTGCTTCTCCTCCTGAGGATTTTTCTTTTCAGAAACTCTTCATTCCATGAGGGAGCATTTTAAGTGGGAAGGTCAGGACTCCTCTGATTCCAGGAAAAGGCTTAGGGATTTTTGGTTTTTACCCCAGCATAGGCCTTTGGCTATACCTCCTGTTTTGGATGTAGTGGAAGATGTTTTACAGAGGCTTCTCTTAATCCTGATTCTTTGCCTCCTGCTCCTGTTAAACCGGATAGGTATTACAGGGTGCCTGAAGCTCATAAGTATCTTTTTAAGAGTCCTAGGGCAGACCCAGAAACTGTTAGCCAGGGGCCTAAAAGTGTTAAGGCTTCTGTTGTAAAGAATCCGGTTCCTGCAGATAGAGGCCAGGGCCTTGGATAGATGGGGAAAGAAAGTTTATACTTCTTCCACTCTTGCTATGAGGGCTTTGAATTGCCAGTTTCACATGTTGAAATACCAAAACTATCTCCTTTCACAATTGAAGTCTAAGGTTGATGCTCTGGCAGAAGGTATTGATTGTAAAGAGTTGCAAGATTTAGTACATGTTTCTGAACAGGTGGGTAAGCATTCTTTGCAATGTGGTTTTGATGCTGTACAGGCCTCGTCTAGGGTGGCTGCCACTGGGTCAGTTCTTCGCAGGCACGCCTGGCTGAGGGATCAAAATTTATCTGACCATGTTAAAACAAGGATTTTAGATGCTCCTTTACAATCTGATGTGTTGTTTGGTTCTCCTGTTGAGGCAGTTTTAAAGAAAATGAAAGACAAGGCTAAGTCTATGCAGACTGTTAAAGATTTTTTGCAGGTCCAGCCTCCAAAGTTTAGGAGAAATTGGCCTACTAAGGGTGGACGTATCCTTCTTATGATTCCCAGTCTAGGGGTAGATCTAGACATGGTAGGGGCAGAGCTCAGGGCTCTTTCAGGCCTAGAACAGGGAGTTCTCCTGCACAGTCTTGGTGAGGGCAGGGGTCAGTCCTTTCGTAAACAGACCCAATGACCTACCTTTTCAGCTGCCAGAGCCTTCTCGTCTGGCAGCACCTTTGGGAGGAAGGTTGGCACTTTTCAAAGAAAATTGGAGTTTAATTACCCAAGACAGATGGGTATTGGATATCATACACCACGGTTACAGGTTTTATTTCCATACCTTGCCTCCTTTCAAAGGCATGCCAGACGTTCCTCCTCAACAAAGAATAGAGGCTCACAAGCATGTTTCTCTGTTGCTCCAAATAGGGGCCATACAGCCGGTCCCTATGCCAGAAGTGGGCCTAGGATTTTATTCTCGCCTGTTCCTAGTACCAAAGAAGGGGAACATGTGGAAACCAATTTTGGATTTATCTATCCTCAACACTTATCTGGACATTCCCAAGTTCAAAATGTTGACGTTACAGCAGCTTTTACCTCTGCTGGGCAAAGATCATTGGATGGTAACTTTGGATCTCAAGGAGGCTTACCTTCATGTTCCTATCCGACTAAGTTGCAGGAAGTATCTACGTTTTCGAGCTGGGACTTCTCACTATCAGTTCTCTGCATTGCCCTTTGGCTTATCTACTGCGCCCAGAGTGTTCACGAAAGTTCTGGCTCCAGTGATAGCTTTCTTCAGGCTAAAAGGAATTCAGATCTATCCTTATTTGGATGACTGCCTGATTCTGGCTCAAGGAAGGGAAGAGCTTCTTCATCATTTGGAATATGTGATAGCAGTGCTAAGATGCCTGGGGTATTCTGTGAACGAAATAAAGTCCAGTCTAGTACCCTCTCAGGACATGTGCTTTCTGGGTGTGAGACTGAATACAGCATCCCAGATGGCCTTTTTAACCCCGGACAAACAAAAGAGTATTTCCCTTTACTTCCATCAACTATCTCATCAGTCCGGGCTGACTGCAAGGACAGTCCTTCAAGCCTTAGGGTTCATGGCATCTTGTATTCTGGTGCTTCCCAATGCCAAACTGCATATGAGGAAGCTGCAATGGTATCTCAAAAATGTATGGACACAGCACTGCCAGGATCTGGACACTGTCATTCAAATAATACCTTGCATTCAAAAGGAATTTTTGTGGTGGGCTCAGGAATGTCACCTAAACAAGGGACTCTCTGTGACCCGGCCAGAGGCGAGTCAGATTTTAACGACAGATGCCTCAGACAAAGCTTGGGGAGCTCATCTAAATGGAAAGTGGATACAAGACAAGTGGCTTGCCAGACTACAACATCTACATAGCAACCTGAAGGAGATGTTAGCAGTCCAGTTTGCATTAATAGCTTTCAAGGATTTACTTCTTCCAGGGCAGGTGTTGATTCTAACAGACAACACAACTGTCATGTGGTACATCAACAAGCAAGGGGAACGATTCTTATCCTCTATGCAGGCAAGCAATGATTTTGTGGGAGACTGCTCTCAGTTTACAGCTCAATCTTCAGGCAAGGTTTTTGCCAGGAGCACAGAACTCCTTAGCAGATGTGTTGAGCAGTCTAATTATGGATCCCCACAGTGGAAATTGGATCCTCATGTATTTCGAAATTGACAGTGTCATGGGGAACTCCAGACATAGATCTGTTCGCTTCTCCACTAAACCATCAGCTGCCAAAGTTTTGCACAAAAAGGTTTCATCCCACAGCTTGGAGAGTGGATGCTCTTTCTTTCAATTGGAGCAATCTTCATGTGTATGCCTTTCCACCTCTGCCTCTCCTCCCAAAGGTACTTCTAAAGGTCAGACAGGACAAGCCAAGGATGATTTTAATAGCTCCAGATTGGCCTCGACAGCACTGGTACCCATTACTGAGAAGTCTGGTACGGAAGCCTCCATGGCCTTTGCCTTCGATTCCACGCCTGTTGTCACAGGAGTACAGCCATTTGCTCAATGTCAAGCTTCACTCTCTGCACCTAACAGCCTGGCATATTCTGTTTTGAACCATAGTGGGCCTCCACTTCCTCAGCAAGTTTTGAATGTTATTTTGGAAGCTAGAAGGCCTAGTACAAGGAAAGTGTACGCAGATAAATGGAAGAGATTTTTATTTTGGAGTGCAGCAAAAGATTTTGATGTTTCTGAGCCTAATTTGAGTGTGGCTCTTCAATATCTTACTGAGTTACTGGACAAAGGTTTGTCTTTCTCTTCTATTAAGGTTCATGCTGCAGCAATTTGCTCACTATGATTGTGACCCACCATTGTTTTCTCATCCTTTGTTCAAGCAATTTCTTAGAGGGCAAAGAATATAAGACCCCACGAAGAGCTCCTACTCCTGCTTGGGATCTCAATTTTGTGTTGGAGAAACTCACTCTACAACCTTTTGAGCCTGCAGCTACTTCTGAGTTGAAATATTTATCATGGAAGACTGCTTTTTTGTTGGCCATTACCTCTGCAAGAAGGGTTTCTGAATTGCAGGCCCTTATGGCGGTTGAGCCTTTCTTAATTTTCCATAAGGATAGGGTATCTTTACGTACTAATCCTTCCTTTATGCCTAAAGTGGTTTCTAGTGTGGCTTTAAACCAAACTATTCATTTGCCTACTTTTTATGCAAATCCCCAAAATAAAGGGGAAAAGATTTTGCACACTTTAGATGTACACAGGCAGTTGCGATATTATTTGGACAGAACTAAAGGGTTCAGCAGTTGTTTGTTTCTTTTGCTTTGAGTTCTCAGGGCAAGCCTGTGTCAAAACAAACTATTTCTAAGTGGATTGGGTTTTGCATTGCTTTCTGTTATTCCCATCATGGCAAGGAGATTCCAGCTGGGATTAGGCCTCATTCCTCTAGAGCTACTGCCACTTCCACAGCTTTTTTGAGGGGGGTGGCAACCAAGGATATTTTGGAGGCAGCTACTTGGAGTTCAGTGCATACTTTCTCTAGGCATTATCACCTGCCACTTTACTCTAAATCCAGGGCTGGTTTTGCCACTGCTGTTTTGCAGGGCATTTTGGCAGCTCCTGCTTCCTTGTAGTTTGGCCATCCTCCCATACCTCTGCTTTGGGATTCTACCCAAGTGTAAGGACTGCAGCAATGTGAGATGAAGAACATAGTACAGTTTTGTACCTACCATAAATGTAGATGTTCGAAGATCCACATTGCTGCAGTCCAATTTACCCTCCCTCCTTCCCCTCTGTAGTTAGAGGTGGTTGAGTTGTAAATATTGTGTATATAGTGTATATTTTGTACATATTATTAGGGCAGGGGTGCTTGGTTGTTTGTTTTGCTGTCTTTTGGTTTTGACCTTTATTTTTAGGGTCTTCTGACATCTGGGGCAAGAAAAGACTGAGGATATGACGTTGGTCATGCGCATTTGTACCCTGACGTCCTGATGTCAGTCAAATGCGCCTTGACCGACGTCAGCCTTATACTTTGATATTCGGGCCGACCAAGGACAGCGGACTACCCAAGTGTAAGGACTGCAGCAATGTGGATCTTCGAACATCTACATTTATGGTAGGTACAAAACTGTACTTTTTGTACCTACCATAAATGCAGATGTCCGATAGGAATGCATCTGCAGTCAGGATTACCCTCCCTCCTTCCCCTCTGAGGTACTCCTAGGGTATTTGCCAACCTTCAGCTAGCTTGGGGGGGGATCTATTATGGTGTATTTGTTTGTATATATGTACATACATGCTTATTTTGTGTGTTTGCTCTCTACTATTTGGAAACTTTGGCATTTATCCAAATTTAGCCATCCAAGAGGGCACCTGGCATCTGGGGCAAGAAACACTGAGGAAAATGGCGTCGGCTGATGCCTTTATACCCGAAGAACTGCCGCAGTGACGTCGGGTGAAGTGCGACACCAGCCGAAGCCAGACCCAGACTTTGGAATCCGGCCGACCGAAGGGCTGCCTGACGACAGGACAACCCATTTGTGAAGACTGCAGATGCATTCCTATCGGACATCTACATTTATGGTAGGTACAAAACTGTACTATTCTGATTCTGAAGAATCTATCCCTTCAGCCTCTCTTCCTGAGGATTATTCTTTTGGGGAATCTTTACATACCATGAGGGAGCATTTCTACTGGGAGAGCCAAGATTATTACGAATCTAAGAAAAGGCTCAGATTTCCTTTTACTACCACAACACAGGCCCCTAGCTATTCCACCTGTTAGACATTGTAGATGTATTTTCAGAGTCCAGTCTAAAACCCTACTCCCTCTGACAGAGATTCTAGGGCACTGGACAGATGGGGGGGGGGGAGATTTACACTTCTGCTACCTTGGCTATAAGGGCTTTAAATTGTTTCATATGCTCAAATATCAGCAATATATTATGTCACTGCTTAAACAGAAAATGCTGATAAATTACAGAAAACAGATATGCAGGATTTATTGCATGCAGCTGAACAAGTTCGAAAGCATACTTTGCAATGTGGTTTTGATTCTCTGGAGGCCTGCTTGGTTAAAGGAACAAACTCTACCTGATCATGTTAAAGCAAAATTAGTAGATGCTCAATTACAGCATGATACTTTGGTGTTAAAGCAGAAGAGGTTTTAAAGAAAATGGAGGACAAAGCTAAATCTATGCAAACAGTCAAGGATTTCTTACAGGTACAGCCACCAAGATTTAGCAGACACTAGCCTACAAAAAATTGGTCCTTTCCAGTGTCAGACAGGCCACAAAGGGGCAGATACAGATACCCTGGAGGCAGATCCCAGCCCCAAGGTTCATACAGGGCTAAACAATGGGCTGCTTCTACCTCCAAAACTGGAGAAGACAAATCACAGCCATACAGGAAACGGTCCCAATGACTTCCCCCTGCCTGTGCCAAGCACTTGTCTTCTGGCAGCACCTTTAGGGGGGAAAACTAGCACTTTTTTTCTCAATTGGCACATAACCCAGGACAAATAGGTCTTAAACATAGTGTCACAAGGCTACAAGTTTCACTTCCATACCCTGCCAAGGGCAAACGATTGGCCAGATCTGCCAAAACATCAATGGGCAGAGGCACAAAAACAAGTCTCATCCCTCATGGACATGAGGGCCATTCAACAAGTACCAGAGCAAGAGTAGGGACAAGGATTTTATTCAAGACTGTTCTTGGTACCCAGAAAGGACAAAGCTGGGAGACCAATACTGGACCTATCTATTCTAAACGCATCTGGATATTCCAAAATTCAAAATGTTGACTCTACAGCAGCTTCTGCCCATGTTGGGCAAGAAGGCTTAGCTTGTGAAAGAGGCATACCTGCATGTCCCAATCAGGCAAACATGCAGAAGATACCACAGATTCAAAGCTGGCTCAATGCACTGCCAATTCTCTGCACTGCCCTTTGGCTTATCTACTGCGCCCAGGGCCTTCACAAAGTGTCTGGCACCAGTAATTACATACTGCAGACAGAGGAATACAAATATATCCTTACTTGGATGACTGCCTCATTCAAGCAGAGAACAAGGACATTCTACTACAGCATTTGGCGTTTGTAAAGAGATTACTACCCTGCCTAGGGTACACAGTCAACAAACAGAAATAGACTAGTACCCTCTCAAGAGATAATATTCCTGGGTGCAAGCTTAAATACAACTGCCCAGATGGCTTATCTCATGCCAGTCAAACAAAGGCAACTGACTACCCATTTCAAACTGTTGGCAACAAAGGCCCAGTTATCTGCAAGAAAAATTCTGCAGGCTTTGGGCTAAATGGCATCCTGCATTCTACTAATTCCATATGCAAGACTGCATATGAGGAAACTTCAGTGGTACCTAAAAAGTGTTTGGACTCAACATTGCCACAGCCTTGAAACAATAGATGTTAAGTTGTCATTCTCGCCTTCATTCTTGCTGGATGGATGGGTTCAGAGCCGATCCTCTGCTCCGACTCGGCCTACACTATAGCTCGAGAGCTATTTTTTACCGGCTTGAGGCAGCCTTATATCCCACAATACCATGCGCAAACTCCCCAGATCTCGTTTGCCACTTCGCTGCGAGGTTGTCTTTTTTGCCGGCTCAGGTCAGTAAAAGAAATTTCAGCAAATTCTTCCTAAACTTGAGGTTAGTTTTTTTTTTAGATTAGTTCCCTATCGATATTGTTTTACCTAATTTTTCGTTGAGCCCTACCCACCCCTTTAGTTAATTTTTATAATCGGGCCTACGGGCTTTAGTTTTTTTGTTTACTCTTCCCCCTTATTGTGTGTGTGAGAGTTGTTGTTTTAGTCAGCCCCTTTAACTCCCCCTTGTGTGAAAGTAGAGTGAGTGTGTGTGCTGACTGTTACTGTCTTTAGGGTAACAATGTCCAAAGACACTAAGGTTTCGAGATTCAAGAAGTGACTCGTGCTGTCAGAAAATGTCTCTGACAGACATCACATTTCTTGCGTCTACTGCTTGGGACCTTTGCACCTGCAGGACTCTTGTTCCGTCTGCCACGGATTTAGTTCAAGAGTCCTGCAGGAGCGTCGTACTAAGCTTATTTTGAGGGGCTTATTGAAGCCCGATGGCTCCTCATCCAAGTCTGACTCGGAAGTCATCTAAGACCGCCAAGCCCTGTGCTCCAGTTTCCAAGTCGAGGGCTGGCGAAACTGAGATTGCTCCGACATCGGCTCCAGTCGGAGCCGATGCGAGCAAGATCGTACCCGCTCCGAAACCTGTATCTGAGCCGACAGCACGCAAGCGCTCTAGATCTCCTTCATTAGAGTCCATCCGATCGGCTCCAAGATCACCCCTTCTATCGGAGCGGAGTCATAGGACTCATTCCTCCAGGTCATCTAGGCTTTCCGACCACGATATCGAGAGGGTGGTTAGTAGACTCATAAAATCTCAGGCACTGGCCCAAATGCTCCAAAGCCCGTCTCGCCAGACTGTGGCTCCCTCAGTGCCGCCTTTGATTCCTCCTCCAACTCTCCAGTCGAGTTCGGAGCCGGAGTTTGTCGGAACCGTAACCTTGCCCACGTCGGAGCCGATACTTCCACTTTTGGCTCCGGCGTTGTTGGCTCCGACTTCTTCATTGGTACCGTCCATGGAGAAGTCCGGACGCAAAGACTCCATTGTCTGCTCCTAGGGGGCGAGTGGCATCGGACCCTTGTCCGACCCCGCTCTCCCTCTCTGAGCATCGGCTCTGGTTAGTTCGGCCCCAACATCATTCTCGGAGCCTTCTCTGTCAGTGCTGGGGGCGGTTCTGGTGTCTTCAGAGCCGGGACTGTCTTTGGTGCCTGATAGGGGGGCTTTCGAGGTGATGAGCGTGCTGGATCCAGTGTCCGCTCCAAGGTTGGGTTCTTCAGCTCCTCCCTTTACAGTGCCTGTTACGGTCTCTGGCCATCCTCTTCTTGCAACTGATATCAGAGATCCAATGCATAGGGTACCCACTTTGGGTGTCTCATCCTCCGAGGCCTCTCCTGAAGCTTCAGGAGAGCCACCTAGGAAAAGAAAGTGCAAGAGGAAGCACGTAGACTCCCCTGAGTCTCTAACCTCGGACACCAACTTGGATGAGTTGGAGGGCTCCCCCAGATCCCCCTCTGAAGATGTCTCCTTTTCAGACATACTAGTGATCCTGAAACAGAGGGGGAATTGGTCCACACTCAGACCCTCCGAGGACGAGTCTGTTTACCTTGATGCCTTTGGATCTCGCCCTTCCACCTCCTGGGTGTCCCCCCCCTTTCGATCCACTGATGGAAGTGGTGGCCAGAAAGGCGTGGGCAGCTCCTGACTCCATGGAACCTACCCCTAGGAGGCCTTCAAAATTTATTTCTGCTCCGGCGGGCAAAGCATTTCTCACCATAGGTGTCTCTGTAGATGCTATGGTGGTAGCAGCCGCCACTAAGAAGGAATTAGCTGATCCTTCTTTACCTGTTCATCCTCCTAACAGAGTCCAGGACCATGGACAGGTACGGTAAGCAGACATTTGCTTCAGCGACCTTTGCTATGCGATCGCTGAACTATGTCATTTCACCCACCTTCAGAGAGATTTGCCCAAAGAACTGGGTGAAACTGTACAGGATCCTTCTGCTGTGGGGTATTGGAACAAGATTAACTCCCAGCTGGCTACCCTGAATTCCATTGCCAATTCTTCCATGTGACTTATCTCTTATGCAGCCGATGGAGCGAGTAGGGCTGCAGGCACAGGTGTTGCGTTGAGACGTCATGCCTGGATGCGACTTTTGCTGATCCCTTCAAGGCGTCCTTCACAGACACCCCCTTTGATGGTTCAGAATTGTTTGGACCTCAGGTGAAGAATACCCTCACCAGGTGCGAGCAAGATGGTAAGACTCTCTCTGCCGTGGGAGTCAACTTTTTCACACCGTCTAGACCATACCCCAAAGGTCAGAAGGGTGGAAAGATGTGGTTCCGTAAACCACAGGGAGTCGTGCCCGCCGCGCGTGGTGAAATTCCCCCTAGAGGCAGGGGGGAACAATAGATGCCGCCCCAGGGGCAGAGGGGGTCCACAGAACCAGGGTTCCAGGGAGTCCTTCCCTGACCAACCCTTTCAGCATCTCTGAGAAGCTGCCCGACTGTCCACCTTCGGAGGCAGATGGGGGAAGATTATCTCTGTACCCGGAAGCCTGGCAATCCCTCTCTCAAGACAATTGGGTACAGTTGATCATATCCGAGGGTTACAAAATCCCCTTCATTTCCCCTCCAAACCAATTGCCAAGACCCCCTCCCAGACGTACCACCCGGACAAAAGGGTCGGGCACAGCTGGAAATAGAAAAGCTGTTAAAGTGTCATCCAGGCAGTCCCAGCAGACCAGCTAGGATCGGGAATCTACTCCAGGTTATTTTTGGTACCAAAAAAGACAGGAGACTGGAGAACCATTTTGGATCTCAGCAGACTGAACAAATCTGTGCAGAAGACAAAATTTCAGATGGTAACGCTGCAGTCCATTCTGCCCTTCTTGGGCAGAGACAACTGGATGTGCTTGTTAGACCTACAGGACGCGTACTATCACATAAAGATACACAGGCACTCCAGGAGGTTTGTCCGCTTTCGGCTGGGAGCCAGTCATTACCAATTCAGAGCCCTGTCCTTTGGTCTCACCACAACCCCCCGGGTGTTCACCAAATGTTTGGCAGTGGTCGCGGCTCACCTGAGACGAAAAGGATTCCAGGTGTTTCCATATTTAGACGACTGGCTCATTACCGCTACCACCAAGCAGCATCTTATCATAACCAGGGATTACACCATTCACATTTGCAACAGGTTAGGTATTTCCATAAATTTTGCAAAATCCTTCTTGTCACCTTGTCAATTTATAAACTTCATAGACGCCGTGTTGAACACCACAGAAATGTCTGCAACTTTAACACCTCAGAGAGTGATAGATATACGGCAGAATGTCCACCTTCTGATTCAGTCCAACAAAGTTCAAGTCAAGTTAGTACTGAAAACATTGGGCCTCATGGCAGCGGCCATTTCCCTTCTTCCCTTAGCCCGCTTCCACATGAGAATTCTTCAGTGGATGCTTTTCTCTCAGTGGTCCTACCAACAACTTCCTATGACTCGCATCTTGATAACCCCGACTTGCAAGAAACACCTCGCCTGGTGGATGGTCTCCCCTCAACTTCTTCAGGGCAGACCCTTTGTTCTTCCCCCTCCAGTTGCCACGGTGACAACTGATGCCTCCCTGATCGGGTGGGGGGCATTATCAGGGCAGGACTGTCCAGGGCACGTGGCAACAATTAGAATGCCACTTGCACATAAATGTCCTAGAGATGAGAGCAGTGCTTTTATTGTTGCGAGCCCTTCGGGACCCTCTTCCCATGGGCACTATAGCAGTTCAAACGGACAATATGTCAGTAGTGTGGTACATAAACAAGCAGGGCGGAACGAAGTCCTACCCCCTATGTCGAGAAGCACTCGGACTTTGGCAGTGGGTGATCTCCTCTCAACGGTTTCTGATAGCAATGCACATCCCCGGGAGATCCAACGTCATAGCGGACAGATTGAGCAGAACGATTCTCATGCCTCACGAGTGGTCTCTAAATCAAGTGGTAGCAGAGAGAATTTTCCAGAAGTGGGGCCAGCCTTGCTGCGACCTTTTTGCAACACCTCAAAACAGCAAGTGCCTCTACTTCTTCACTCTCTTCCCCCTACCAGGCCACCCCCCCAGAGACGCTCTAGTCCACGATTGGCCTCGGGGTCTTCTATACGCTTTTCCCCCTTTTCTGTTGATCCCAAAGTTAATTCAGAAAGCAACCGCATTGAGATCCAAAATGATCCTCATTGCTCCTTACTGGCCTCGACAAGTATGGTTTCTGTTCTGCACCGATACCTTCTGGAACAGCCCTGGCATCTGGAACCATTTCCAGATCTTTTGACCCATCTGACGGGCAAGCTGCATCAGTCTCTTCAGTCCCTCAACCTCACAGCTTGGTAGCTCCAATTCCAACCATAGCCAGGCTTCCCTTCATTTCTCTTCCTGTCTGCAACATTATTCTTGCCTCCCATAAGTCTAATACCAGGAAGACTTATGCAAGCAAATGGAAGTGTTTTTCTTTCTGGGCACAAGCTGGGTCCTTAGACCCTTTTAATGCTCCAATTCACAAAGTTCTTGATTTTCTGGCAGAGCTTTTTCATGCAGGTTCATTGGCAGCCACTATCAGAGTTCAACTAGCGGCCATTGCCAATTATGTAGGACTTTCGGAAACAAGTATTATGTCCCGTAAACTCTGTAAAGCTTTCCTCAAGGGCATTTTCTTACTCTGACCTCCCATTAAGGATCCTCCTCCAGAATGGGACCTGAATTTAGTGTTCTCTTCACTAATTCTTCCTTCCTTTGAGCCTGCAGCTTCTTGTTCCCTCAAGCTCCTCTCTTGGAAGACTCTGTTTTTGGTGGCTATAACTTCTGCCAGCAGAGTGTCGGAGCTTCAAGCCTTGTCTACCCGTTCCCCTTATTTGGTCTTTCATAAAGACAGAGTAGCTCTCAGAACAAACCCTTCCTTTCTACTTAGTTTCTTCTGAATCAAATCTGTATCACACTATTCACTTGCCGGTTTTCTTCCCAAATTATCCAAACCGGGCTGAACAGAAACTGCATTCCTTGGATGTTTGCCAGTTGCGGTATTATCTAGACAGAAAAAAAACAATTCAGAAAGTCAGAACAGCTCTTCCTTTCTTATGCTGACGGGAGGAAAAAGGACTTCCAGTTTCAAAGGTAACCCTTTCCAGATGGTTAGCTTCCATCATTACTTTTGTCTACGAGTTGAGACATAAACAACTTCCTTCAAAACCTAAGGCTCATTCAACTAGAGTGCCATCAACTTCAACAGCCTTTCAAGCAAGGTTACCTTTAGATGCCATTTGTGCAGCAGCTACTTGGGCTTCTCAACATACTTTAATTACCCATTACAAACTGGATATAGCCTCCAGGAATAGAGCTGACTTTGGTTCCACTGTACTCAGGAGTCTGTTCCGTTGAGCCACCCAGGACCAAGGTGCTAGGGACGCTGTCCCATCCAGCAAGAATGAAGGCGAGAATGACAACTTAACATGAAGTTATGTACCTACCATAACGTTCCATGTTAGTTGTCTTCTCGCCTTCTTTCTTGCATCCCTCCCTCCTGCCCCCTAGCCTAGACAGACTTGAAGGTTCTGAGATCCTTCTATTTCATGATGTTGCCCCTTTTTCCAAGGTTCCCATATCATGACTACTATTGCCAGGGAATATATATATATATATATATATATATATATATATATATATTTTTTTTTTGTTGGTAACAAAAAATTCTGTGCTATGTGTTAGCTGCCAAACGAGATCTGGGGAGTTAGCGCATGGTATTGTGGGATATAGGGCTGCCTCAAGCCGGTAAAAAATAGCTCTCGAGCTATAGTATAGGCCGAGTCGTAGCAGAGGATTGGCAATGAACCCATCCATCCAGCAAGAAAGAAGGCAAGAAGACAACTAACATGGAACGTTATGGTAGGTACATAACTTATTATTTTATGCCCTGCCTGCAACAGGAGTTAAGATGGTGGGCGGAGGCCTGTGACCAGAACAAGGGATGACAGCCATTCACTCTACCCCCAGCCACACAGACTTTAACAACGGATGCATCGGATTATGCCTGGGGAGCCCACATGGCAGGAAGATGTATTCAAGGCACATGGTCCGGAAACCAATTGCATCTACATATCAATCAAAAAGATGCTAGCTGTTCAAAATGCCCTGACAGCCTTCAAGGACCTACTTCATCCGGGACCACTACTGATAGACAGACAATACCATGGTCATGTGGTATATAAACAAGCAGGGAGGCACTCATTCTTACCCCCTTTGCAGACTTTGTGGGACACAGCATTGACTTACCAAGTACATCTGCAGGCACAATTCCTGCCAGGAAAGATAAATACTCAGGCAGACGAACTAAGCAGAAACCTTATGGATCCCCACAAGTGGAAATTGGATCCACAAGTCTTCAGCATGGTAACAAGGAAATGGGGATGCCCGGACATGTATTTGCCTCACCTCACAACTGCCAACTGAAAAAATTCTGCACAAGGACTTATCACAGACAAGTGGATGCCCTATCTTTCAGCTGGAAAAACTTAACAGCATATGACTTTCATCCTCTGCCTCTCCTCCCCAAGGTACTCATAAAGGTCAGACAGGAAAGCCAAAAATGATACTGATTGCCCTAGACTGGCCATGCCAGTACTGGTATACTATCCTAAGGAACTTGTCTCAATTCCCAGCCTGGACCTTACCTCAAGTGCCTCATCTACTGTCCCAGCAGAATAATCAGATCCTGCACAGCCAACTCAAGACCTTAAATCTGGCAGCATGGTGGATAATGTAGTTATACAAAACACACCTCTCACTAAAGCAGTGATGGATGTCATTTTGGAGGCCAGGAGGCCTAGTACTAGAAAATCCTATGCTGGAAAATGGAAGAGATTATGTGCTTGGAACCGGGCACAAGGAATTGACACAGCTGTACCAAATATTCCTCAGATTTTGCAATACTTGACTGAGATGCTGGACAAAGGCTTATTCTTTTTCATCTATAAAAATTCATGCCTCTGCCATTTTGGCTCATTACAATACAGAGCCACCAATCTTTTCTCACCCTTTATTAAGGCAGTACCTCAGAGGGGCCATAAATTTAAGGCCTCCAAGGAGACCACCAATACCTGCATGGGATTTCAATTATGTCTTGGAAAAACTCACCCTGCCTCCTTTTGAGCCAGCCACTGCAGCTGATATAAAGTTTTTATCTTGGAAAACAGCTCTGCTCCTAGCAATAACTTCTGCAAGACGAGTCTCAGAGCTACAGGCACTCATGGCTGTGGAACCTTTTATCATTTTTTATCCAGACAGGGTTTCTCTGAGGACAAACCCGACATTTATGCCTAAGGTAGTGTCCAGTGTGGCCCTTAACCAAACTATTCATCTGCCTACCTTTTATCCAAACCCATGGAATAAGGGGGAGAGAATTTTGCATTCTTTGGACATACACAGACAGCTACGCTTCTACTTGAACAGAACCAAAGCTTTCAGAAAGAGCAATTACTAGTGGCATATGCTGCAGGATCACAAGGAAAGGCTATCTCAAAGCCGACTATTTCAAAGTGGATAGGCCACTGTATTCGTTTCTGCTATTCTCAATATGGCAAGCCAGTACCTAAGGGCATTAGGCCACATTCAACCAGAGCAGCAGCCACGTCAGCTGCCACTTCAGCAGCCTTCCTCAGGGGGAGTACCAACCAAAGACATTTTAGAGGCTGCTACTTGAAGTTCAGTGCACACCTTCACAAAGCACTATCACTTACCACTCTACTCTAAATCCAGGGCAGGCTTTGCCACTGCAGTTGTGTAGGGCCTAATAGCTGCCCCTAATGCTATTTAGCTCCAGCCTTCCAACCTTAGCTTTGGGATTCAACCTAATTGTAATGACTGCAGCAGTGAAACACGAAGAACATAGTACAGTTATGTGCATTTTAAATGTAGAGTGTATTCACTGTTGCAGTCCAGGTTACCCACCCCACCCCATTTCTTTGCTGGAACTTATCTGTACTTCTCTATTCTATACAACCTATGTGGTGTATTTGCTTGTAGAGGAAGGCAAAATATATACTTTGGTGCATGCATGTTTTATTGACATATTTTTAGCCTACCCTTTTGGGGGCACCTGACATCTGGGGCAAGAAAAACTTAAGAAAATGGCGTCTGCTGCATCTTTTATACCCCTGGTGCACTGACGTCGGGGAAGAGGCGACAGCAACCGACACCAGACCTAGACTTTGGAATTCAGGCCGACTGAGGGTAGCCTGCCAGCAGGATAACCCAATTGTAATGACTGCAACAGTGAATACACTCTAACATCTACATTTATGGTAAGTGTGTACAACTGTACTTTCTCCACCCCCCCCCCTTTCCCCCCACTGAAACCTGAGTCCGAGCTGATCTGCCTCGGACAAATGATGGCTTGCTGCTATTTGGCTTGCCAGCCATTGTCTGAGATTGGTACAGCTCTACCTGCCTTTAATAAAGTTTAGTGATCCAATACCTTACCTTGCCATTGATGCCAACAGAATGATCTTTACTTGTGTACATAAAACATTCAATGTAATGTTCTTAATTCCTTTAATGATCCATAGCAACCATTGAGCCATATTCAAAACCAGCTCATAACATTGTCATTCCATGGCACTGTTGTCAATACGTGTCAAGGTTGCCTGCTTTACAAGCCAGGGTTACCACAAGCTGCATATTCAATAAAAAAAACGCAGAGACCACAGATGGATTAAATGGCTGCAGCCATGTGTTTATTGCCATTTACCGCCAATGATCTTTCTCTAATAGAAGCCAATTCTGAGATGTGTGCAAGACAGGAATGTCTGGGTGGCCATTTTATTTTTTTCATAGCATTTCCCTAACCTACAGGACAACAGACAGCACTGTCAATATCCGGCCAATGTTCGTGTTTCTCTGTTGCAGTCATTACATTTTGGATTATCTGCTTGCAGGTAGCCCTCAGTCGGCCTGATTAACAAAGTCTCGAGTCCTGCGTCAGCTGCTGTCCCTTCCATGATGTCAGGTGTATAAAATATGCAGCCGACACCATTACATCAGTCTTTCTTGCAGTGCGGTGCCCGAAGCAGATGTAGTTTGCAAGTGCCGGTCGGCCGACTCCTGAAATTTTCATTCTCTAGTTTCAGAACCAAAATCTTCAACTAAAAGCTAAGTACCCCGTTGGGGAAACTTTTTTCTTGCTCTTAACCGATGTCTGTAAAAGTAAATAATTGCATTACTTGTGGAAAGCAAATACCTCATAAAGACTCATTTGCACTGTAGTCCTTGCCTAGGCCCTGACCACGAAGTACCGCGCTGTTGGTTTTGTGCCTTATTTAAACCACAAACTATCCATCATCGGTATATTTACGCTTTTAAATATTTTGGTGCTCTGCTCAATTATCCTGATATGTCTTCAGTCAGCCATCTGACTACCGACATTTTGAAAAAATGCAAAGATAAAAACAGAGATAGGCCGCCTAGGTCCAAAGCTGCCGATGGTGCTTCTAAGCCAGTTCGCCAGTACACTGTGAGGTGCTTTTGCAGCCCCTGATACCTGCTACTTCGAATGTGTCTCAGCAGAGGCCTGTGAATCAGGAGTCCGGTATGTCACAAGATGCTTCAACTGTGGAACCTGTGGTTGTCTCTGCCTTAGATGGGTCCGGAGCTGCTGTGCAGGCACTGGCTTCTGAGGGTGTATTCAGACCTACTGACTTGCGTATTAAACCGACGCCATCTTCTTCAAGGGCTAAATCTCGAACCATGCCTAAATACTGACGTCCAGACCACATGGTCAGGCCTCTATGCCTAAAAAACAGATAAGAATGGCTGAAGACCTTATTACTTTAATCAGGGGAAGCCAGCCTTCCCCCTCTGAGACCTAGGACTGAGTTTATACTACTTCCAACCAGGATTCTGAATTTTCTGTTTCCTATGACCAGGATTTACCCTTATCTACCTATGAGGATTCTGATTCTGAGGACTCCATTCCCTCTGCTTACCCCCCCCCCCCCAAGAGGATTTCTCTTTTGGTAAAACCTTGCATACTTTCAGGGAGCATTTTCGTTGGGAAAGTCAGGATTTCTCTGATTCTAAAAAGAGGCTTGGGGATTTCTTACTCCTGCCCCAGCACAGGCCTTTAGCCATACCTTCTGTACTAGACATTGTTGATGCATTTACAGAATTTAGCTTGGCTCCTGACTTTACCTCCTGCTCCCAGGAAACCTGATAGATATTATTCCTTTTCAAAAATCCTACTGTGTATCCCGAGACCATTTCACAGGGGCCCAAGGGCATTAAAGCTACTATTGCCAAAAATCCTACCTCCTCTGATAGACTCCAGGGCGTTGAATAGATGGGGTAAGAAGGTATACACTTCTGCAACTTAGGGCCTTAAACTGCCAGTTTCATATGTTGTATCAACAGCATATTATTGGATTGCTTAAACAGAAAGTGATGTTTCCTGATTGTGCTGAAAATAAGGATTTACAGGATTTATTGCATTCAGCTGAATAGGTTGGAAAACGTACTTTGCAATGTGGCTTTGACTCTCTAGAGGCATCTTACAAGGCTGCTGTAACTGGGTCTGTACTTAGAAGGCATGCTTGGCTTAAGGAGCAATCCTTACCAGATCATGTTAAAGCAAAATTACTGGATGCTCCCCTAAACCAGTACTGCCTGTTTGACAACAAGGCAGAAGTTCTTAAAAAGATGGAAGAAAAAGCTAAATCTATGCAAACTGTTAAAAGATTTTTTACAAGTACAACCTCCAATATTTAGTAGGCATTGGCCTTCCAAGAATTGGTCCTTTCCTGCCTCTTCCCGACCTTCAGTCCAAACCCAGATCCAGCAGAGCTCCCAGACTGCAGTCCCAGGGTATGCACAGGACTAAGCAGTGGGGGAGCCTCCACTTCCAAATCTGGGAATAATAAGACTCACCATATGGTTAACTGTCTCAATGACTTCATTTTAAAATTTCCAAGCACTTAACTGACTGCCCTTTTGCTTTTCATGCAAAGATCTGGGAACTTATTACCCAGGACAAATGGGTTTTAAAGATAGTGTCCCGGGATACAGATTTCACTTTCACACATTGCCAACACCAAGCGGGTGACGAGACCTACCCCCAAATCAGTGGGCAGAGGCCTAAAAACAAGGAGTTCCAAGCATGGGGGCTATTCAATTGGTACCAGAAGAGGAAAAGGGACAAGGTTTCTACTCAAGACTTTTCCCTGGTACCCAGAAAAGACAATTCATGGCATCCTATCCTGGACCTGGCTACTCTAAACACCTTTTTGGAGATTCCAAAATTCAAGATGCTGACTCTTCACCAGTTGCTTCCTATGCTAGGCAAAGATGCCTAGTTGGCAACACTAGAATTAAGAGGCATGCTTGCACATCCCAATCAAGGAATCTTGCAGGGGATACCTACACTTCAAAGCAGGCTTACACGCACTATCCATTCTCTGTACTGCCCTTTGGCTTATTTACTGCGCCCAGGGTATTCACAAAGTGCCTAGCTCCAGTTATTGCATTTTGCAGGCAAAGAACTATTCAAATATACCCATACCTGAACGATTGTCTAATTCAGGCAGAAAGCCAGGACATACTTTTGAATCATCTGGCCTTTGTACAAAGGGTTCTAACTTGTACAAACGAAAAGAAATCACACCTGGTACCCTATCAACAAATTATATTCCTGGAAGCAAGCTTGAATACAACTTCCCAGATGGCTTTCCTCACGCCAGAGAAACAAATTAATTTGACAACCTACTTCAAACAAGTGTCCACAAAAACCTGCCATCTGCAAGCCAAATACTGCAAGCCTTGGGGTTCAAGGCATCCTGCATTCTTCTAATTCCATATGCAAGACTGCATATGAGGAAACTACAGTGGTATCTAAAAAGCCTATGGTGTCAACATTCTCAGGATCTAGAAGCAATGATTCCTGTCATACCTTGCATATGCCTAGAGTTCCTTTGGTGGACAGAGGCCTGCCACCAAAACAAGGGACTACCCTGCACACCACCCCCTACTGCCCAAACCCTTACAACAGACATCAGACTATGCATGGGGGGCTCACCTGGCAGGGAAGTGCATTCAGGGCAAATGGAACCCATGTCAAATGCACCTGCATATCAATCAAAAAGATATGTTAGCTGTACAGAATGCTCTGACAGCCTTCAAAGACCACATTCTTCCAGGGCAACTAATGGTAAAGACAGACAACACCACTGTCATGTGGTACATAAACAAGCAGGGGGGTACACATTCTTACCCCCTCTGCAGACTAGCCATGACATTGTGGAACACAGCCTTGAGCTACCAAGTGCACCTACAAGCTCAATTCCTGCCAGGAAAATTAAATTCACTGGCAGACGAACTAAGCAGAAACCTCATGGACCCACACGAGTGGAAACTGGAACCAAGGATTTTCAACATGATGACAAGCCAAATGGGGGAGCCCAGATATAGACCTATTTGCCTCTCCCCAGAACTACAAATTGGACAAATTCTGCACAAGGACTCCCCACGAACAAGCCTGGAAAGTGGATGCTCTGTTCTTCAGCTGGAAAAACCTATCAGTCTATGCCTTCCCCCCTCTGCTCTCCAAAGTACTACTAAAAATCAAACAGGACAAACCAAGGATGATTTTGATTGCTCCAAACTGGCCACGCCAACACTAGTACCCCCTCCTGCATAGTGTCACTGTTATCCCCATGGCACCTGCCTCAGACTCCTTCCCTGTTGTCTCAGCAGGAGAACCAGATTCTGCACCCTTGGCTTCTTACACTGAACCTAGCAGCCTGGCTAATTACCTAATCTCTCCTTTACCATCTCAGTAAACCTGTGATGGATATCATTTTAGAGGCAAGGAGGCCTAGTACTAGAAAATCTTAAGCTGAAAAATGGAAAAGATTGTGTGCCTGGAACCAGTCTCAAGGGATGAGCACAGCAGCGCCCAATTTACTCCAGATTTTACAATACTTAACTGAGATGCTTCACAAGGGCCTGTTTTTCCTCCATCAGAATTCACGCCTCAGCCATTTCAGCTCATTAAAACACAGAACCTCCCCTCTTCTCTCATCCACTGCTCAAGCAGTTCCTCAGAGTGGCCACAAATTTGAGACCACCCAGGAGAGCTCTAACCCCAGCCTAGGACCTTAACTTTGTTTTGGAGAAACTCTACCTCCTTTCGAACCAGCTGCTGCTGCTGACTTAAAAATTCTTTCTTGGAAAACAGCTTTCCTTTTAGTAATCACTTCAGCAAGAAGGGTATCTGTATTACAGGCCCTTATGGCAGTGGAGCCTTTCATCATCTTTCATGTGGACACAGTGTCCCTCAGAACCAATCCGTCCTTCATGCCCAAGGTGGTATCCAGTTTGGCTCTTAATCAGTCCATTCATTTGCCAACCTTCTTTCCCATTCCACAGAACAAAGGGGAACAGATACTGCATTCCTTAGATGTGCACAGACAACTTAGATTCTACTTGGACAGGACTAAACATCAAAGGAAATCTGAACAACTGCTGGTGGCATTTGCTGCAGGGGCAGAGGGGAAGGCTATTTCAAAGCAAACCATTTCTAAATGGATAGGTCATTGCATTCATTTCTGCTATAAGCACCATGGAAAACCTATCCCACAGGGGATCCGACCTCACTCCACCAGGGCTGCATCTACCTCTACAGCCTTTCTCAGAGGTGTCCCTACCAGGGACATCCTAGAAGCTGCTACCTGGAGTTCTGTACATACTTTCACCAAGCATTATCAACTGCCAATTTTCTCTAAATCCAGAGCTGGCTTTGCCACTGCAGTCTTGCAGGGCCTTATAGCTGGTCCTAATGCTATCTAAACCTCCCAACCATAGCTTTGGGAATTTACCCAAATGTAATGACTGCAACAGTGAAACACAAAGAACATAGTACAGTTGTGTACACTTACCATAAATGTAGATGTTCGAGTGTATTCATTGTTGCAGTCCTGGTTACCCTCCCTCCAGCCCGCTAACTTCTTTTGGCTATACCTCTACTTTCCTTTACTATGCTTAAAAGCGTTTTGGTGTATTTGCTTTTTGTTGGAGGTATATCATTGTATTTTTATATTTAATTGTTTCCCATTAGGGGGGCACCTGACATCTGGGGAAAGAAAAACTGATGTAATGGCGTCAGCTTCATGTTTTATACCCCTGATGACCTGACGTCATGGAAGAGAAGGGACAGCAGCCGACGCAGGACCATAGACTTTGTTAATCAGGCCGACTGAGGGCTACCTGCAAACAGATAACCCAAATGTAATGACTGCAACAGTGAATGCACTCTAACATCTACATTTATGGTAAGTGTACACAACTGTACTTTCTGATTCCACATACCCACATCATAACTTTTTAATTTTCACAATTCATCACAATTCCTCTGGGCCACCTTACAATCTGCCAAGGAGCCATTGCCGGGCTGGTAAGTCCCCTGGCAACAATCCCTTGGGGGCTGTCTGGCCTGTGGAAGGCCAGCTCTTCTCACACCCTCTCATCAAACAGTTCCTAAGGGGATAACTTAAGGCCACCCAGAAGAGCTCCTACCCCATCTTGGGACCTTAACTGTGTTGGAAAAGCTCACTCTACCCCCCTTTGAACCTGCAGCGTTAAAATTCCTCTCTTGGAAAACCGCCTTGCTTCTGGCCATCACTTCAGCTACAAGAGTTTGAGCTACAAGCACTCATGGCTGTAGAGCCCTTCATCAGTTTCTATGCTGACAGGATCTCCATCAGGACTAACCCATCCTTCATGCCTAAAGTGGTGTCCAGTGTGACTCTCAACCAATCCATTCATTTGCCCACCTTTTTCCCTAACCCACAAAACAAGGGGGAAATGATTCTGCACTCTCTAGATGAGACAGCACAGATTCTATCTGGATAAGGGACTAAATCTAGTAGAAAAACTGACCAATTGCTAGTCAGCTTCACAGCAGAGGACAAGGCCATATCCAGTCTCCAAATGGATAGCACACTGCATCCATTTCTGCTACAAACAGCACTAGAAACCACTCACAAAGGGGGTTAGGACACATCCACCAGGGCAACCTCCTCCTCTGCAGCATTTCTCAGAGGGGTCCCCACTGGGGACATCCTGGAGGCTACAACATGGACTTCTGTTCATACCTTCAAGCATTACCACCTGTCTATCTCCAAATCCAGGGTGGGCTTTGCCACCCCAGTCTTGCAGGGCACCCTAGCTAGTCCCCAGTCTTCTTGACTGCCTCCACCCTTATCTTGATCTTTGGGAATCAACCCAAATGTGACTGCAACAGTGAAACACTAAGAACATAGTACAGTTGTGTACACTTATCATAAATGTAGATGTTCGAGTGTATTCACTGTTGCAGTCCTGGTACCCCCCCCATCCCCCTTGTCTCTGTCTCTCTATCTCTTCTTCTCTCCTTACAGAGAATTTTTGGTATTTACTTTCTACTGGTGGTGATGTTCATAGTGTTTCACTGTTGCAGTCATGACTGTAGGGTTCTCCCCTGCCGGCAGGCAGCTCTCGGTCGGCCAGAATCTCAAAGTCTGGGTCCGGCGTCAGCTGTTCAACCATGCTCCCTGACGTCAGAGCGCCAGGAGTATAAAGCTGACAGCCGACGCCATCTTCTCCAGTCTCTTGCCGTGCGGTGATGGCAGTTCGCAAGTGCCGGTCGGCTGACTCCTGACAATTTTTTTTCTGATATACTTCAGTCCGAAGATTTTCTTCTCTGATCAAAGCTAAGTACCCCATTGGGGAAACTTTTTTCTTGCTCCACTCCGATGTCAGAAAAAGTTAATAATTGTATTTCATGTGGGAAGCAAATACCTCATAAGGATTTTCATTCTTACTGTATTCCTTGCTTAGGCCCGGACCATGACGTAGCTAGTTGTCGGTTTTGTGCTAGATTCAATCAACGTACAATTAAGCGAAGGTACGATTTTGCTTTTCATTACTTCGGTAGGCGCTTTAACTACAAAATGTCGTCTGAGACTGTTCCGGCTACCGGAGTTCACAAATGTCACAAGGATAAAGACAGGCCTCCGAGGTCCAAATCTGATGATAGCACACAAGCGGAGCCAGCTTCAGGTTCGGCCGTCGTCAGTGAGGTGCTTTTGCAGCCCCTGTCGTCGGCCATTTCAGAACCAATGGCCGAAATGGACTCTCATGAGGAGCCAACCAGGCCTTTAAATACTTCTGTTGCAGGACCTTTGGACAATGCTCCTTCGGATGGGTCTGGAGCCGCTGTACAGGTACCGGCTTCCGAAGGGGTTTTCAGGCCAACTCAGCTTCTAATAAAGGCAAAGACAAAGGCAAAGACTTCTAAAGCAAAGACTACAACACAGGCCTCCTCTGAACCGGCTCCCAAGTCACAGAAACAGTTACTCAAGATGGCGGAGGATTTACTTACTATGATTAGGGGTTCACATCCCCCTCCAGATAAAAGGCCAAGGCAGGATGTTTATTATGATTCCTCTGATCAGGCTTCTGTTTCCTCAGTTTCTTCTTCTGATCAGGAATATTCTTTCCCTCCTTATGAGGATTTTGATGCTGAAGATTCCATTCCTTCAGATTCTCCCCCTGAGGATTTCTCTTTTGGGGAAACTTTACATGAAATGAGGGAACATTTCCACTGGAAGGACAGGAGTATTCGGAATCTAAGAAAAGACTGAGGGATTTTCTTCTTCTCCAAGATTAGCCCCCTGGCTATTCCTCCTGATGTCCTTCAAGGATGCATCTGCAGTCCAAACAAATGGGTTGTCCTGCCTCAGGCAGCCCCTCGGTCGGCTGGATTCCAAAGTCTGGGTCTGGCCTCGGCTGATGTCGCACTTCACCCGACGTCATAGCTGCAGTTCAGCGGGTATAAAGGCATCAGCCGACGCCATTTTCCTCAGTCTTTCTTGCCGCGTGGCGCCCGAAGCAGAAGCTGTTCGCAAGTGCCGGTCTGTCAGAACCAGAGATTGCTACTACCGAAGACTTCTAAAAAGCTAAGTACCCCGTTGGGGACTCTTTCTTGCCTCAGCCGATGTCAGAAAAAGTGAATAACTGTTTAACTTGTGGGAAACAAATACCTCATAAAGATTTCCACTCTTACTGCCTACCTTGTTTAGGCCCAGACCACGACGTAGCAGCTTGTCTAGCCTGTGCTTCTTTCAACCGACGGACACTTAGACGTCGGTTGAAGTTTGCAGAGGTACAACATGCCGTCGGAGACTCCGACTTCACAATTAGCTAAAAAGCACAAGGAAAAGGACCGACACTCGCGGTCCGCGGTTTCGGCCGAAACCGCGGTTAAGTCAACCGCGAGTGTCTCGGTTTCGGCTGAAACCGAGTCCTCGGTTCTTCCTTCGGCCGAAAGCTTGCCTCCTACCGAGGCCTCATCCAGCATGGCTGAATCTGCTACTGAAATTCCACCTGCTCTTACAGGTTCACAGGATTTATCAGATACTATCCCTTTAGATATATCTACTCCTGCACGTGGAGCTGCTAGGCCCCCTGCATCCATGTCAATTAAGGCTTTTGCCAGGGCTAAAGCAGCAAAATCAACCAAGACCGTGCCTGCTAAAACCCCCTCTCACAGGCCTAGCTCTAGTACTCAAATGCTTAGTCTAGCAGAGGATCTAATTTCTTTGATCAGGGGATCCCAGCCTCACCCTGACAAGGGCCTCTCACCCTCCTCCAGAGAAGAGGCCTAGAGCAGAGCCCCCTGAGCCAGTTTCTACAGATTACTCCTCTGATGATTCAGAAAATGCAAACCCTCCAGAAGGCCCTTATTCTCCATATGAGGACTCTGATGCAGAAGACTCCATTCCTTCTGCCTCTCCTCCTGAGGAATTTTCTTTTGGGGAAACCTTGCATGCTATGAGGGAACAATTTCAATGGCAGGGCCAGGATTTTTCAGACTCTAGGAAAAGGCTTAGGACCTTTTTGCATTTGCCACAGCATAGGCCTTTAGCCATTCCTCCAGTACTTACAGTTGTGGATGATGCATTTAATGATGCTTGTACTGCTCCTGATTCACTTCCTGCTAAGCCCGACAGATACTACAGGGTTCCGGACACACATTATCACTTGTATAAGGCTCCTTTTGCAGATCCTGAAACTATTTCACAGGGCCCCAAGGCTGTAGCAGCTACCTCTGCCAAAAAACCCCTCCCCTCTGAAAGGGAATCTAGGGCCTTAGAGAGATGGGGTAAAAAAGTTTATACTTCTGCTACTCTTTTGGCTAGGGCCTTAAACTGTCAATTCCACATGATTCAGTATCAGGAATTTATGTTAGATCAGTTAACTAAAAAACTGTCCTCGCCTGAACCTTTAGACCGAAAGTCTCTTCAGGAAATGGTACATAACATTCAGCAGGTCAGTAATCATTAATCATTAAAATGCGGCTATGATGCACTGGAGGCTTCCTTTAGATCAGCTGTGACTGGTACAGTGATCAGAAGGCATGCATGGTTAAAAGAGCAGTCCTTACCAGACCATGTAAAATCAAAGCTCCTAGATGCTCCCATGGATAAACACAATTTGTTTGGCTCCCCTGCACAGCAAGTGCTGAAGAAGGTGGAAGAGAAAGCAAAATCTGTCCAGACAGTCAAGGATTTCTTACAGGTCCAGCCTCCAAGGTTTAGTAGGAACTGGCCTTCCAAGAATTGGTCCTTTCCAGACACCACCAGAGCACAGAGAGGCAGGAATAGGCGCCCAAGAGGCAGAGGTCAATCCAGAGGTGCCTACAGGGGCGTCCAGTGGCAGCCTAACAACCAGCGAAGTACTGCCACAGATCCAGCCACTACCACTTCCACAGGACAATCACAGTGACTTGGCTCTGAAACCGCCTACCAGGGAACAACTAAAAGCACCCTTAGGCGGAAAGCTAGCCTTATTTTCAGTAAACTGGCATTACATTACAGGAGACAAATGGATTTTACAGACAATAGACAATGGTTACAGGTTTCACTTCCATACTCTACAAAGGAAGAGAGGAATGCCAAACCTACCTCCAAATCAAAAGACAAACGCTCTAGAACAAATAGACCACTTAATAAGGATGAGAGCTATAGAAAAGGTACCGTCTATGGAACAAAGGCAAGGATTTTACTCCAGACTTTTCCTGGTGCCAAGAAAGGAAAACCAATGGAGACCTATTCTCGACCTGTCCGCTCTGAACACATATCTCATTGTTCCAAAATTCAAGATGCTGACCCTACAGCAGCTTCTTCCCATGCTGGGCAAGGAGTCTTGGCTGGTAACTCTAGATCTCAAGGAGGCATACCTGCACGTCCCCATACGACCAAATTGCAGAAGATACCTCAGATTTCTTGCAGGATCAGAGCATTATCAATTCTCAGCATTGCCTTTTGGCTTATCTACTGTGCCCAGAGTATTCACGAAATGCCTGGCATCAGTAATTGCTCATTGCAGGCTTCAGGGAATTCAAATTTACCCTTACCTGGATGACTGCCTGTTACAAGCGGACAACAAAAACAAATTAACAAAAGATTTGAAAAAGGTCATTCATCTACTGCAAGCCCTGGGATACACAGTCAATATAAAAAAGTCAAGGCTGATACCATCCCAAAGGATAACTTTCTTGGGTGCAGAACTGGACACATCAAATCAAATGGCATCCATCACAGCAGAAAAGCAGAAGCACCTTCTACTCTATTTCATGGCATTAACAACGCAGAACCAGCTTACAGCAAGGAAAGTCCTGCAAGCCCTGGGTTACATGGCATCCTGCATAATATTGATTCCACATGCCAGACTACATATGAGGAAGTTGCAATGGTACCTAAGGAATTTATGGTCTCAGCACAAGCACAGCCTAGAAACCCAAATTCCAATAATTCCATGCCTGAAGCAAGAATTCCGATGGTGGGCTCAGGCCTGTCAACTGAACAAAGGACTGCCCTTCCACAGCCCTCAACCAAGCCAGACTATCACCACAGACGCCTCAGTCCTCGGTTGGGGGGCACACATGCTGGACAAGTGCATACAAGGCTTATGGACTCAAGACCAGCTGAACCTACACATAAATCAAAAAGAGATGCTGGCAGTTAAACTGGCAATTCAGGCATTCAGACCGTTTCTTCAACAGGGTCAATTGCTGATAAGGACGGACAACACCACAGTTATGTGGTATATCAACAAACAGGGAGGCACACATTCATATCCTCTATGCCGGATGGCAATGGACCTCTGGAATGTGGCCCTGAGCCTCAACATTCAGCTCCAGGCAATATTTGTGCCAGGAAAAGAAAATATACAAGCAGACATCTTAAGCAGAACTACCACGGATGCCCACGAATGGATGCTGCATCCAGACATCTTCAAATCCATTACAAGGAAATGGGGACTACCAGAAATAGACTTATTAGCATCCCCACACAACCACCAATTGAAAAATTCTGCACAAGGACATACCACCCACTTGCTTGGAAGGTGGACTCCTATCTTTCAGTTGGGAAAACCTGACAGCATATGCATTCCCACCTCTTCCTTTGATGCACAAGGTGCTATTGAAGATCAAAGAAGACCACCCAAGGATCATCCTGATAGCTCCAGACTGGCCGAGGCAGCATTGGTACCCATTACTGAGGAGTATGTCTCGGGAACACGCATGGCCTCTACCCCTAGTTCCTTTACTGCTAACACAGAACAACTTCAAAACCCTGCATCCAAACTTGAAAACACTGCAGCTAGCTGCTTGGAACATTGTATAAGACAAAATAACCCAGATTTATCTCAAAGGGTTAAAGACATTATCTTGGAGGCTCGCAGACCCTCAACAAGGAAAACTTATTCAGCAAAATGGAAAAGATATCTCATTTGGAGTGCAGCAAAAGGAGAAAATGTATCACTGGTAAACATAGCTAACATCCTGGAATACTTAGCAGAGCTTTTCCACAATGGCCTGTCCTACTCTTCCATTAAGATTCATCGTCAGCTATTTCAGCAGAATACAACATGGATCCTCCAGTCTTCTCTCATCCTCTACTCAGGCAGTTTCTGAGAGGAATTAAAAATGTAAAGCCACCAAGGAAGCCACCATTGCCTACATGGGACTTGAACTTTGTGCTAGAAAAGTTGACACTCCCCTTTTGAACCAGCAGCAACAGCAGAATTACAGTACTTATCATGGAAAACTGCTTTCCTGCTTGCAATCACTTCAGCAAGAAGGGTTTCTGAATTACAGGCATTAATGGCAGTACAGCCCTTCCTTATCTTCCATCAGGATAGAGTGTCCATGAGAACTAATCCTACTTTTATGCCAAAGGTGGTCTCCAGGGTATCTTTAAACCAAGCAATCCACCTACCTACATTCTTCCCCAACCCACAGAACAGGGGAGAAAGACTACTACATACCTTGGATGTGCATAGGCAATTGCGCTACTACCTGGACAGAACCAAGAACAATAGAAAAACTCCCAAAAAAAAAGGAACCAATACAGGGTCCAAAACTTGAAATCTCACCAGTCAACTCGAACACAATGCAATGCAAACAAATCAAGGCACCAGCTGTTGAAAATGAAGCAAGGAAACAATTTATTCAATCCAAAGACTAAGCGCTTTCACCAGTCCACCTGGTTTCATCAGAGTCGACTCTGATGAAACCAGGTGGACTGGTGAAAGCGCTTAGTCTTTGGATTGAATAAATTGTTTCCTTGCTTCATTTTCAACAGCTGGTGCCTTGATTTGTTTGCATTGCATTGTGTTCGAGTTGACTGGTGAGAGAACAATAGAAAAACTGACCAGCTTCTGGTAGCATATGCAACAGGAATGGAAGGAAAAGCAATTTCAAAACAGACAATCTCAAAATGGATAGGAAATTGCATTAGATTTTGTTACTCTTATCATGGAAAGACAACTCCAGAAAACATCAGACCTCACTCCACAAGGGCTACAGCCACTGCTACAGCTTTTTTACGAGGAGTGGCTACCAAAGACATTTTAGAGGCTGCTACTTGGAGCTCCGTGCATACATTTGCCAAGCATTATAATCTACCCTTATACTCCAGATCCGGAGCAGGTTTTGCCACTGCTGTTTTGCAAGGGATCTTAACTACACCATAATCTTATTAGTACCTCCTCCCCCAGTTTGGCTATGGTATTCTACCCATTTGTTTGGACTGCAGATGCATCCTTGAAGGACATAGTACAGTTTTGTACCTACCATAAATGTAGATGTCCGAGAGGTATGCATCTGCAGTCAGGATTATCCACCCTCCTTCCCCTCTGTGGTACTCCTAGGGTATTTGCCCATCTTGTAGCTAGCTGGGGGAATCTATTATGGTGTATTTGTTTGTATATATGTATATACATGTTTATTTCTATTTGCTCTCTGTTGTTTGGAAACATTTGCATTTATCCAAATTTAGCCTTCCTAGAGGGCACCTGGCATCTGGGGCAATAAACACTGAGGAAAATGGCGTCGGCTGATGCCTTTATACCCGCTGAACTGCAGCTATGACGTTGGGTGAAGTGCGACATCAGCCGAGGCCAGACCCAGACTTTGGAATCCGGCCGACCGAGGGGCTGCCTGAGGCAGGACAACCCATTTGTTTGGACTGCAGATGCATACCTCTCAGACATCTACATTTATGGTAGGTACAAAACTGTACTTTTTGGATATTGTGGATGATGTCTTTTCGGAGGCTAACTTAACCCCTGATTCCTTTCCTCCTACTCCTGTTAAGCCTGATAGATATTACAGGGTTCCTGATTCCCATCAGTTTTTATACAAGAACCCTTCTGCTGACCCTGAAACCATTTCTCAGGGTCCTAAGGGAGTTAAGGCCGCTTCTGCCAAAAATCCCATTCCTACTGAAAAGGATTCTCGATCCTTAGAAAGATGGGGCAAAAAGGTGTACACTTCTGCTACTTTGTCCATTAGGGCTTTAAACTGTCAGTTTCATATGCTAAAATACCAGCAATTTATCTTGTCTGTTTTAAAACAAAAGCTTACTTCTATTTCTGCCTGTGCAGATAAGGAATTACATGACTTATTGCATGCCACTGAACAAGTTGGGAAGCATGGTTTACACTGTGGATTTGATGCCTTGGAGGGTTCTTGTAGGGCTGCGGCCTCTGGCACAGTCATTAGAAGGCATGCATGGCTAAAGGAACAAAATTTGCCTGACCAAGTAAAGGCTAAATTATTGGATGCTCCTGTTCAGCATAATGTTTTGTTTGGATCTAAAGCTGAGGAGGTGATTAAGAAGATGGAGGATAAGGCAAAATCCATGCAAACAGTTAAAGATTTCTTACAAGTACGGCCACCTAGATTTAGCAGGAATTGGCCTTCAAAAAATTGGTCCTTTCCCCACTTCTGACAGGCCTCAGAGGGGTAGATATAGACGCTCTAGAGGAAGGCCTCAAACACAAGCTTCTTATAGACCAAGACAGTGGACTGCTTCCACCCCTAGGGGAGGAGAGGACAGGTCACAAACTCAAAGGAAACAAACTCAATGACTCCCTCTGTTGGGCTACAGGACCTTCTTGCCTGGAAGCCCCTCTCGGAGGAAAACACTCTCTTTTTTATCAAAATTGGACTCAAATAACCCAAGACAAGTGGGTTTTGGATGTGGTTTTAAGAGGTTACAAATTCCATTTTCATACCTTGCCAAGGCCAAGCGGATGGCCAGACCTTCCAAAACATCAATGGGCGGAGGCCTTAAACCAGGTGGAAGCTCTTTTGGCTATGAATGCCATAGAACTGGTTCCACTTTCAGAGATGGGAAAAGGTTTTTACTCAAGGCTCTTTCTAGTCCCAAGGAAGCCAAACTCATGGAGACCCATTCTGGATCTGTCGGTCTTGAACACCTTTCTAGAGATTCCAAAATTCAAGATGCTTACTCTACAGCAGCTACTTCCAATGCTGTCCAAAGATGCATGGAGGGTAACTTTGGATTTAAAGGAGGCATATTTACACATTCCCATCAGGCAGGATCGCAGGAAATACCTCAGGTTCAAGGCCGGATCGAGGCACTTTCAATTCTCTGCGCTGCCCTTTGGATTGTCTACTGCGCCCAGGGTCTTCACCAAATGCCTGGCTCCAGTAGTAGCTTACTGCAGACTCAAGGGAATTCAAATGTACCCTTATCTGGATGATTGTCTAATTCAGGCAGACAGCAAGGATGTCTTACTCCAGCATCTGGAATTTGTACAGAACCTCCTCAAGTTCCTGGGATTCTCTGTAAGCATAAAGTCAAATTTGACACCATCCCAACAGGTAACTTTTCTGGGTGCACTTCTAAACACCACAACCCAGATGGCATTTCTGACGTCTGAAAAACAATTACAGCTGGCCTCAACTTTCAGTACCTTGGCAACTTTAACTCCACTATCTGCGAGGAAATTCCTGCAGGCTTTGGGTTACATGGTCTCCTGCATCCTTCTCGTACCATATGCAAGACTACACATGAGGAAAATTCAGTGGTACCTAAAAAGTGTATGGTCTCAGCATTGCCACAGTTTAGACATACTGATCTCCGTCCTTCCTTGCCTTCAAAAGGAATGTCTTTGGTAGTCCAGTGCATGTGCTCTAAACAAAGGGAAACCCTTCTGTCTGCCTCCTGCCACTCAGATTCTAAACACGGACGCCTCGGATTATGCTTGGGGAGCCCATTTTCAGGGCAATTGTCTGCAGGGCCTTTGGACAAAGGATCAGAAGCACCTGCATATCAACTTAAAGGAAATGTTAGCCGTTCAGAAAGCTCTATTGGCCTTCAGGAATCTCTTACAACCAGGACAACTACTAATACAGATGGACAATACTACATAAACAAGCAAGGGGGATCTCATTCCTACCCCCTTTGCAGACTAGCCATGGATCTATGGAACATGGCTCTAGCTTGCAATCTGGATCTTCAAGCTCAGTTTCTACCAGGGAAACAAAACTTCCTGGCAGACAGTCTGAGCAGAAACCTTTCGGATCCACAAGAGTGGATGCTGGAAACCAAAATATTCAGGATGATAGCAGCAGTCTGGGGATGTCCTCACATAGACCTCTTTGCATCCCATCTCAATCATCAACTACAGAATTTTTGCACCAGGACTTTCCACAGAGAAGCTTGGAAAGTGAATGCCCTGTCATTCAGTTGGAGGAGCCTCTTGGGATATGCCTTTCCGCTTCTTCCTCTTCTTCCACGGGTTTTTTTGAAGATAATACAGGGCCAAGCCCAAGATGATAATCTTGCTGGCTCCAAATTGGCCTCGGCAGTTTTGGTATCCAACTCTAAAAAAACTATGCCTGGAGCCCCCTTGGGTTTTATCTCAGTCTCCGAACCTTCTGTCCCAACATCAGGGTCAGGTTCTACACTCTCATGTCAGAACTCTCAGCCTGGCGGCCTGGTTAATCCAGGACCTTTGATTTCTTCTTTCCTACCCAAGCAGGTCATGGATGTCATTTTAGAAGCCAGACGTCCTAGCACTAGAAAATCTTATGCAGGAAAATGGAAAATATTTTGTTCCTGGATGCAGGCTCAGGATTCTGATCCTCTTCTTCCTAACATTACGACAGATCTCTTACATAAGGGTCTCTCTCTCTCTTCCATTAAGATACATGCCTCTGCTATTTTCTGCTCATTATAATACAGACCCTCCCATCTTTTCCCACCAGCTCATGAGACAGTTTCTCAGAGGAGCTAAGAACTTAAGACCACCTAGATCTCCTCCCATTCCTGCTTGGGATCTCAACTATGTTTTGGAAAAAACTAACCTTGCCTCCTTTTGAGCCTGCTGCCTCTTCTGACATCAAGTTTTTATCTTGGAAGACAGCTATCCTGTTAGCACTAACCTCTACCAGGAGAGTTTCAGAGTTACAAGCTCTTATGGCTGTGGAACCTTATATTATTTTTCATCAAGACAGTGTATCTTTGAGAACTAATCCTACCTTCATGCCTAAGGTGGTTTCCAAAGTGGCTTTAAATCAAACTATCCACTTGCCAACCTTTTTCCCCACTCCTCAAAATAAAGGGGAAAGGATCTTACATTCCTTGGATCTACACAGACAACTACGTTTTTACCTGAACAGAACCAAGGACATCAGAAAATCAGAACAATTGTTTGTTTCTTATGCTTCAAGTTCCCAAGGTAAAGCCATTTCAAAACAGACCATTTCTAAATGGATTGCTCATGGAATCAGATTTTGTTATTCACACCATGGAAAGCAAATCCCAGGGAGTATACGGACTCATTCCACCAGAGCTGCTGCCACTTCTGCGGCCTTCCTCAGGGGAGTTCCTACCAAAGACATTTTGGAAGCTGCAACTTGGAGTTCAGTGCATACTTTTTCTAAGCACTACAATCTACCTCTCTACTCTAAGTCTAGGGCAGGCTTTGTCTCTGCAGTCTCGCAGGGCCTTTTAGCCACCCCTTCTTCTTTATGACCACCTCCCTTTCTTTCAGCTTTGGGATTCTACCCTACAGTCATGACTGCAACAGTGAAACACGATGAACATATACAGTTGTGTACACCTACCATAAATGTAGATGTTCGAGTGTCTTCACTGTTGCAGTCTGGGTTTCCCTCCCTCCTGTCCCCTCTTATTTTTACTTTTGTGTATTTCCTTTTTTCACCATTCTTCTGAGGTGTATTTGCAAAGGTTATGGGACCCTTTTTTTTCATTTTGGGACTCCTGACATCTGGGGCAAGAAAAACTGGAGAAGATGGCATCGGCTGTCAGCTTTATACTCCTGGCGCTCTGACGTCAGGGAGCATGGTTGAACAGCCGACGCCGGACCCAGACTTTGGGATTCTGGCTGACCGAGGGCTGCCTGCCAGCAGGGGAGAACCCTACAATCATGACTGCAACAGTGAAGACACTCGAATATCTACATTTATGGTAGGTGTACACAACTGTACTTTCTTCTAACCTAGCTCCCTATTTGGGGGCTTCTGACAGTTGGGCAAGAAAAACTGATGTAATGGTATCTGCTACCTGATTTTATACTACTGACGACTTGACGTCAGTCCTGGAGCGACAGCAACTGACGCAGAAATACTAAGCCTCTGGTATTCGGGCCGACTGAGGGTTACCCCTGGCAGGATAACCCAAATGTGATGACTGCAGCAGTGAATTCACTCTAACATCTACATTTATGGGAAGTGTACACAACTGTACTTTATCGTTAGACTGCCTGCTTACAGATAAGTTGATTTATTCTTACCTTATTAGCATTTTTACTATATTCCAGCTTTTCATGACTTCTAGGAAGGGCAAGTGTGCTTGTGGAAGACAGATTCCACACAAGGACAACTCAAGACCGGTGAATTTTGCTTGGGGTAAGAGCACGATTACAACTTTATTTGCCAATCGTTTGTCCCCAAGACCCTTAAGTTGTCTGATTTTCTAACTCTATTTTCAAGGAATCTAGAGACTCCGACACCTGGCCTTGGGTATGAAGGGCTCGGGAGGTCTGTCAGATGAGCCGCCTAAAAGGAAGGCCAAGAAAACTAGGAATGAAATGCTTTCTGCACCTCAGACATCCGAGTCTCTCGGCGAGTGAGAGCCCGAGACTCCTCAGATCTTAGATTTACCTTCCGAGTCGGGAACTTTATTGGACGCTGGTTCGGCAGAAATCCTCTGTACATCCGCTGAGGTTTATGAAGCATCAGAGCCTGATGGCAAGAGGGAACCATGGCTCCCAGATTCTGACAGGCCTTCTGCTCCCCTCCCTACTACTACAAAGTCAGCCACGCAGCCTGCTAAATCTCCAGGCCCCCTCAAGAGAAAACAGAAGCTTAAGCACTCTGCTACTCCATGTTCTACTGACTGGGAAGTTTTATCTCAAAACTTGTTCAAGGCCTTTCAGGCTTTTCAACAACCTCAACTTCCTGTCTCTAGCCCCTATTTGGTTGAATCTGAAGAGAACACCTCCTCATCTGATGAATCCCTCTCCTCATCTCAAATTGAATCTCCTAAGGATTTTGTTACCCAAGAGGATGATTATTTGGCACCTGATTCCCCTGATGAAAATTCTCTTTTGGGAACGCATCAATTTAATGAGAACATTTCCAATGGGATGTTTCAGAAATTTCTGACACTAAAAGAAGGTATTTTGAACTGTTGCAAATGGACCTGCCTTCCCCCTCTGCTGTCCCTTCTGTCCAACCAGGCTTTCTGGATGCCTTCCAAGCAGTCTCCCAGGCTCATGAGTCTAAAACCCCCCGCTTCCAAGAGACCTGATAGGGTTTATAATGTTCTTCCTCAATCTGTTTCTCTTCAGAAACCCTCCAGCAGAACCTGCTGTTGTGGCAGATGTTCTTCATGTTTCACTGTTGTAGTCATCACATTTGGGTTATCCCTGCCAGGGTAGCCCTTGGCTGGCCCGAATACCAGAAACTTAGTATTTCTGCGGCAGTTGCTGTCGCTCGAGGACTGACATCATTAGTATAAAGTAAAGCAGCCGATGACATTACATCAGTCTTTCTTGCCATGGAAGCCCGAAGCGGAAGCAGTTTGCACGAGTACCGATCGGCCGCTACCTGAGTTTTCATCTCCAAATTGAAGTTGAAGTCTTCTAAAGCTAAGTACTCCATTGGGGATCCTTTTTTCTTGCACTAATCGATGTCAGAAAAAGTTAATTGTCTCGCCTGTGGAAAGCAAATACCACACCGAGACTTCCACTTTTACTGCATCACTTGTTTAGGCCCAGACCACGACGTCCCCCATTGTCGCCTCTGTGCTTTGTTCAACACCAGAACTTTCCATCGTCAGGCCTTTATTTTAGCCAGATATTTTCATTTACAGTCCTCTAATTCCGATATGGCTTTGGTAAGCCATTCAACGGCAGATCTTCCAAAAAAAGTAAAGATAAAGACAGACCGCACAGGTCCAAACCTACCAACGGCGCTTCTGTTAAGCTAGTCATCAGTCCTCCGGGACTCAGTGACGTGCTTTCGCAGCCCCTGATGCCTAATTCAGTTGATTCGCAGGTCACCACAGAGACCCTTTTGGAGTCTGGTATGCTGGAAAAGTCGTCTTTGACTAATGATCCTGCAGTCTACCTTGGATGGGTCCGGAGCTGCTGAGCAGGTACCGACTTCCGAGGAAGTCCTTTGCACTACCAAATCTCGACATAAACCAATGCCACTACAGTTCTTTCAAAAATGAGTTTCTTAGGCCCAGGATTTGAACCACACCCAAGAAACCGATGACCCACTCTCAGGCACCTGCTACCTTGCCTCAGTCTCAAATGCTTAAAATGGTGGAAGACCTTATCATGCTGTTCAGGGGAAGCCAATCTACCCCTCAAAAAGGAAAAGAGATCTGTCCCCTGTAGTTTTGTCTGAACAAGAGTCAGATGAATCTGATGCATCTGACTATGAAGACATGCAACCCCTCTCCACTTATGAGGATTCAGATGCAGAGAACTCCATTCCTTCAGCCTCTCCCCCAGAGGATTTTTCCTTTGGGGAAACCCTGCATACTTTAAGGGAGCATTTCCAATGGGAGAGTCAGGACTACCCTTAGTCTAAAAAGAGACTCAGAGAATTCCTAGATCTTCTGCAACACAGACCCTTGGTCATCCCCCCAGTCCTGGATGTTGTGGATGATGTTTTCCTTGAATCCAGCTCTACTCCCGATGCCCTATCTCCTCCTCCAGAAAACCAGACCGGTACTATAGAGTCCCTGACTCTCACAAGTATCTTTTTAAAAATCCAACAGCTGACCCTGAGGTCATTTCTCAAGGGCCAAAAGGGATTAAAGCAACCTCTGCTAAGAATTCCACCCCCTCAGACAGGGATTCCCAAGAAATGGCCAGGTAGGGTAAAAATGTGTACACCTTCGCTATTCTTGCTATCAGAGCACTAAATTGTCAGTTCCATATGCTGAAATTTCAGCAACATACCTTGGAACTCCTTAAACAAAAAATGTCTTCCTTTCCTGTTTGGGCAAAATCTAAAGATTTGCAAGACTTAATGCATTCTGCAAGTCAAGTAACTAAACACACTTTGCAGTGTGGTTTTGGTGCCCTAGAAGCTTCTTGCAGGGCAGCAGTCACTGGGTCTATCATTAGAAGAAATGCTTTGCTTAAGGAACAACCCCTGCCAGACCATGTCAAATCTAAATTGTTGGATGCCCCCCTTGCACAAAGATCATTTATTTGGCACTAAGGCAGAAGAGGTCTGAAAGATGGAAGAAAAAGCAAAATATATGCAAACAGTTAAGGATTTCTTACAGGTCCAGCCCCCTAGGTTGAGCAGGCATTGTCCCTCCAAGCACTGGTCCTTTCCTGCTTAGAGTAAACTAGGCCTCATGGAAACAGACCCCCCCCCCACACACACACACACACACAGCAGCCTCAGGGAATGAAGAGATCTAAGCAGTGGACTACCTCCACTTCAAAACCAGGGAGTTTTAAGCCACCCCATTATGGTAAGAACTCACAATGACTCACTCCCTCCACCCCCTTCTGCCTACCTTCACTTACCCCTAGGAGGAAAACTCTCAATCAAACACCTGGGCCACCATTACCAAGGACCAATGGGTTCTGAACATTGTGTCTCAGGGATACAAATTTTCCTTCCAACCCCAAAAGGGTTCCTAGATCTACCACCAAATCAGTATGCAGAGGCTCAAAAGCAAATCCTTTCCCTGCTTTCTCTGAGGGCAGTAGAGCACGTTCCAGCAGAACAGATAAGCCAAGGCTTCTACTCCAGACTTTTTCTGGTGCCCAGACAAAAGGGCACCTGGCATCTCATCCTTGATCTATCCATTCTAAACACCTTCCTGGTGATCCCAAAATTCAAAATGCTCACCCTCCAGCAATTGCTACCCATGCTCTCCAAGGACGCTTGTCTAGCCACCCTAGATCTAAGAGGCCTACCTCCACATTCCTATCAGGGAATCATGAAAGAAATATCTCCACTTCAGGGCAGGATCTCAACACTTTCAGTTCTCTGGGCTCCCTTTGGCTTATCTACTGCTCCCAAAGTTTTCACAAAATGTCTGGGTCTGGCCATTGCTTTTTGCAGACAAAGAAATATTCAAATTTACCCATACTTAGATGACTGCCTTATTCAGGCAGACACCCAGGAAAAGCTGCTCAAACACCTAGACTTTGTAAAGACCCTACTAACCTCTCTAGGGTAAACAATCAACAAAAAAAAATCCAAACAGGTGCCCGCCCAAAGGATAATCTTCCTGGGAGCAAGTCTGGACACAACATCCCAGATGGCATACCTTACATCAGAGAAACAAATTTTCCTGACTGCCTACTTCTCTCAAATAGCCACTAGGCCCCAGCTGTCTGGAAGAAAGATCCTGCAAGCTCTGTAGTTCATGACATCTTGCATACTACTCATTCCATGTGCCAGACTGCATATGAGGAAACTTTAGTGGTACCTAAAGAGCCTTTGGTGTCAACACTCAAGACCTGGAAACTCTTCTACCTATAATTCCTTGCCTCAGAAAGGAATTTCTTTGGTGGGCAACAGCTTGCTCCCACAACAAGGGACTGCCCTTCTCCCCACCCCCTGCCACCCAGAACCTCACCACAGATGCATCAGACTATGCTTGGGGTGCACACCTGGACAGCAGTTGTATACAGGGCCAATGGAGCCCACAGCAAATCCCTCTGCACATCAATCAAAAAGATGATGGCTGTGCAGCACGCCTTGATAGCTTTCAAACCCCTTCTCTCTCCAGGGGTTCTCCTGATCAAAACAGACACCACCACTGTGATGTGGTACATCAACAAGCAGGGAGGGACTCGCTCCTACCCTCTATGTAGGCTGGCCATGACCCTTTGGCTCACAGCCTCTTCCATGCAACTACACCTGTTAGCACAATTCCTACCAGGCTGTCTCAACTCTCTGGCAGACCAATTAAGCAGAAACCTTCTGGACCCACACAAGTGGCAACTCAACAGAAGTACCTTCACCCTAATAACTCAGAAATGGGGAACCCCGAAGGTCGACCTTTTTGACTCCCACACCAACCATCAGCTCAGCAAATTCTGCACTAGGGAGCATCACTGCATGGCTTGGAAAGTGGATGCCCTGTCCTTCCCCTGGGTCAATCTATCGGTCTATGCCTTTCCTCCCCAGGGTACTACTCAAAATAAGGGAGGAAAAACCAGGGACCATTCTTATAGTTCCAGACTGGCCCCGCTGTCTCCATGGCATCTTCCTCAGATTCCAAACTTCCTGACCCAGAGGGAAGGGGAATTCATGCATCCCCAGTTGCAGACACTCAATTCGGCCCCTTGGCTTATTCCCTAACCCCGAACCAATCTGCCATCCTCAGTAAACAGGTTCTGGATGTTATCCATGAGGCCAGACGTCCTATCACCCAAAAGTCTTGTGCAGATAAATGGAAAAGGTTCTGCACCTGGATCCAGGCTAAGGGAGCCCATATGGCACAGCCCTCCATCCCTCTCATCTTGGATTACTTAGCTGACCTACTACACAGTGGTCTCATTCTTTCTCTATAAAAATTCATGTCTCTGCTATTTCTGCTCATTTTCCCACTGACCAGCCATTTTAATCACACCCTTTGATCAAACAGTTCCTCAGATGGGCTAGCAACTTGAGGCCCCCAGAATGGCACCAACACCAGCTTGGGACCTTAATTTTGTCTTGGAAAAGCTCACCCTGCCCCCTTTCGAACCAGCTTCTGCAGAGCTAAAATTTCTCTCCTGGAAGGCAGCAGTCTTTCTGGCCATCACTTCAGCCAGAAGAGTTTCTGAGCTGCAAACACTCATGGCTGTGGAACCCTTCATCATCTTCCATGCAGACAGGGTATCCCTCAGAACTAACCCATCCTTCATGCCCAAGGTGGTGTCCAGTGTGGCTCTCAACCAATCTATTCATTTGCCCACCTTTTTTCCTAATCCCCAGAACAAGGGGGAAAGGATTATTCACTCTCTAGATGTGCACAAACTCACTCTATCTAGACAGGACTAAATCCTTCAGAAAGTCTGATCAGTTAGTGGTTAGCTTTGCTACAGGGGCAGAAGGCAAAGCCATCTCCAAGCAAGCCATTTCCAAATGGATAGCACACTGCATCCATTTCTGCTACAAGCAGCATAGAAAGCCTCCCCTCAAGTGGGTCACAGGACACACTCAACCAGCGCAGCCTCCACTTCTACAGCTTTCCTCAGACGAGTCCCCACCAGGGACATCCTGGATGCTGCCACCTGGACATCTGTTCCCACTTTTACCAAGCATTACCACCTGCCTCTCCAAATCCAGGGCAGACTTTGCATCTGCAGTCTTGCAGGGCATCCTAGCCATCCCCTAGTTTCATTGACTGCCTCCACCCATTTCCTCAGCATTGGGAAGCTACCCAAATGTGATGACTGCAACAGTGAAACACAAATAATATAGTACAGTTGTGTACACTTAACATAAATGTAGATGTTCTAGTGTATTCACTGTTGCAGTCCTGGTTTCCCTCCCTCCATCCCCCTTTATTCTCTTTCTCCTTTTGTTACCATTCTTCCTTGTTCTCCTTTCCTTACAAGGGACATACTGGTATTTATTTTCCACTGGTGGGGTTCTACCACCAGAACCTGGCCTCCTACTTTGGGGGCTCCTGACAGGTTAGGCCAAGAAAAACTGATGTAATGGCGTCTGCTGCCTTACTTTATACTACTGATGACCTGACGGTCCTCAAGTGACAGCAACCACCCCAGAAATACTAAGCCTGTGGTATTCAAGCTGGCCGAGGGCTACCCTGGCAGGGATAACCCAAATATGATGACTGCAACAGTGAATACACTCTAACATCTACATTTATGGTAAGTGTACACAACTGTACTTTTCTGCAGACAAATCATCCAGGCAGCTACCTTCTACGTCTCTGTTCCCTACAGACAGAGTAGATTTAGGGATAGACAGGGTAAAAAGATTTATACATAATCTACCCTCTCCATAAGGGCATTAAATTATCAGACTCACATGGTATGTTTTGTACTAGATACTTTAGCCAAGGCTGCCGCCTCTTTGTCTGATCTTACTGACTCCCCTACCAAGACTCAACTCACGAATCTGCTTTCAACAGCTTATCAAGTAACTAGGCAATTGTAGTTATGATGCTATGGATGCTTCTAAGTCTGCTGTATTTGGTTAAGTCCGTCATAGGTATTCATGGCTTAGACTACAGCCTTTACCTCTTGATTTTCAGGCTACACTGTTAGATACCCCACTAGATAACTCCACTATTCGGAGCTGCTTCTGCTGAGCTTTTTAAATATTTACAGGAGAAAGGTAAGGAACTCCAGAATTTCAAACATCTTGTTTCACCTGTTCCTAGATACCATATAAACTACCCTCAAAATACTTCTTTATGTTAGGTGGTCTACTCCTCCAACTACTCAGTCTAGGGGAAGGAGACAAAATATTAAGAACGACTAAAAAGCACTAAACAAGTATATGACAAGGGCCAGAAACCACAGAAAATGAACTGTGCACTTTATTAAAACAAGAAAAAAATGCACAAAGAATATCACTTCTCTAGCACTTCGGCAATATGTGCCTTCTAGGAGTACTCATAAAGTGCTCATTGGTTCATTTGCTAGGGGAGGGCGACACTCTACTTACCCCTAGGAGATCTGCAGCCTCCACTCCTTCCTTTCATAGGCAACCTGGTCAAGATAGAGCTCCCCTTTGTGACTCAGACCAGCTGCCTTGTCGAACCCCTCTGTCCCTACGCCTCACTATATCCCTCCCCTCCTGGCAGATCATCACCACCAACCAGTGGGTGATATCCATCATCCAGAATGGATATTTCATGGCTTGGTGGGCTCTCCCACCTTTCCAAGGTTTACCACAACCACCAAAAACTGAAATTCAACTCTTCACTCCCATTTTAAGTCAACTTTTAATTCAAGGCACTATTCAGTCAGTTCTTTCAGAGCACATGGGCAAGGGTCTCTACTCCAGAATGTTCCTGGTTCCAAGAGAGGATGGTCCCTGGAGACCAGTCTTTGACCTGTCCTACCTCAATCTGTTCCTCAAGGTACCCACCTTGAAATATGCTTATTCACATATTCCCTTTCACCCTTCATGCAGAAAATTCCTACATTTTTCAATAGGCTCCTCTCATTTTCAATTTTCTGCCTTGCCTTTTGGTCTCTGTACTGCACCCAGGTTCTTTACAAAATGTTTAGCCTCACTGATAGCTCACTGCAGGCTGTTGGGAGTTCAGATTTATCCATATCTAGATGATATCCTCATTCTTCAAGGACCCTCACTCCTTAACACTACATCTGTATCTGGTCTCCAGCATCCTGGAAACTTGCAGATTCACTCTAAATTTGCAAAAGTCTCAGCTCACCCCCACCCAGGACATAAACTTTCTGGGTTGCAGGATGCAGACACTTCCTATGACTGTCTTCATTCCCCAGCAAAAAATAGACAGTTTGCTTCAGTACCTCCTATCCATGCTTCCCCTCTTATCCTTGACAGCCAGATAGTGCCTGAAGCTTCTAGGGCATATGGCTTCTCTGATCGCGCTTCCACTGGCCAAATTTCTTGAGGAAATTTCAATAGTGCTTGAAAAATCTCTGGTGCCATCACCTTCAGTCCCTAGAGGCAACCATTTCTCTTCTGCCATGTCTGAAAAAGGAACTCTGGTGGATATCACAAATTCCCCTCAAATCAGGGAGTCCCCTTGCAAATTCCTACTCTATACTCTACACAGATACCTCAGACCTGGGTTAGGGAGCTGTGCTGCATCTCCCCTCCAGCCAGTATGGGGCATATGGTCCTCGAACAGACTACAGCATCACCTCAACATAAAATAAATGAGAGCCTTACTCCTGGCTCTACAGACCTTTCAGCATCTTCTGCTACCAGGCACACTGAGTCATCACAGACAACATGACTGTGCTATGGTATGTCAACAAATGGGGGGGGGGACAAAATCCTACCCTCTATGCTCTCTAGCAATTCAGATTTGGAATCTCACCAGTTCTGTTATTTCACCTACTGGCCGTTCATATTCCAACCTCAGAAAATGTATTGGCAGACACACTATGCAGAACCATGGCAGCTTCTCACGAATGGATGTTACACAGGTAGGTGTTTCTGGACATTGTACACAACTGGGGCATTCCAAAAGCAAATCTGTTTGCCTCCTGCCAGAACAGACAACTACCCCTCTTCTGCACAAGGCTACCCCATCCACAAGCATGGAAAGTGGATGCCTTCTGTTGGGGAAAGATGTATCTGTATGCCACTCCCTCCAAATATCTCTAATTCTGAAAGTCTTAATGAAGATCCAGAAAGACCAACAATCCTACTGGTGACCCCTTTTTGGCCAAGACAGCATTGGTCCCCTCATTAAATTCAGTTAGCCAGGGGCAATCACCACAAATTACCAAAAAAGTCTGAACTACTCACACAAGACAGGGCATCTCTGATACACCCACAGATTCACAACCTTAACATGACCCTGTGGTTGATAAACGTTTGATTTCTTTTCACCATCAATACTCTGAGGACGTACTCCAAGTCCTGCAGGAGGCCAAGGAAACTAGCATTGCATTGCAAAGTGGAAATGTTTTTCCGGGTGGTGGTCCAAGAAAATATATGGCCCTTTGGCAGTCCCAGTGCCTATGGTCCTTGCTTATTTGTATGAGCTCCCGCACTCTGGATTATCATACTCTTCTGTAAAAATACATTTGTCTATTATTTCTGCTCGTCTACCTATGCCCCCCCCCCCTTAGTATCCAGGCTAGAGATTAAACTGTTCCTTAGAGGGGTTCTGTATCTCAGACCTCCTAGGAAACCAGTTCCACCACCTTGGGACTTTAAAATTGACTATGCCCCTCTTCGAGCCAGCCTTTTCAGCTTCCCTTATGTTTTGCACTTGGAAAACTATTCTGCTAGTAGCTTTGACTTCTGCCATGAGGGTCTCAGAAATCCAAGCCCTCATGACCATTCTGCCTTACCTAATTTTCCACAGAGTCCCTGAGGACTAATCCTTCATTCATGCCTAAAGTAGTGAATGAGCTTTCCTTGAACCAATCTATTAACCTGCCTGTTTTCTTTCCACAACCTCAGAATTCCTCAGAAAGGAAACTTCATTCCTTGGATATGCACAGGCAGCTCAGATTTTACCTAGATAAAACCAAGTCCATTAGAGAATCAGACCGACTGTTTGCCTCCTTTCATCCTAGAAGCCCCTAGGCAAAGCACTCTCTAAACAAACTATTGCTTCATGGATCTCAAAGGCCATCTCCTCTTGCCATGACTTCCTTTAGCCTCGAAAGTAAAGCCTCATTCCACTAGGGCTACAGCTTCTTCTGCAGCCTTTTTCAAAGGCCTGGACCATGCTCCCCATGCACTGCATAGGGCATAAATGTGATGTCCAGGCGCACCAATGTCTTGTGCTGTTTTCCAGGCTTTTGTCCCCAAAATATTGTAAGTCTTCTCTCCTTCTTAGATATTTAGAAAATCAATGTCTAAGCCTGTTAAAGACAGCATAGAAGGCTCTTCCCAGCCCCAGGGTCTGCAGTCTGCAAAGAAGACCTAGAAAGCTTTGTCTGATTCTTCTGCTAGCCACCTCCACTGGATGTCACTCTTGAGGCTAGTAAAAACCTGGAAGACTGACTGGGTTACTCTGTTGGATTTCTCTGCTATGATCACTTTGCATGCAGACATGGATCTGGCTTCATGCACATTCATGGAGGTTTTGCAGATGTCTACTTCAGATGTACAGGGGGACCGTGGCTGATGAATACCAAAGGGCCTAGGGGGTTCCTCGCATTTTGGTGAAGGAAGAGATACCAACTACACTAATTGAATGTTGGCTGGGGTCAGAGCCTCTTCAAATCTATAAGGCTGACATCCTCTTGAAAAAAGTAAAAAAAAAAAAACTAAGCATTTTTATCCTGTTCCTAAAGATCCTCTGAACAGCAAAACTTCACTGGAGACCTGTTTAATGCCATTATGGATCTGAAGTCTCCTCAGGGGGTTTCTGTTCTGGCTCCTCCTTGGTTTTCTACCCCACTTACAAGGCCTAGGGAGCAAGATTCCTGTGATGAAGATTCTGATAAAGAATCTGACTTATTCTTCCCAGTTTCCTTCCTCCATAGATTATGGCTCTGAGGAAGAGAAGTCTATTAATTCTGACTCCCTTTTTGAGGAGATTTCTTTTGGTGACAGTTTCCCAAATTATGGAATTTTTTTAAATGGGATTGTGCCCACCATTCCATTAAATGCAGCTATGATGCAACAGCTGCCTCATCTAGGGCTACTGCCTTTGGGTCTGTGTTGAGGTGGTTTTCATGGCTTCGGCTTCAACATTTGCTGCCTTATATAAAGGTTAAGTTTATGGATGCTCCTCTGGATAATAAGCATTTGTTTGGTACTGCTGATGCTAAGCTGTTTAAGCCCCTCCAGGAAAAGGGTAAAGATTTACAGGATCTAAAACTTGTATTTGTTTCACCTGTTCCTAAATTTCAAAGGAATTACCCTAACAAGCCTGCTTTTCTTCACAGACAGTGAAAGAAATTACCCCAAAGTTAAGGGTGGTAGAAGGCTCCTCCTGCCATAGCTATCTAAATCTCTTCAGCTCAGAAACCTCATTTTCCTGACAAACCAGGTGCTAACTATCCTTGTCCTGCTCTTCCCATCATACTCATCTTTCTCAATTTTTCTCTGTCCCTTCATATTTTGTAAAAGATCACTCGGGACTTCTGGTCTCTTTCCATTATCTGCCAGGGGTATTACATCGTCTGGAAATCTCTTCTACCTTTTTGGGCATTCCCATGCCTCCTCAGGAATGACTACCCTTTTTTCCAGAAGAACTTACGGGCTTGTTGGCTCAGGGAACAATTCAAGATGTTCCATCTTAGAAGAGGATGGGGTTTTACTCCAGAATGTTCTTGGTCCTCAGGAAAAGGCACCTGGCGACCCATTCTGGATCTCTCCCAGCTAAACACTTTTTTTTTTTTTTTTGAAGGATCATTCTTTTTTGATGCTATTCCTTCAAACCTTGTTTCCCCTTCTACTTCCTCAACTATCTGTGAGAAACGAGAAAAGCCTATCCACACATTCCTATTCATCCACTTTTCAGGAAAATTTTACGTCTGCTTCCTGGCATTTTCAGTTCTCTGCTTTTCCCTTTGGCTTCTCTACTGCCCCAAGGGTTTTAACCAAATGCCTTGCTCTTCTGATTGCCTTCTGCAGATTGAGAGGGATACATATCTTCCCTTACCTTGATGACCTGCTCATTCAGGCTTCTCCAGAGATCTTAATTCAGCATCTAGACTTTGCTTTTTGCCTCCTACAAAACTGGTGGTTTACTGTAAACTTTGAAAAATCATTCCTGACTCTTCCTCAGGATCATGTTTTTCTAGGGTGCAGGCTCCAGAGTGTTGCAGTGCTGCCATCATTGTCTCCCTCCAAAGCTTTAACACTGATTTGCTTTCTTTCAGTGCCATCTTCCTCTGGTTTCCATTACAGTTTGGGAGTTTCTAAGGGCTCTGGGTTACATGGCTTCCACCATTTCTATGCTTCCTCTGGCCAAACTCTATATGAGCACTCCAGTGGTTTATAAAGTTAATTTGTCTTCAACATTCACATCTTTTAGATTTTCTAGTCCCTCTTCTTCAATGTCTTAAGCTGGGTGGATTCATCAGTTCTCCCTCAACCCAGGACTGCCTTTTCAACCTCCAGTGCCCTCTCAGCAGCTCTTCACAGATGGCTTGGATGTGGGATGGGGGACGACCTCCTGTTCTTTGAAAGTGCAAGGCTTTTCGTCTCTTTGACAAAAGACCACATCAGTGTCAAAGATGAGAGCTCTTCTGGTGCTTCAGACTTTTCATTCACTTTTCCTTCCAGAGCCCCTCAGAATTGTCACAGACAATACCACAGTGATGTGGTATATCAACCAGCAAGGAGGAGACAAGGTCTTATCCCCTGTGCAGACTAGCTATTCATGTTTGGGATCTAGCTGTCCAGCTTCAAGTGACCCTTTGGGCAGTTTATATTCCCTCAGATCAGAACATAGTGGCTGATTAAGTAGGTCCATAACAATCCCACGAGTGGAGTGTGTTTCTGGACATTGTTTACCAGTTGGGTATTCAAGTAGATCTTTTTGCCTCCCCTCTGAACAGACCACATGTTCTTCATGTTTCACTGTTGTAGTCATCACCTGTGGGTTATCCCTTCTGTGGTAGCCTTTGGCCGGCCCAAATACCAGAGTCGATGTTTTTCTGCATCGGCTGCAGTCGCCAGAAGTCTGGCGTCATGTCAGTGTATAGAGCATGACACCCGATGTCATTATGTCAGTCTTTCTTGCCATTGAGCCCATAACAGAAGCAGTTCGCATAGCAGTCGCTACCAGAGTTTGAATTTCAACTGAAAACGTCTAAAGCTAAGTATCCAGTTGGGGACCCTTTTTTCTTGCACTAACCAATGCCCAAAAAAATTAACAATTGTCTCGCCAGTGGAAAGCAGATCCCACACTTTGTCTTCCATTCTTGCTGCATCACTTGTTTAGGCCCAGACCACGACATCCCCAGTTGCCGGTTCTGTGCCCTCTTTAGTGCAAGAACTATTCACCATAGAGCTCTTATTGTAGACAGTTATTTTCATGTTCCATCTTCGCATTCCAAAATGGTGTCCATCAGCCAACAATCTGTGGACATTCCAAAAATATGCAGAGATAAAGTTAGAGACTGACCACACAAGGCTAAGTCTTCTGACGACTCTACCGTTAAGCAGGTTGTCAGTTCTACAGAATTCAGTGAGGTGCTTTCGCAGCCCCTGATGTCCGATTCAATATCTACGCAGGCCTCTACCGAGACCCTTTCGGAGTCTGGTATGCCACAGAAATCTTCTTAGTCTTCTGTGCCTTTGGCTGTCTCTGCCTTGGTTGGGTCTGGAGCAGCGACACAGGCACTAGCTTCTGAGGAGGCCTTTTGCACTACCGAATCTAGACAAAAAATGACTTCTCACCTGACTACTGTTTCTCTCAGACCCACGGATTCTCTCAGGCCTAGAAGCCAGGCAACTCCTAGAAGATCTGCTTCTAGCCACTATCTTGCTCCTGCTCCACCACCCCAAGCACAAATGCTTTAAAATGGCAGAGGATCTCATCTCCCTTATCTGGGGTAGTCAGGCTACAACTTCTAAAAGGAAAAGGCAGGTACCCTTCTCCAGAAATTGACAGAACAGGATTCTGAGGAATCTGACTATTCAGATTTTGAAGAGGAACAGCAACCTCTGACTGCTTACGAGGATTCAGATGCAGAGGAATCCATCCTTTCTGCCTCCCCTCCAGAGGATCTTTCCTTTGACGAAACCCTTCACACCCTCAGGGAACATTTCCAATGGGAACCTCAGGATTTCCCACAGTCTAAGAAAAGACTTGGAGACTTTCTGGATCTGGCCCAACACAGACCCCTGGCCATCACCCCTATTTTAGAAGTGGTGGATGATGTTTTCCAGCTTAGCCCCTGTTGCCCCCCCCCCCCCACCACCACCTGCTCCCAGTGAGCCTGTCAAGTATTACAGATTCTCACAAACACCTGTACAAAAATCCTGCTGCAGACTCAGAGGTCATTACACAGGGACCTAAAGGAGCTATGACCAGTTCTGCCAAGAATCCTATTCCTTCTGACAAGGATTCCAGAGCTCTGGACAGTTGGGGTAAAAAAGTATACATCTCTGCAACCTTGGCTATCAGAGCACTCAACTGTCAGTTCTTTATGTTAAAATATCAACAACACACTTTGGAACTATTAAAACAAAAGATTTCTACCTTTCCTGACTGTGCCAATTTGAAAGAGTTAGCAGATTTACTGCGCTCTGCTTGTCAAGTGGCCAAACCATCAATACTCTGTGGATATGACACCCTTGAATCCTTTAGCAGGGCAGCAGTGTCAGGATCTGTCATTAGGAGATGTGCATGGCTGAAGGAACAACCTCTCCCTGATCATGTCAAGTCTAAACTAATTGATGCACCCATGGATAAGGACCGCTTGTTTGGAGTAAAAGCAGACGAGGTGCTTAAAAAGATGGAAGACAAAAAAGGTGGAAGACAAAGCAAAATGTATGCAAACAGTAAAAGATTTTTTTCAGATTCACCCTCCAAGGTACAGCAGGAACTTTCCCTCTGAGTACTGGTCCTTCCCTGCACTTAGCAGATGGGGCCAGGGTAAGCCCTGAAGGGAAAGACTATCCAGGCCCCTATCCCAGGGCCAGTAGAGAAGCAAAGAGTGGACTATTTCCACCCCAAAGGCAGGGAGTTCTGAGCCACCCTTCTATGGCAAAAACTCTCACTGACTCCCCCACCCCCTCTGCCCTCCCTTCACTCACCAAATGCTAGGAGGAAGGCTCTCCCACTTCAAAGAAAATTGGCTTTCTGTAACAAAGGACCAATGGGTCTTAAAGATCATTTTTCAGGGATACAAATTCTCTTTCAGCAAACTCACAATTCCAAGATGGTACCCAGACGTGCCTCCAAATCAGTGGGCAGAGGCATTGAAACAGGTCCAAACTCTCATATCCCAGGGGGCAGTAGAACCTGTCTCATCAGATCAAACAGGCAAAGGATTTTATTCCAGACTATTCCTTGTTCCCAGAAATGAGGGCACTTGGTCCGCCATCCTGGATCTATCCATTCTGAAAACCTCCCTGGTGCTCCCCAGATTCAAAATTCTAACTTTGCAGCAGTTGTTGCCTATGCTGACAAAATATACCTGGCTAAGTGACCCTAGACCTAAAAGATGCCTACTTCCACATCCCCATAAGGGAATCCTGCAGGGAATTCGTGCGCTTCAGAGCAGGATCACAACACTTTCAGTTCTCTGTGCTACCCTTTGGCTAATTTACTGCACCCAGAGTATTCATCAAACGCTTAGCCCCGGCCATAGCATTTTGCAGACAGAGAAATATACAGATTTACTCTTACCTGGATGACTGCCTCATTCAGACAGAGTGGAAGGAAAAGCTGCTGCAGGACCTTCTCTTTGTCAAATCCCTCCTAACTTCCCCTAGGGTACACCATCAAGAAAAGAAATCAAAGCAAACACCCTCCAGGAAGATCATTTTCTTGGGAGCACTGCTAGACACAGCATCCCAAATGGCCTTCCTGTCCCCAGAAAAGAAGAGCTTCCTGCCTCTCTACTTTACCCAGCTGGCTTCCAGAAGTCACCTCACTGAGAGGAAGTTTCTGCAAGCCCTGGGGTATATGGCATCTTGCATCCTTCTAATTCCTCTGGGCAGGCTTCACATGAGAAAACTTCATTGGTATCTAAAGAACCTTTGGTGTCAGCGCACTTAGTCTCTAGAGACCTGTCTTCCTCTGAGCCTGTGCCAAGAACAAGGGTCTTCCCTTCATCCTCTGCTCTACCAGCCAGACCATCACCACCGATGCCTCAGACATTGCTTGGGTTGCTCAACTAGCAGGCAGGTGCACCCAAGTTCTTTGGGATGCCAGGCACCTTCCCTTACGCATCAATCAGAAAGAAATGATGGCAGTACAAAAGGCTCTGACATCCTTCAAACCCCATCTCAGGCCAGGGTTTCTCCTTATAAACACAGGCAACACCATAGTAATGTGGTATATCAACAAACAAGGGGGGGGACCCAGTCTTACTCTCTGTGCAGGGTAGCCATGAACCTCTGGTTGACAACAGCCTCCATGGGATAACACCTAATTGCCCAGTGCCTACCAGGGGTCAAGAACACCCCGGCAGGCCACCTAAGCAGAAACATACTGGACCCCCACGAATGGTAGCTTCACAGGAAAATCTTTCTGCAAATCACTCAGGAGTTGGGGGGACTCCGAAGGTGGATCTCTTTGCTTCTCACCTCAACTACCAGCTGCATAAATTTTATACCATGGAGTATCACCTCCTAGCATGGAAGGTGGATGCCTTAACCTTCCCCTGGAACTCCATCTTTGTGTACGCATTCCCTCCTCTGCCTCTTATTCCCAAGGTACTGATCAAAATAGGGGAGGAGAGACCAAAGGCCATCCTCATTGCTCCAGATTGGCCCAGACAGCATTGGTACCCCTTACTGTGCAGGCTGACTTTACAGCCCTCCAAGCAGTTACCCTGATCTCAGACCTCTTGATCCAGGTGGGGGGGGGTACCACACCCAGACTTGCAAACTCTCAATCTTTCAGCAAAAGCAAACAAGGGGTCACTGTTGAGCAAACAGGTCCTAGACATTATCACAGAAGCCAGAAGGCCCAGCATCAGAAAATTTTATGCAAGGAAATGGAAAAGATTCTGCTCCTGGAGCCAGTACCTCACATTCTTCCATCCCTCTCATCTTGGATTACCCAGCCGAGTTACTCAAAAGTGGACTTTCCTCTTCTATTAAAAATCCATGTGTCAGCCATTTCAGTCCATTATGATTTAGACCTACCCCTCTTCTCTCATCCTTTGATTAAACAATTCCTCAGAGGGGCTTCTAATATCAGCCCTCCCAGAATGCATCCCATGCCAGCCTGGGACCTGAATTATGTTTTAGAAAAACTAACATTACCTCCTTTCATGCCTGCTGCTTCAACAGAATTGAAATACCTCTCCTGGAAGACTACCTTCCCTACTACCTGTCACCTCAGCCAGGAGGGTTTCAGAACTTCAGACACTCATGGCTGTTGAGCCCTTCATCATTTTCCATTCAGACAGGGTCTTCCTGAAGACTAACCCCTCCTTTATGCCCAAGGTGGTATCTGATGTGACCCCCCAACCAGGCCATGCACATACCAACCGTCTTTCCCAACCCTCAAAACAAGGGGGAAATAATTCAGCACTCGCTAGATGTGCACAGACATCTCAGATATCTGGACTGTACTAAACCCTTCAGAAAAACAGACCAGCTGCTTGTCAGCTTTGTCCCAGTGGCAGACCATTTCCAAATGGATATCACACTGTATCAATTTCTGCTACAGACTACATGGGAACCCCCCGCCCTAAGTCTGTCTATACCCGTTCCACTAGGGCAGCCTTCACATCCATAGCCTTCCTTAGAGGAGTCCCCACCAGGGAAATCTTGGAAACTGCCAACTGGCCCTCTGTCCATACCTTTACAAAGCACTACCACCTACTTTTTTTTCTAAGTCTAGGGCAGGGTTTGCCTCTACAGTTCTGCAGGGCTTGCTGTGGCCCATGCCTAGGGCTCTAACCTATCTTTCCACCCCTCTCCTCAGCTTTGGGAATCCTCCCACAGGTGAAGACTGCAACAGTGAAGCACGAAGAACATAGTATAGTTGTGTACACTTACCATAAATGCAGATGTTCAAGTGTATTCACTGTTGCAGTCCTGGTTTCCCTCCCTCCATCCCCTTATATCCTCTTTCTTTAGGGGGACATAAGCTTCCCATGGTGGCTTTTAGCCACCAGGACCACTTTACCTTATTTCCTTGTGCTTCTGATAGGTTAGGGTAAGAAGAACGAAGAACTGATGTAATGATGTTGGCTGCATTGCTTTATATCACTGATGACCTGACATCAGACTACAGGCAACTGCAGCTGACACAGAAAAACATTGACTCTGGTATTCAGGCCGGCTGAGGGGTACCACAGCAGGGATAATCCATAGATGATGACTACAACAGTGCATACACTCAAACATCTACATTTATGGTAAGCGTACACAACTGTACTTTCCTCTTTATTTGCACCAGAGTCCCATGTCCTGTGGCATAGAAGGTGGATGTCATCTCTTTTTCTTTGACGGGGATGTTTCTTTATGCCTTCTGTCCTCTTCCTCTCATTCTGAAGGTCCTGTTCAAGATGAATCAGAATGCTTCCAAAAATCTTGCTATGACTCCCTTTTGGCTCAGACAGCATTGGTTCCTCCTCCTGCATTTGGCCAAGGAGTTGTCACAAGTTACCTCACAGGGTGCACCTACTCTAACAAGACAAGAGCTATCTCATCCATCTGCACCTGTCCACTCTTCAATTGACATTGTGCATGATAGGGTTTTGATCCCTTTCAGACACTTTTTTTCCCTGAGGTCAGGCTTCAGGTCCTGCAGGACACCAGGAAACCCACTACTAGAAAATCTTTTGTCCAAATGAAAGTGATTTTCTGTCTGTCTTTCTTGTAATATGGACCCACTTCCTATAGATGTTACTATGGTTCCATCTTATTTGTGTGATATGCTGAATGCTGGGTTGGCATATTCTTCTGTTAAGGCCCACTTGTCAGCCTTTGACTCCCCCTTTGGCTTCTAGATTTTTGTCCAAACAGTTTTTTAAAGGTGTCCATGTCAGGCCTCCCAGAAATCATGTTCCTCCTTCCTGGGACCTTAATTTTGTTTTAGAAAAATTGACTCCTGCTCCTTTTGAGCCTGTAGCTTCAGCTTCCTTACAGCATTGTTCCTGGAATACTGTTGTTTTGGCCCTTACCTCTGCCAGATGAGTGTCTGAGCTGCAAGCCGTTATGGCTGTTCTCCTTTTTTGCCCTTTCAAAAGGACAAGGTGTTTCTTCTTATTACAACTTTTATGCCCAAGGTGGTTAATGAGTTGTCTTAATCAGATTATTCATTTGCCCACTTTTTTCCCTGTTCTGTAATCTGCTAGTGAGAAGGTTCTTCACACCTAGGATTTGCATGGTGTTACATGTCAGCAGCCGTATTGTTCATAATTGTACCGGCAAATCTTCTTGTACCTTTCAGAATAAGTCTAGACTCTGAACGTCTGACTAAAGTGGTTTATTATGTATGAAATAGATTGTATAGTGAGCAGCAAAATATAGCGGGAACTGTATGTAGATATAGCTGGAACTAAATAATCCAACAAGATCTGAAAAAGTCTTATTATTGGAACTGTCTCAAATGACAGTGCTGATAAACTGAAGCAAACCGAGGCTTTGTAGATAAGGTTGTAAACTAAAGACTGAATAAGACGGTTCTTTTGTAGCTCTGAACACAAAATGGTTTCTTCTGAATTTCTGAACATCTGAATTGAATGTCTTCAAAGTGTCTCTAAATATTACAGCCCTGTGAATTTCCTGAGTTTTACACACCTCCTTAATCTTGGTTCCCATGCCTTTTATGATCTAAATAAGATGAAATTGTAGGTGCCCATCTCCAATCTGTTTTGTAACAAAATGTTCTACACATTTTGCTAGTATGTCATACTAATCATTACTATGGCCTGAAAGTAATTTCACTGAGCTCATTTGCATCGGTCATTGAAACATTCCTTTCTGTTACAAAGTGCAGTTGCGTAAAATATTACTGTAACAGTAGATGACCTTGTCTTCACTGTTGCAGTATTCTTCCTGATGGGATTCCTTTCCATGGAAGTTCGATGTCTGTCCAGTCTACCAAAGGCTACTGTTGTTTTAAGGTACACCAAGCATCATCTAAATGCTCCTCGTGTAACGTTCAGGCATACCAGCCTCAGAACTGATTGCCTCAATCAGAACACCAGTCTAAGGAAATCCAAGGGATAACCTCTACAATCCAGGAAGGTAAAGGACTGGGGGATGGAGGGAAGAAGTGAATACTTCAACAGTGAATGTAAAGACAACTACTGTTATGGTAAGATTTTACACAACTGCTCTATGTCCTCGCATTCACTGCTGCAGTATTCTTAACTGATGGGAGACTGCTAAAGTTAGAGGAAACTTTGGAGAAGGAAGTAGCAGAAGAACCCCCTAAAAAGCCATGAAGAACAGCACTAGCAAAACCAGCCCTAGCTCTAGAGATACCATCCAGTATATAGTGGTTGGTAAAGGTATGCACAGAAGTCCAAGTAGCTGCTTCAAGAACAGAATTAGTATCTAACTACCAGAAGAAGCCACAGCTCTAGTAGAATGAGTCTTTACAGAAGAAAGAAGGCTCTTCATGAAAAATGTAACAGAAAGAAAGAGCCTTAAAAATCCAAGACGAAATAGTCTGCTTGGATACAGCTAATCCCAAAGGCAGAGGATGAAATGAAACAAACTGATCAGGTTTTCTAATAGCCTTAGTCTTATACAAATAAAACCAGAGTTACTTATGCACGTCCAAAGTTTGCAACACCTTCTCACTTTTAGATTGCAGAGAGGGGGGAAAATGTAGGCAAATTAATAGACTAAGTGACAGCTCATTAACTACCTTGGGCATAAAAGAAGGATTAGTATGCAAGGACACCCTGTCCTCATGAAAAATAAAAAAATGGAGGACAAGCCATAAGGGCTTGCAATTCAGACACCCCTCTGGCAGAAGTAAGAGCTAACAAAAGAACAGTCTTCCAAGAACAATGTGGCAAGGAAGCTGAAGCAGCAGGCTCAAAAGGAGACTGAGTCAACTTCTCCAAAACAAAATTAAGATCCCAGGGAGGAGGAACAGGCTTTTTGGGAGGTATAATATTATAGGTGCCTTTAAGAAATTGTTTAGCCTCAAATCTGGAAGCAAAAGGAAGAGTTAAAGGCAGACAAGCAGAGCTAGCTGATAAGTAGTCCTTAATAGATGAATAGGCCAAACCAACATTGAGCTACTCACACAAATAAGAGTGAACCAAAGGAACATCCACACTAAGTGGGTCCAGGTTACAAAAGAGACACAAATAGAAAATCTCTTCCATTTGGATAAGTAGGATTTCCTACTAGTAGGTTTCCTGGCCACCTGCAGCATGTCCTCAGGGGAAAAAAAAGGTGTCTATGAAAAATCAAAATCCTATCATCCACAGTGTTGGTTGAAGCATGGACAGATGGGGATGGATGACAGATCCCTTGTCTTCTGTAAGGAGATCCGCCCTGTGAGGTAACTTGTGATGATTGCCAGCGGCTAAATGCAGAAGTAGAAGGAACTAGTACTGTTGCAACAAAAAGGGAGTCACCAACAGTATTTTAGGAGCATCCTGTTGAATCTTGAACAAGATTTTCAGAATGAGAGGTAGTGGAGGGAATGCATAAATAAAAACCCCCTTCTAAGAAAAAGAGATGGCGTCTACCTTCCAGACCAGAGGTCCTGGGACTCTGGAAGAAAACAGAGGACATTTTCTGTTCAGATGGGAGGAAATAGATCCACTTTAGGGGTAGCCCACTAGTGAATAATGTCCAAAAACACATCCCTGTGAAGCATCTATTCATGGATTGAGTTAAGGCCATGGTCAGAATGTCTGCCAAAAGGTTTTGACTGGAAGGGACATAAACTGCCTGAAAAGTCACTTTATAGTTGACAGTAAGATCCCATACCAGAAGTGCCAACCGGCAAAGAAAATAAGCTCTCGTTCCTCCCTGTTTATTGATATATCACATCACTGTGGTATTATCTGTGAATACCTAGAGAGGCCCCAGAGACAAAAGAGGATGAAAGGCCTGAAGAGCCAGCAGAGGAGCTGTTGTCTCTTTGATATTGATGTCTTTTCTGCTGATGAGTAGGGTGCCAAATGTCATTCCCCTTCCCACATCTGAAGTGCCTCTGAACAGTTCCTGAGAGGGAAGAGGGGGATGAAAAAGGATTCCTGAATTCAGAGACATCTGCTGAATCCACAGTGAAATTCTTTTTAAGGGAACGAGGAACTGTCTGCTGATGCCATCTCCTATCTTATCTCCATTCCCATCAACCACACCATCTCTGAAAACAATGTCCCAACTACCTGGAAAATCTCAAATATAATCCCTTTACACAAAGGAGGTAACTCAAATGAACTCTCCAGTTATAGGCCTATTGCTATTCTATCCCCACTATCCAAAATACTAGAGAAATGCATACACTCACAACTTCTGGACTATTAACTATCAATCTACTAGCTAAATCACAGCATGGATTTCGACTCAACCACAGTGCTACTACTTCCCTCTTGAGCTTTACTAACACCATCAGTCAATATGGGAATGATGGCAAAATAGTCTCATCTATCTTTCTAGATCTGTCTAGATCTATCTAAGGCATTTGACACCATCTCAAACTATGAATTGCTCTCTGTTCTGTCTGACCTAAGATTTAATGCACTTGCTTGGTTCCAAAACTATCTAGCTGGTCACCAGCAAGTTGTAAACTGGCAACAAGACCTCTCTCCTTTACTTCCAGTCACTTTGGGTGTTCCACAAGGCTCTGACATAGGTCCTCTTCTCTTTAGTATCTTCACTAATAATCTTCACACTGCTACCCACCTTGCTTTCCTTGTCAGTATGCAGGTGATTCCACTCTTGTATGTGCTGCTTCTTCCCTCCAACAACTTCAAGATATAACACAACAGTCCTTCTCTGCAGTGAATCCTGGCTTTCTAATTCACAGCTTATCCTTAATGCTAACAAAACCAAGCTTATGTTCTTCCAACTCACAAGGGCCACAGACCACCCCTCCTGCTTTCTATATCACATCTACAGATAACACCATTATCTTTCCTGTATCCCAAACAAAACACCTAAGTGTAGTTATCAATAACATGAAATTTGACATTTATATATTTCAAACTATAAAGAAGATACATTAAAACTAGGCACCTTATACAGAAACAATTTCTAACCAATAACACCAAAGGTGCCTTTGCAAGAACCCACCTACTCTGTACTCTTCATTATGCTTCACCCATACTCACCAATGTAAAGAAAACAGATCAAGGAAAACTTGAAGCTTGTTTCAATAAAATAGCAAAATTCACTAGCGTCTACATACAGATCCCATCACTGTTTAGCCCTGAAACAACTCACCTGGTTAGAACCACCCCATCTCCTGTCCTATATCCAGCTCACAATGGCTCACAGACTACTATACCAACCTGAAAAAAACCTGTACTTCAAAACCTACTGCAACCTTACTCCAACAATCATGTCTTGTATTCCACTAATAAATCACCATTAAAAATAACCAAAGCCAGTAATACTGCAGGTGACTCACTCTATTCAAATTACATAGCCAAAATCTGGAATACACTCCATGAAACTGTCAGATCTACAACTAACTCAGCTCATTTAAAAAAAAAATGCTCAAGTCATCTAACCAGTATGTGGCTCTGCCCATGCTCCAGCTCTGGTTAGCTAACACTATTTCTTCATACCACCCCAACTTATCACTCTATTTAACTACAGTTGCAGGGACACTCCCATCTAATTTCTCCTTTTACTATGATACTCTACAATCTGTGACACCAACAATCTTTATCCCACAATTAGTTACAAACAAGTGATATTCTCATGATGTGTGGATCCTCAGTAATGCCTCTGTCAAAATTCTGTTTATAAGGAAAACTACAATGTATCTGTTCTGCCAAACTTTGAATTATTTAGTATGTAAGTCATGCTTTAATTTTTTTGTACTACCTCTAATAATTTTTTTTTACACCTGTGGAGTTATATTTAACTTCAGTATTTGACAGGGTCATGCACAAAACACTGATCAATAAATTAGAATAACTAGGTATTAATCTATTCTTGATAAGATGGATAGCTGCATAGTTTACAAATAGGACATGACAACTATCATATAGCAATTGGTCAGGTAAAATTCTTGGTTATAGTTAGGGTGTCCCACAGAGCTATGTCCTAGGCCCATACTTGTTTAGATTGTATCTTTCAGGTTTATCTTTTTCACCTGAGGCATTCTACAGTCTGTATGCAGATGACTTGAAGTTGGATAAAATGATTACACGTGTTACAGATAGGGCATGTCTGCAAAAGAACTTGACTAAATTGACCATATGAGCACAGGAGAGTAATATGCTGATAAATGCATCAAAAACTAAGCACATGAGATTTGGGGAGATACATTGAAAGGTGAATATTTAATACAGCACAGAGTGATTGAAACTGTAGATTCATTTAAGGAACTGGGCATATGGGTAGATCCGGCTTTAAGTTTTTCTAATCATATCAACCAGTTGGTTAAAGATAGTTCTAGAATTATGGGTTGTATAAAAAGATTTATAAAGTCTACGAAATCAGAAATGATGATGTCATTGTTAGTTACATTAGACCCCAGTGTGAGTATGAAATAACAATATGGAAATCTTATAAGAAAACAAGCATGAGTAAACTGGAAAGTATACAGTGGAAATATACCAAGGCTATCAATGGATGAGAAAATTTAAGTTATTGTGAAAGACTAAAATATCAAATCAAAAACAAAGTGTAGCTCCGGTGCAATAAAGGCTGTCTTCCCTCTCAAAACGTTTTGTTTCACCAAGGAACCATTCCAATATAGTTCAATGTATAAAGAACTTTAATAATACAACTTAAGAAATCAGAAAACAAAAAACAAAAAAAATAGGATTAAGCACTTTCATCTCCCTCCGGAGACTTCATCAGAATCACAAATAGCACATTTTCCATTCCTTTTATATCTTGACAATAAAACTTCATTGGCTGGCCATTACTCTTCTAATTGTTTAATAAACCAAAGAACAAGATACTTCAAATTTTAAAGGAACATTCCAAGATAAATGTGTACGTGTTGGTGTAAAATCAATCACTTATATTTCATCCACCAATCACTCATATGTATAGTTACAAATCTGTAAAAGGAAAAAAATATGTATATAATTGTACTAGTGTACCAGTAGGACTAAATTTTATGAAAAAACTACGGTACTTTACAAATGACTTGTATTATGTGAAAAAGCCATATAGTATTATTTTATTGTGTTGTTCTCAGGCAGTGAGAACACATATATAAAATATATATATATAAAAATATATATTTATATATATATGTGTGTGTGTGTGTCTAAAAACTATAAGGGGATGGTAAATAAATAGTGAATGAATAAAATGCGTTACATATATCACTATTTAAAATCCATCTAGTCATTGCACAAAACCCACTGTAGTGTGTACATAAAAAAGTAACAATATTACTATAATGAGTTAAAATACATCCCAAAGACTAAAATATCTGAACTTGTGCGATATCTCATATAGATATTTAAGAGGAGACCTTATTCAGGTATGTGACACTGCCAGCCCAGCTAGATAGAATTTTGTAAATAATCCTATGTCATTTTTAAATATTAATAGGATTTGTAGGCTTGTTTTACAAATGTAAGAGAACTATATGTTAGGATTAAACTATATGTTCTGTACTGAGCTTCAAGATTAAAACCTGCTAGAAAAGAGCAGAAATGTGCATATGGACTATATGCCTATGTAAATGCATGTTTTCATTGTAGAAATTGGGATATACAGAGATAACTTGCAAACTCTTGAGAAAATAAATACAGAATCTTTATGAGTGTGTTTACCAGAACTGGAAGACAGAATGTCTGCAGCTGGAAATTCTTTCTGTTGTTTGAAACGGAGGTAATTACAGGTTTCCAAGGTAATTATTTTATGACTTTCAGTTTCTGGCAAGCTTCTAAGAGAGAATTGTCAGCTTCTAAGACATAAGTATTTTTTATAGAGACATGCTAAATTCTGTTGGTATCTGTTTAGCCTGGGGAACTAGATGCAAGTGTCAAATAGTGATGTCATCTAGCTAACCCAGCAGTAATATGTATTATTAACTTAAGAACTATATCAGAGAGAAAGAGTACATTTTGTATTTTGTTCTGGATCTGTTAATTCACCAGCACTTTGCCTTGCTCTGTAAGTAAGTTAGAGTTAGATAGGCATATAGCAAGGTTAGTGTAGATGTTTTCTATATATATGTGAGACTGTCCTGCAATGTTGTTTTAAAGTATTTCCTGTGTTTCTGAACTTTATTGCCACTGTGTTGAGTTAGAGTATTGTCTTGTGTTTTTATTATTAAATATATTTAAACCTTTTAACTGTGTATAAAGATATTGAAGCTCTTGCATGTATTTGGTTACATGGTATAGGCCACTCCTAAATAGCCTTAGCCTTGGACACACTTACCATTTGGATAGCAGTAACATTACACAGTGGAATTGGTCACCCTTTGGGAAGGACCTTATAGTAGCTGATAAGTAGGGGTTCTAGTGGCAGTGCTAACTACCTTATGTTCTGGGCAGAAGGGGGCATAGCTAGGAAACCTGTGTCAGCCTTCCCCAGGTGTGTGTTTGTTTATAAATCAAATCTCAAAGTGTGTGTGTGTTACTTCGGCAGGGGCACAAAGCACTGATTGAACAGAGAGAGTGCTGGGAGGACTAGGTTTGAATCCTGGCTAAGGACTCCACTCTATAGCTGTGCCAGTGGGGAGTCTTATTGGGGATCTGGAGAGTGAGAGAGAAACCGGCCCCAGACTGACTGACTGATCTCTGTGTGCTCTTAAGGGAAATTGTACTTTATTCTGTGTGTACTTGTCATCCTCCCAATATGCATGTCCCTCACTAGTGTTAGTGGTTAGGATTGAGGCTCCTTGATTACTAGGCCATTGCACGGGCGTCACATATTAATTGTTTGGCAGTGGTGGGGCATCCACGTCAAAATTAATTGGTTGATAGTGGTGAGTTAACCACATCACATATTAATTGGCTGTAGTGGTGTGGATAGTGAATTCCTGTAGTTTGTGTACAGTGATCACTGAAGGTGTTTTTGTACTCTAAATCAGCCATGCAGTGAACATTCAGAGTTCAGATCACAGTTGTTTTATTTTTTTTGTTAGCTTAGTTAGTCAGGGAGAGCAGGCAAGCATGTCAGCAGAGGAGTATGGCAAGCTGACAAGGAGCCAGTTGGCTGAGATGTGCCAGGCTAAAGGACTGGTGTATGCCAACCTGACTAAGGCAGACATGACTGCAGCTTTGGTCACAGCTGTATCAGAGAATAGCAATCAGGAGAATGATCACTAATGTACAACACTCAGAGAATGGACAGCTCAACCTTTCTATAGAGGACATAAAAATCCATCTGGAGCTAAAGAGACTTGAGTTGGAGGCCAAGCATTTGGAAATAGAAGCAGCAGAGACTGACTGAGGTGTCTAGAGACTGAGGAGAATGAGAAACTGCTACTCTTGGAAGCTGAGGAGAAGGAGAGGCAGAAGCAACAAGAAAAGGAGATGCTGACTCTTCACCAGAATCATGGAGGTAATGGGGAAGGGAGTAACTGAATCCCAGAAGCAACAAAGGTCAGTAAATTTCTTCCACAGTTTACAGAGGGGGATAATTTTGATAGTTTTATTCATATGTTTGAGAGTGTTTGAGAGGGTATGTAAACAGTATAATGTTGACCAAGGGCTCTGGTTACGGTTCCTGACCCCCTTACTCCATGGTAAAGCTGTAAATATTCTATCCAAACTGTCTGATAATTACTTTTTAAATTATAATGTTGTAAAGAACTGTTCGCTAGAATTTTTTAAAAGACAACAATGGATAGTAAAGCAGATTACTCAAACTGCTGTCTCTTTCAGTCCCTGTTTGTTGATATAGCCTTGAAAAATCACCCATGCAGCTTTAAAAATGAATCCACTCAACTGTTTTCCCTGTTAGGCTTCCTACCTTTCTTTACTGTTTTACTTTCACTTTGAAAACCAAGTTGAAAAAACTCTAGCTGGCTCTGAAATGATGATGTCACATCTGCCAGAGCTCTTGCTCTAGCTACCAGGATGTTTCCTCCCCCAAAGTGATGCAATCCCTGCCCGATTTGCATGCTGTATAGAAGAGCTAGTGGACCTTCCACATTGTGATGTTAGAGCTGCCTTTACGAGCCCACTCTTAACCTAGCAAAAATGTCAAACTATAATCTCACTTTTCTGAAGAGCCCTACCGATATGTGACAAAGTACAGGCAAAAGCACAGTAACAGCTGCAAAAACTAAGAGCATAAATTTGCAATGACCATACGTCGACATTAATTGCATGTTTTTACATAAGAAGCAGACGTCTGTCACAATTAATCAACAACACTACATCAGATTACAAGAAGTATGCAATACCGTAAGTTTCTTAAATTACCACTTAAAAAGCATGTGGGTGCTGTCATGCAAGTTTGTGAAATATTTTGTGTTTATAGTGCATCATGTGTTAGCTATCTAACCAAACAGGAATGAAAAACAAGTGGGAGTTTGATGCTTTGCAAAACAGTGATTCCCAATGCTATGGAGCTTGGTTATAAATTTGACTGGAGGAGTGCAACAAATAAATCTCCCACTGTAAGGAAGGAAAGGCTGACAAGAAAACAGTACATTAGTCTGGTCACCTGCTGTGAGCTGTCAATCACATGCAGATAATGGGTCAAATTACCCTTAGCTCTTTGACAGCTAGGGAAGGTAGGTGTGAAGGGGGAGGGGAGATACCTTGAAAAACTAGATTTCAGCCTTCACAAAAGAAATCAAGTTAGCATTTCTAAGAAGAAAGATCAACAAAATGCACTTTTCAGTTCTGTTGCATTTGCACTGCTTGTGTTTGAAGTAGTCATTGAAAAAGGATCATATTTTAACCAAAAGTAGGTGATTATAACACAGCAGTGAATGCCTGTAAAACCATTGGAATGACAGGAGCTTTAGGGAAAACGTGGCAGATCTAATGCAATTTTCTGGAGACAATGCATTCTGGGATACTTAGAGGCAGACTAAACAGTCAGAATTGTTTCAAGATGCCAGACCCCAAGTGGTCAGAGTCAGAAATTGCATATAAACATATCTAAAAAGCTGTAAGTAGCCCCAGAGTGGTGTTAAAATGTAGGAAACACCAAACCGTGATGAAATAAACATGTTTTTTGAGTCTGTGGGTGCGATTGTCCTTTAAGCTAACACCCAAAGCTTATAGGAAAAAGTTTTGTGAGCATAGATGCCAGGCAGATGAAAATGTGTGTGAATATGTTGCTGAACTAAGCACTTATTTTTATAGGTGGGTGAGTGGATATCAGGTCACCACTTTTGAAGGGCTGGCAGACCTTTTGGTGAGAGAACAAGCCCATAGCACGTTGCCTGAGGACATGAGGATCTGGTTAGCTGATAGATAATGTCTCACTGTAGATGAGTTGGGGAAGAAGGGGGACTTATACCTAGCAAGCAAGGCATCATTGCACAGGAAAGGGGCACCCAATGCTGCTCATGGGTCTAAAGGAACCCATGGTGTGCAGCCCAGACTACCTCAACAGAATCTGCCAGTAGCAGTGGAAGCCACTAGTCCAGGTACACATCCAGGACCTAGGGTTAAAGGTTTTGAATGCAACCAGTGGGGCCATGTAGCATATAGATGTCCATGGAGGCAAGGTGGGAAACAAAAGGTGAGGGAGCCAGTAAGTGGGAATGACAAAATGCCAACAGTAGGTTGTCTCAAGACAACAAGGGTACCAAACTACCACAGGAGGTTATATCCTATCTTAGTGAATGGCAAAGAGACCACTGCTAAGAGAGAGACAGCCTCTGACATAACCATTGTGAAGCCTGCAATGGTTACAGAGGAGCACTACTTGCCTGGTCAGTCTACTCCAGTCAGAGAAATAAACCTCCAAGGCAATTCCATAAAAACGATAGTACCGTTTAATACATAAATAGGTTAACAGACGTACACTAAGCGCTTTCACCCATCCATTCCGTGGGTATCTTCAGAGTACCATTACATAAAAACTCATTCCTTTTGTACCACTTCCAATAAAACCAATCATTCAATAAATACATCTTCCTACCTAATTAAAATTAAATAAGTAGTTCAATAGGTTGTTCAATGCCTCCTTGTTCCTTTTAAATACATTTAGAAATATCTGATAAATCTTAAAAAAGTTCATAACAAAAATAATAATATTAAAAAATGAATATATATATATATATATATATATATATATATATATATATATATACAATAAAACTCCACCAGCAAAAAAACTTGTTTTGGATAAATTCCAAAAATATATATAATTTAGAAATACAATGCATTCAATGTAAACTTAATGCAGGACAACATTTGTGTGAAATAATTTCAAATACAATAGGACTTATATTTTAAAATACTGGAAATAGAGATGTGTTCATCGATGCCTCCAGTCAGAGCTTTAGGAGGGACACCATTCCAAATACCTTTGGCTAGGGTTCACTCGACTGGGAGGGTGGAAAACAAAGACAGCAAGTAGGTGTGTTTGAGGATATCCTTGCAGATGTCCTGATAGGGAATGATTTTGATAATGCAGTGCTGTTGTGTTCATGCAGTTACATGCAGTCAGGCTTGGAGAAAATTATGTGGGTCTGGTAGCCTGGGAGAGACCCAGACAGATTGCACACTTGCAGCCAGGATTGGTGAGGTGGTTACTTCAGGGAGGGAGCTACCCTGTAGCAGTGAGACTTAAGGTGAGCCACAGCTGCTTGTTGGTACTGATGTTCCCTTGGACAGAGTGACTGCAAGGGCAGAGGTTCGCAGTAGTACCCAGGCTGACAGTGAGGCACTGCTGTCAAAGGATGCTAGACTTCCTGTGGAAGGGGAGCTGGGAAGGGTTGCAAAGAGCTGAGACAGGCTCAACTCTCAGACCCTACATTACAAGGCCTGAGGCAGGTAGTTTATGAGGCACCTGATGATCAAGGGATGGGTAATCTGTATTCTGGAACAAAGGATTATTGTATAGAGAGTGGACCCCTGAGGAGAAGGCTAGAAGGTGAGAGGATACAGCAGTCGGTGGTGCCTGAAGTCTACCATCTGGCACTTCTAGACATAGCCCACAATATTCTCTTTGCAGGTCATATAGGCATAAAATGTACAAAGAGACATATTATGCAGAACTTCTATTGGCCTGGAATTTCCAGAGATGTAACAGGGTACTGCAGGACCTGTGAGCAGTGCCAAAAGGTAGGCAAGACAGTAGACAAGGTGAAAGCTCCTTTGATGCCTTTGCCTGTGATTGAGGAGCCATTTCAGAGGGCAGCTATGGATATTGTGGGGTCTTTGAGTACCCTGTGTTCCACAGGAATAAAGTATATCCTAGTGGTAGTAGATTATGCTACAAGATACCCTAAGGCAGTGGCTTTGTCCTCCATTGAGGAGGTAAAGGTGGCAAATGCTTTGTTAGAGATTTTCAGCAGGGTAGGTTTCCCAAAAGAAATACTGACTGACAGAGGTGCCAATTTCATGTCAGACCTGCTGGCTTGTCTGTGGAAGTACTGTGTGGTGAAGCACCTAAAGACCACCCCCTACCATCCCCAGACTAATGGTCTTGTTGAGAGGTTAAACTCTACACTCAAATCCATGCTATGGGCATTTGCAGATCTGGTTGAGAGAGACTGAGACAAATATTTGCCCCATCTGTTTGCTTACAGAGAGGTGCCCCAAGAATCCACAGGTTTTCACCCTTTGAGTTGTATTGGCATAGTGAGGAGACCTCTAGATTTAATTTGAGATGAGTGGGAGGGGGAGTGTAAAACCCACAAGGAATCTGTTGTGGCATATGTCCTAAACCTCAGGACAAGGCTCAGGGAACTCATGGGCTTGGCTTAGAAGAACCTTTCAGAAGCCCAACAGGAGAAAAAGGTCTGGTATGACAGGAATGCTCAAGCTAGAAAGTATGCTGTATGGCAGCAGGTAATGCTTCTTCTTCCTGTTAGACACAACAAGCTGCAGGCAGCTTGGGAGGGACCCTACAGGGTGGTAAGGAAGGTCAGTGATGTTAACTACATAGTAGAACTGCTAGGCAGGAGCACAAATTGTACCATGTTAACACCTTACCATGATAGGGAGGCCCTTGTGCTATTTGCAATACAGGGCAAGAGGAGTCTGAGGGGGATCTATGGCTACAGGGAGCCAGCCTGGAAAATCCCAAATTACTGTGGTACAGCTTAGGGTTGCAGGGATATAATGGGACAGTGCAGCATGGTACTGGGGTCAGGAATGCCAAGGCAGCTGGAATCTCAAGGCAGTAAGGTATTCCCAGATAGGCTCAACCCTCTCAACAACATTTCTCAAGGGACACTTGAAAAACTAGCTTGAGTTCTCATTGGGGGAGAAATGTGACACTGCCAGCCCAGCTAGATAGAATTTTGTAAATAATCCTATGTCATTTGTAAATATTAATAGGATTTGTAGGCTTGTTTTACAAATGTAAGAGCACTATATGTTATGATTAAACTATATGTTCTGTACTGAGCTTCAAGATTGAAACCACAGTGCACCCTGCTAGAAAAGAGAAGAAATGTGTATATGGGCTATATGCCTATGTAAATGTATGTTTCATAGTAGAAATTGGGATATATAGAGTTAACTTGCAAACCCTGAGAAAATAAATACAGAATTTTACAAGTGTGTATACCAGATCTAGAAGACAGAATGTCTGCAGCTGGACATTCTTCTATTGTTTTAAAAAGAGGTAATTACAGGTTTCCAAGATAATTGTTTTACGACTTCCAGTTTCTGGCAAGCTTCTAAGAGGTAAGTATTTTTTATATAGACATGTTAAATTCTGTTGGTATCTGATTAGCCTGGGGACTAAACGCAAGTGTCAAATAGTGATGTCATCTAGCTAATCCAGCAGTAAAGTGTATTATTAACTTAAGAACTATCTCAGAGAGAAAGAGTGCATTTTGTGTTTTGTTCTGGACCTGTTAACTCACCAGCACTTTGCCTTGCTCTGAAGTAAGTTATTTAGAACATAGTTTATTTTAGAGATAGATAGGAATATAGCAAGATTAGTGTTGATGTTTTCTATATTTATGTGAGACTGTCCTGCAATGTTGTTTTAAAGTATTTCCTGTGTTTCTGAACTTTATTGCCACTGTGTTGAGTTAAAGAGTATTGTCTTGTGCTTTTATTATTATTTATTATTAAATATATTTAAACCTTTCAACTGTGGCTGTTTTGTATAGAGATATTGAAGCTCATGAAGAGTAATTGCATGCATTTGGCGACACGGTATAGGCCACTCCTAAATAGCCTTAGCCTTGGACACACTTACCATTTGGATAGCAGTAACATTACGCAGTGGAACTGGTCACTCTTTGGGAAGGGCCTTATAGTAGCTGATAAGTAGGGGTTTTGGTGGTAGTGCTAACTACCTTATGGTCTGGGCAGAAGGGGGCATAGCTAGTAAACCTGTGCCAGCCTTTCCCAGGTGTGTGTTTGTGTATAAATCAAATCTCAAAGTGTGTGTGTGTGTCAGCTACTTCGGCAGGTACAAGAAGCACTGGTTGGACAGAGAGAGTGCTGGGAGGACTTGGCTTGGAATCCTAGCTAAGGACTCTACTCTATAGCTGTGCCAGTGGGGAGTGTTATTGGGGACCTAGAGAGAGAGGGAGAAACCAGGCCCAGACTGACTGTGATCTCTGCTTGCTCTTAAGGGAAATTGTACTTTACTGTGTGTGTACTTGTCATCCTCCCAATGTGGCTGTTCCTCACTGGTGCTAGTGGTGAGGATTGAAGCTCCTTGATTACTGGGCCGGTGCGGGGGCATCACATGACTACTTAAAGCAAAGATACAAATGCATCTGTAATCTGGCCAAAGGATAATCTTACTAAACACACTCCATATCTAGCAACAGTTCTTCCCATCTAAAGTAGACACCAGAGATTAAACTAATGACACAATCAATCTAAATATGTAAATAAAGCGATCAAGTAAGCTACCTAAAACCCTTTGGGAATTTATCGCCGTTTGTCCGACTCACAACAGTATGAGGACTTTATCTCTGAAATCCTTGTTCAGCGAACATGTGCAGCTGCACTTTCTCTACTGTTGTGTAACCGTGAAGTTGGTATTTATAAGCTAAAGGGATGTGGAGTTCTCCCCCACATGGGCAGTGCAAGACGGCTTGCACTTCTGCAAGAAAAGCTTTAGTTTGTACTCACTTGAAAATGGCTTTCAGAGATGTTTTTTCTGTTTTGCTTATTGAACAAACAGCCTTGGATAAATAATCATGAATCTGATCCTTCCTTCCCCTCTCTTATCCCTTTTTCACTCGTCAATGTGTAACTTGACTGCACTAATTTCTCATGACATACTCCATTATTTTTACAACTTATTTTTCTCCTTAATATGAATATCCTGTCCACTATAGTCATGACCCAGTGCAAGTATGTCTTAAGTTTACCATTTACAAATTTTTATTCAGTTAATATGCGGTGTGTGATTTCACATATGGGTGGTACTCTTCTGTTTGCCCAATTATAACTGAACAGGTTCTAGCACAATATGCAGAACATCATATACTGCACTTTATAGGTTTGTTGTTTTTCTTCAAGCTTAGGCTGCATAATTCATTTCTATTTTCAGTGCTTTTGCCAGTATAAGTGCATTTAAGTAGCTTATTTACATTACATTGTATTGGTTTTGGTTTTATACTTCAATAGATTTCATATGTTTTGTGCTATAAATGTGTACTTGGATTAGCCTACATACTTGATTAAAAACACAAAGAAATAAAATGACTTAAACCTGGAAGAACACCCACATAAATGAAAAATTTAAACTCTTAGGTTATAACATATTTTGTTAATGTAGATCATTTACATGATGAGATAAGTGTGTCTTTTTGCAAAAGAAAAGCAGTGCACGTCATAAAATGTGATACTCCCTGACCAATAATAAAAAAAATGTAGTCCTGGGATCTCTCCTGTTTGGTATCTACTTCTCTGAAATACAGGCTAACACAGAAGGCCTCTGGCTAAAGAAGTTTGCAGATGACTGCAATCTAGGAGCCATAGTCAAGTCCCCAAATGATGTGGACATACAACAGAAGGGCCTCACTGAGACAGATGCCTGGTGTCAGAGCCATGGCCTCAAGCTCAGTGACAAAAAGTGCAGTGTCATCCCCTTTGGTAAAAACTCTGTACCCATGAACTACCACATAGACAGCAATCTACTTAACACCAAATGCATGATAAGAGACCTTGGGACCCAGGTGGACAGTAGTCTCTCCACAGTAGTCAGGAAGTCCTTCTACGTGGCACACCCATCATAAAAGGGTTCTCATCCAGGAAAAAAGAGGTCATTGTTCCCCTCTACTCATCACTCATTAGACCCATTATAGAGTACAATGCCCCTTTTGGAATGTACCTCACAAGACATCTGCAGCAGCTGGAAAGGCCATAGAAGTACCTCACAAAGAGGATTACTGGCCTCAAACAAATGCTCTACACTGACCGCCTCAAAAAACTCCAGCTTTACTCCGTAGCATATCGCCTACTCCGAGGTGATCTCTGCCTAACATATAAAGCTATGTCAAACCCAGAGCTGTTGGACATGCTACACCTAAAGAAATCCCAATCCCTCCGAGCTACACGCTCTAGGGTCCTAAACCTTGTCACCACAATAAACAGGATACACTGGAGGGATAGATTCCTATCCCAGAGACTTCCTATACTCTGGAACAAGCTACCCATCTATGTCAAGCAAAGTTCTTCATTAGCACTCCAAGAAAAATCTTGATGAGTGGATGGGAAATAGGAAATACACCCCGAGGATCACTTCTGTGTCTCTGCTGGACAGTGGCACAGGAAAATAACTTTCTTGGGTGGCGTAAGCTATGGAACCTTACTGGCTAGGCTTACGTAGGCCCTTGTGCCGATAGTCTAGTACCTACCTATGAACCTGCAGGACCTCTTAAATCCTTCTAAATGTAAGGTCCAAACATACCCCCAGACATGTCTATTAATACACTGCAAGATACACTATATAGACTTATTTTATTATTTGTCATTTATTATTTATCATTTGCTGACCCAGGAAGTTTGACTGGGTGTAAAACCCCCTTTTCATTTGAGGCTTGGGGAGAAAAGCTGCATTGATAAAATGTAGTACAAGACAGAAGTAAGACAAATTCAGAAGCTATTTTCAGAGGTAACGTTAACATTGACTGGACCGCTGTCAATCATTGTAGGTCAATGCTAGATCTTTACACCCTTACCTAATTAGTAGCACCTTTTCTAGAGTAGATAAGACCACTAATCATGCTAGCATATTATATATTTATTTCTGTTTTATGACTGGATTGGTAGACTGATCAACTGACCCATTTTATCCATGACACAGGCTGCAAAGGAACAAAGACTTGAAGTAGAAGATCACACTATGTAGAAGGAACATTACCAAAGGTAACACCATAGACAGGAACATATGAAAAACACTGAATATTTAGTAGTTTCACAATACATAGTAAGTTTTACACAGGGTTTTGTAATAGTAAATATTGCACTGAGTACCTATAGTTTTATAATATTGCCATATGTAATTATTTACATATTTATGTGTATGCAGTTGTTTGCACAGTAGAAGCAGGCATTTAGGTATACTAGGAGGATAGCTACAGTTTTATAATCTTTGTATTCATACGTATTGACGTATTCAGCTGTCAGAAGGAAGATACACATTAACAATAGTTGTTTGAGTAGACCATAGTAATAGGTATTTCTGACATAAGTACATGTAGCTTCTTAGGTTCATACGTAAGTGCTAGACTGGCTGCCCTTGTGGGCCATTTTAAGCCAAGTCAATTTCCTTTTTTTGTACTCAAAATAACCTATCCCATTTGATGTTGGATTGTCCTTACTCATCCCATGGCTGATAATAAAATATGGGTCTATATTATATATTCAATCTTTCTAAACTTCGAATCCCATATGTTCGACAACATATGATCGAAGTTTAAAAGGTCGAATATATAATAAAACAAAACAAAAAAAAACTTACCTTAATGGTGCAGGCAGGGAGGCAAGCCCCCTGCAACCCCCCACTTAAATATACCAACTCCGAGATCGCACTTCAATGCAGAAAAGGGAAATTCTCCCATTCTGCACTGAATGGCACCGTTACATTTACCTTTCAAACTCTTGAAATGTCGATCATATGGTGTCGACCATATGACATTCGATATTTCAAGCATTCGGAGTTCTAATAATAACCCTAATATATTACCCCTAATGAGAATAACTGGGATCACACCACAGATAATCTGAGGGAGTCCATGCATGAGATAAAGTATTTAGGAGCTGCTTCTGTCCATTAATAGTGCAGAGACAGTTGTAAGTTAAATTTTCTGTTTCCCATCCATAAAGCCAAGTTGTACTAGAATATGGGTACCAAGCACACTGCCCACGACAAACTGTAACAAGCGAACACAAGAACGGCAAGCAGAAAAAAGTCTGAGTTCTGTTTTAATACAAAAGAATGAAGCGCTTTTCGTTTGTTTCCAAAGCAAACTTCTTTAGATTACTTTATTTATTTATTAATCTGAAGAAGTTTGCTTTGTTCATTTGTACTAGAATATGGACAAGGGTGAGCTTTGTTTTACATGAATAGGGGAGACTGTTCCAGAGCAGTGGCATCTGTTGTGAGATTTACCTGTCCTTCCAAATCATTCTGTTGATGCTGCCAAAAAGGATCTAGATCCCTAGACCAAGTATTTCTCATGCCATTTGACTTGCTTATGTGCAGTCAATCCAATGGTATTGGGTTAGAGGATGTCTTGCATGCTAGAAACAGGTCACCTTTTAGCAGTTTGTAGGATACCAACTGGGTTTTGAGTTGGTCCATGTGGGACATGTTATTTAGGCTTGTATCCTTTAATTAAGGTATCTCTGTGGGCATTTAAGTTGTTGCATGAGATTCATGCCAAATGGGGCATTATACTCAATGATTGGTCTAATGAGGGATGAGTAAAAGGAGACAATGAAATCCCTAGATCTAAACACAGTCCCTTTGTTTATAAGCTGTGAAATATAGGACTTTCTTATGACAATGGATACATGTTGGTCGAAAGTTAGGTCACTGTGCACATAAGTCCTGAACAACTGGATCGGTTCTTAGGGATGTATTGTCAATGTGGTAATTCCCTGGGGTAGATGACTTCCCAAAGGATACAATAACTTTTTTTTCTTTTTTTTTATTTAGTTTCAGTCTATGATTTTGACACCAGTAATTTATTTGGGACAAATCTTCATGATGGCTAAGGATTTGGGGAGTCGATGACAGCTCTTAGCCTTGCACTCATCTGCAAACTTCATCAGTCAGAGGCCTTCAGTATTGTCTTTTACTTCAGAGAAGTAAATGCCCAACAGGAGAGGTCCCAGCACAGAACCTAGGGGCACTCCAATGGTGAGTGGTCTCTTTGTGGAGGTAACCTCCCCTATTTTGTTTTCCTGCGTACTTTGAGCCATTTGGCAATCCAGTGGGTGGAATATGTTTATTCCCAGTTTATTCAGCTTTTCTGCAATGCTTGAGTGGAGAATTGTGTCAAAAACTTTGGCTAGGTTGAGGTATGCAGTGTGTACTGTGTTGCTTTCATCTGTTGCTTTATTTACCTTTTCAAAAATATCTACCAGATTAAGTAAGCATGCCTGCCCTTGATGAATTCAAACTGAGACAGGTCCAGTGTTTGGAGGTTCCCTATGTCCTTACTGATTAGTTCCATGATAAGTTTTTTCATAGCTTTGCAAAAGAGGCTGGTCAGATTTATGGGTCTGTAATTGCTTGGTTCTCTTGAAGGCCCTACTTTATGCAGAGGAATAACTGTAGCTGTCCACTTCCCAGATGCAAAATCTGTATGGAGGCTAAGGCTGAACAGTGTTGATAGGGGTGTGGCTAAAACACACTTCATGCTATCCAGTGATATTGTCAGGATCCATCTATACAGTATTTTTAGCTTGTGATAGCACTTTTAGGACTTAGTTTTTTGTGATAGCTGGAGATGAGCCATTTTAGGTATGTCTTGAGAGATAGATGGAGATGAGAGAGGGGTAAGGTTTGAGCTAAATCTATTGGCCAGGTTCACTATACCTTCAGCCTCAAGTAAGTGACATTGATCACAAAAATGAAAAAGGCCTTGTGATTGTCTTTGGCTTGGGTAGCTATTTTAGCCTCAAACTTGGCTTAGGTTGATTTTATTAAGCTCCTGGGTTTATTTTAGTGATGAAAGCTCTATCATTCTGGAAAAGACTGTTCTTACTTTTGCCAAGATTATCTTTCTTTTATTGTGAAGCTTGATATTATGGTTACACCATGTGGCTTTGTTTCTGGGGTTTGTCCTGCAGTTGTTCCTACATGGTACAGCTGCATCACTAACTAGGTGCTATTTCATCATGGCTCCTGCTTTCAAAGTTGCCTATCAGACAGATCTCAAGCAATGAAATGTCAATCAAGATAATCACATTTTCCCCCAGTTACTGTTGAAAGTATCCTAAGGATCCGTACTTTGCCCTCTACTATTAGGTATATTTGTAAACAACCTCCAGTCTGCTGCTAAACATGCCACCATCGTCCATTATGCCAGTGACTACCTTGATCTGTTCCACCCCAACCCTGCCAAGACTCCAACAGCTTACACAATGCTCCTTATTCTCTCTAAAAACCTGGCTCAATAAATCCCTGCTAATTCTAAATATGAAAAAAAAAAAAATTACTCCCATTTACCCCCAAATCTCTGACCCTCAACAAAATACAACTGACAATAACATCCTTGGACCATACAAAAATTGACTTAGGAAATAACACCAAATGACTAGGTGCCACAATTGTCGACAACCTAAAATTTGACAACTATAGCCATAAAGAAGACAAACCAGAAACTAAGACTACTTTACCAAGTCAAACCCTTCCTCGCCAATCCTGCCTGGAAAACTCTAGCCTCAGCTTATCTACTCACCCCCCATGCTGTCCCCATTCTCACCAGCCTACAAACTGGAACCAAAACAAAACTTGAACATTGCAACAATGGAATAGCCAAATTTGCCATTACCAGCCACTACTGATCCCATCACTACATATGCCTCAAAGAACTAAACTAGCTCGAGTTAAGTCACTACCTCACACATTCCCGATTAGCAGTAACTGAAAAACTAATCAGTCATCCTGCAAAGTTCCCATACTTAACCAGTCTCCTTAAAATGTACTCACCAGATTATCGGCTACACTAAAAAGATAAACTTCTTGTAGCCACAACCTAACCAAAAAACACTGCCAGCGATACCCTATATTCCAGCTATGTCTCAATAATCTGGAACACAGTTCCACACCAGTTAAAGCAACTTGAATACCATCAAACTTTCATGACCAGACCTAAAGTGCACTTACAAAATGTATGGTTAAACTCCTATTCACCGCCTAAAAACGACTTAATCTGTAACTCTTGGCTAAATATCCTTCTCTTAACAATCACACCCTTAGCACTATAACTCCTGTCTTCCTCTCTCCACACTAAATTCACCTCTCCGCTCAAGCTCCTTAGCCCTAAAATATCTGTATGGTTCTAAATACACAAACACTACCACTGCAAAACTGGCTCAGATGGTCCTAGGCCATAAAGACTCCCAAAATAGCATGAAGAAAAGTCAAATAAAAACTTTTTTTATTAGTAGTACAAAAGGAATAAGCACTTTAATCCTGCTTAACATGACTTAATTGGATTCAACAATAGAATAGCATTGCAGGGGCTTATATAGATGTAGAAATGAAAGGAGGTAAAAGGGTGTGATGTATTAATTAAGAACTCTAGCGACTTAAAGAAATAGCATTACAACATAAATAACTTGTACCAAAATAACATGAATAAAATATAATTTTTCAATAAAAAAAATATTTAAACACTTGCATGTTAAAATGCACTTTCAAATACATATAAAAAGTGTGTTTTTAAAAAAATATATATTAAAAAATGTGTATATTAAAAAAGTACTATATGAAGTATGAAGTGCTATATAAATATAGTGGTACTTTTTTAAGAGCAAAGAGAAGAAAATTGAAAGGGATATTTCGCATTATAGTAGAAAGAAAGCCTATATATGGAAAGAATAGAAAATGGAGAATGCTAATGGTATGGAAGAGAACATTAATGGCCATAGGCAATCTGGGCATTTTAGACGTGATAATTTTCAAAGGAAGTGGTATAATTATGCCCAAAACCCCAAAATATTTTTTGGGGGGAACAACCAGAGGCACACCCAGACCAAATAAGTTTATTGGGACTCAGGTCAGGGAGTGGGCCGGTCCCAATATCAAGGGTGAGTACACAGAGCATATTACCCCAAGAACAAGATGAGATTTTAATTTCAAATGAGGCAGCTTGCAGCTACAAAAATTTTAATATTTTTGACTACACTGGTTGTGAAGTGACAAAGGATCATTTCTCCCTGTTATCCAAAGGGTTGAAATACATACCTACTACACGTTTTGATTTAGTAGATACATTGATTGAGATGAAACTTTTTCTTAGAAAACAAAACTTGGCCATTCAATTTAAAGATAAGGCCCAGCAAATTCAGGAAGCCACTATTAAGAAAAAGAGTACATACAACCCTCCCTTACACCCTTCTTTACAAACTTTTGATAAGCTAGTCACAGGTGGCATATACAAGGCTTATGAAGCTACAAAAGGGAAAAAGAGAAAGATATATAACTTGAGTAAACCTGAAAGGGAGATTTTTCATAAATTAAGTCAAGACACAGACATAATGGTTATGAAACCTGACAAGGGAAGGGGCATTGTGCTGTATAATTAAATGGATTACTTAAACAAGATGTACAACATTTTAAACAATTTGGAAGTATATGAGTCTGTATCACTAAATGAGATACATACAGTGTACAGATGTATAGATTTGGAATTGGAAATTGCTAGATCAGAGGATTACTATGGATAGATACAATTTCCTTAAAGTTAAGAACCCCTTACTCACCTCTGTCTTTGGTATTCCCAAAGTTCACAAAAATGTGACACAACCCCCTTTTCGACCTATAGTTGCAGGGGGTAAGTCTAAAACATTTCCCTTTGGAGTCATTATAGATAATTGGATTAAACGTTCTTACAACATTCATTATCTTTTAAAAGACTCCTGGGATTTTTTAGGTAGAATTAAAAGTGAACTTTGGAAGAAGGATTTATTATTTTTACTATTGATGTGGTTGATTTGTTTAATTCCATACCTAAGGATGTAGGATTGGAACTCTTTCATGAATCTATGGTCAAATATTTTACATTGGACAGTGATAAGATTCAAATATTGTTGGAATTTATGACTACCATCCTAGATAACAATTTCATCTGTTTTTGAGGGGGGAGTATTTCAAGCAAATCAAAGGTGTTGCTATGGGGGCATCTTGTTCCCCCGTATTCGCAAATCTTGTTTTGACTGAGTTGGAACACAGACATGTATTTAACAGTCCTTTTTCAAGTAAACTGAAACTTTATGCCGATTTCTGGATGACCTGTTTGTTCTATGGAAGGGAGACACAAAGGATGTTGAAAAATTTGTAGCATTTTTGAACAGTGTCTGCCCTTACTTTAAGTTCACTCACTCATATAATGAGAAAGGCATACCCTATCTGGACACATACATATTCCACACAGAGAATGGGTTTAAATCTAATATCTACCGCAAACCCACTTTTAGCAACTCTTACTTAGAGTACAACAGTTGCCACCCTATGTCACAGAAAAAGAGCATACTTAAAGGCCAATGTATTAGGGTGGCTAGAATGACATCTGAATACACTGATGTTAACAAATTAAAAGTTGTGGGGAATATGTTTTTAGAAAGAGGGTATCCACCCCAATTAATAGATGAGACTGTTCGTTATGTCTTATCACAATGGGGGTTACAGTACAAACCACTGTTAGGAGTTGGACTGACATCTAGGCGTGGAAATTTGTATGATAGTGTGCATTCCAGAGCTATGGTGCTCAAGTTCAGTCCTTATTCATTAGTGATTAAAGAAGTGGTGTCAAAAAATTGGAATGTCCTTAGGGGCGATAGGGACATTTACAATTTATTAAGAATTTCACCGACTTTTGTGTATAAGACAGGAGTTAATCTCAAGAGTAGTTTTAAGAAATTTAAACCACTCAGTTCAAAGAGAGGCCCACAAGGTACAAGAAAATGTGGTTCATGTAACCAGCGTGGGTTTATTTGTGAGAATTTGGATGTACAGATGGCTAACATAAATAGGACTAAACTTAAGTTTCAGAAAGGGAACTATAATACACATACCCCTGGATTCTCAAAAGCTTGCACTAAGTGCAAGATCGGTGCAGGAGCTCAAGCAGGCAATATGTCTGCCGTGCGATCCAGGAACAGCCTGCAGGGGTGTGCATGAGTGCTCCTGCACTAATCTTGCACAGACTAAGCCCTGGTATGCAAATCACCCCATTTGCAGGAGAAATCTATGCAGATGAGGTGATTTTGCAATCCAGGAAGCTTGCAACTGCCCGTGCAGGACTAGTGTTATCTGCAGAAATGTACTTGGTTAGTAACCGAGTACATTTCTTCAAAATCCAAAACGGAGCTGTGACAGTCCCAAATAAAGGCTGCATATCATGTAGTAAGCATGCCAAAGGCCAAGTATAAGGCCATTGGCATTGCAAACAAACAAACAAAAAAAACAAAAATCAACTTTTATTTTTTTTTATCCGATCGAGGCTGTTTAAGCGTAGAGCAGCGGCGCACAAACGGGATCAGGGAAAATAATAAAATAAAGCTAAAATAAGCAGTCTAACTAAAATCACTATTCTGCCATGCAAGTCAATGGCAGGCAGAAGACAAACACAATGAAAACCACACTGTAGCCAAAAAAACAAGATTTATTTGATTCTCTGGTGCCTCGGCTATAAGACAGCCTTCAAGGAGTACAAACATACACAGAATGCATTCACATATATATACACCCAGCAGTCCCTAAATCACATCAATTAAACAATTATGCAATTATAATTGCATCATTAATTCATCTTAAAACATATGTTAAAAAATCAATTTAAACTAAAGTTAGCAAATAACACTTTTCCAACACAATCTACATTAAGTCCAATTGGTTACAAAGTCTTATATTTCAAAATAAATAAAGTATCTGTGCAGCAATTTATTTTTAAGATCTAACTCATTTACCCCATGTACTTGTTCCAAAACTGTTGCTGTTAGACTTACAGGGTCCCCCCATGACAGATTTTAAAATGTTGGGCCAACGGACTCTAATTTTCTAGCCTTGATATCTCTCAAATGTTCCAGCAACCTTATTTTAAAGGCCCTTTTCATTTGTCCTATATAGAACAAGTTGCAGGCACACTTTATTGCATACACCACCCCAACTGTGTGACATTTATAGTCTCCACTTACTTTAAAAAGAATTCCATTAATTTTTAAAAATGTTTTCACTATATGCTTACAACTTATACATCTATTACAAGCCACCGTACCTTTATTTCCTAACTGAAATTATATATTAATACTGGGTCTTTTGAATTTAGTGTGAACTAGCATATCTTTCAAGTTTCTCCCTCGTTGATATGAAAAAATAGGTCTATCCTTAATCACCCCTTCCAACTCACTAAACCTTTTCAAATAGTCCCAATAATACAAAATAATTTTATTTATATCTTCACTTAAAACATTATATTTCATAACCACAAAGAACCTATCCTTATTATTATGCTTTCCATAACTAATATTAGCACTATTTGTTCTCCATTTCTTCTTTCTTCCATATCTCAAATCCTGAACTTGAAACATATCCCTTTCTATTACTTTGAAATTGTACTTCCTATTTTTAAACATAGCACCAGTATTTGCCAATTCTTTTTCAAAGACCTCATCATCTGTACACAATCTCGAAATTCTTAAAAACTCACCAAAAGGGAGTGATTCCATGGTATGCTTTGGGTGACAACTTGTCCCCATTAAAAACGGATTAATTTCATTAAATTTTCTATGAACACTAGTAGTTACACCTCTACCAGGTTTCCCTACAAGTCTTATATCTAAAAATGATATTACCTCCCCATATTGTAAACCATCAAATTTAATATTAAATCTGTTCCACTGTATTTCATCTATAAATTGTTGTACAAACTGAATACCCCCATCACATAAGAAAACCAAATAATCTATAAATCTAAAATATACTTTCACATGTCTCTGATAGAACATATTAGTATAAATATACTCTTCTTGCACATTTGAGCACTCTGTTTGAGCGGCGCACACGCGGGCTTAAACAGGAAGGCAATGGGAAGGGAAAACAACAGTAGGAAGGTAATCAAGGAGAAGTAGCTTAGCTTGCAGGTGAAATGTATCAGAATCAGCCAATTACACAGGCAGCAGACCAGCCCAGCCCAGAACACTACTATAAACTATGCAAACACCTTCCCCTCTGGTTTTTCCCACACTCTACACCACCGGTGTAAACAAGCAGGGAACTTTTATCATGCAGTACAGCAAAATGATAGGGGCTGCAATAGCTATCATACAACTTGTGGAAGAGGCTCAGGGTGGTGAGGATATGAATGCTGTCCACCAACCCACAGTGAGGAGATGGAGAAGAGTGTACAGACCCACCTACCAGGGGCTACATGAGCTGGAGATAGTGGAGCGCTATAGGGTGGACAGGGACCTCCTACAGCAAATCTTTGAGCTGTGCTGGTCACGCCTCACACACAGAACTAACAGAGGGGAACCCATAACAGTGGCCCAGTAGGCAGAAGGAGGCATGCCCAGTATGCCCTGGCCTTGGCAAAGAGGCAATGCATAACACACACAATGACACAGGAGCGACCCAGGGAATAACACCTTTCTCTGACTCTCACATACAGTAAAAGGGATGCCAAACATTACACTACCTGTAATTAGCCATGTGTAGGTAGTATACTATGTTCCTCCAACATAGGCAGCCCTACAGCACCACCCTCCATACTGGGACGCCCACAAGGTAAGTGACTCACACATGCTAGTTGGGGGGGGGGGGGTCACATACCCAACAATAGTCACAGCCAGCAGGACAGGTGTAGACAAACACAAACAAAGGTGGTGCATTGCCCTCTGAATGAGGCCTATGGGTAACCTCCCTCCAGGCCTACACAGACAGACTACAGCAGGTCAGGCACTGGGATGTGAGATATGAAGGGTAGGAATTCAGAAACTAATATGTTGGTAATTAAAAGCTAAGATCTGTAGTACACTGGTATGCCTGTATGGTGTAGAGTGTGGGCAAGACAACAGACTAAAATGGAGTACCTGACATACCAGTACAGTCCTAGCAAATGTCTACAAGTTTCAGGTGTGCTCCCCCCATCCTATGTAGAAATGTAGTCACAGTCAGATGTGCCCCCCATCCTACGTAGAAATGCAGAAATGTAGTAACAGTCCATGCCAAATGATCGACGGATACCCTGCAAAGACAGCATGCTACCTGTAGGTGTACAACACAAAGGTCAGCACTGCAGTACAAACGTCCTGGACTCAATACACGCATTCAATACAGACGGCCATACTGGGCATGCTCACACACTTAGAGAAATGAAGGCAATGTCAGTCAACAACATACAGAAAGGTCATACTGGGCATCCTCACACACTTAAACACATGAAGGCCATGTCTGCAAACACCAGTGGACCAGACATATCTGGCAGCCGCAGATGTTAGTGGGGACACCCCTCAGTATGCCCCACTCATGCTTTGCACACACAGTGGATAGGACAACAGGCATATATGTAAGGACAACACACTATAATAAGCCAAAAGTAGACATACATAGATGTGTGGAAGAGGGTGACTGTGACAAGGAGCCATCCACGGCTGTCCCACCCAGCATACAGGCAAAGGGCCACAACCACATGAGGGTCAGATGTCACTCACTGCAGATACTAGCCACCAGTATCTGTCAGCATTACAGAGTATGTGGTGCACATGCCAACTGTGCAACCTGACTGTGCAAGGAAGTAGTCGTCTAGTAGCTGCATACACATACCTGTGAAATATGACCCAGGTTGTGCCCACATGTGGCATGTCAACCTCTAGATAAATGGGTTATGGCCCATGCACATGCACTGCTCTCCCCATAACTCCATTATGACAAGCCTGAGGTCATCCACTGTGAAATACACTTTTGGGAGAGTTGTATTCCAGTAATCTCTTTAGCGCATGCTGTAACTGTGTACTGCTGTAATGTGATAAACTGGTTAGGTAGGAGTTCTAATCCTAGCCTTGATAACTGTGTGTGTCTGTCTGACTCCGTCTGTAGAAAGCAATGCTTTTTAGGGTAGTTACACCCCTACAATTTAAATGTTTTTCTTTGGTAAGGCTGCTGATGTCATCCACCTAGAAATACACCTCTGGGAAGGTTGTATCCCAGTAATCTCTGTAGCGTGTCCTGTAACTGCAAACTGCTGTAGTGTGATAAAGTAGTTAGGTAAGTGTTCTAACCCCAGCCTTGGCAAGTGTGTGTGTTTGTGTGTGTCTGTGTAGAAAGCAATGCTTTTTAGGGTAGTCACACCCCCTACAATTTAAATGCTCTTCTTTGATAAGGCTACTGATGTCATCCACCTAAAAATACTCCTCTGGGAAGGTTATATCCCAGTAATCTCTGTAGCGCGTTCTGTAACTGCGAACTGCTGTAGTGTGATAAAGTAGATAGGAGTTCTAACCTCAGCCTTGGCAAGTGTGTGTGTGTGTGTCACACCTGGGCCTAATGTGGAGTTGGATTTGTGACTTTCCTATATGTTGGCCCTAGTATATATCACACTGTCCACTGTATAGGGATAACAGATATGAAATAGCCAAGAGGCTGGGGTGCAAATCCATACCCATACATGTGACATCAAGGCCAAGCAATCACAGTTAGCAACCCCAATATTACCCAAACCACTCTCACCCCATGTCTCATACACATACACACATGCCGAGGCAACAACCAATATGTGTGTAGTACACTGCATATTGGCGACTGATAGTAACTATGGAGTGAATGCAGTGGCCTACAGAGGGCATGGCACCTTGTCCATCTGTCCAATAGGCACATACATGCAGACAGTGCACCTTCCCCATGTTCCCCACTGGACACCTGCAACATCTGTGGTGCCATCACATGTGACCCACAAAGGACATACCGTGCCTGACAACATGCCCTGTATGGACAAATGCCACTGACACCAGGGAATGTCATTAGCATGCTATCAATGTAGGTGCAGGAGTAACCTGCTGTCCATTACCAGTTCCTGTCACAGGTGACCAAGACTGGCACATCTGATGATAATCTGTGTACACAACATAGGCTCACCACCCCAGGTACAGTTCCACATGTCACTGTACATGCATGTGGGAGGTGTGCACATCCCAGACACTGTCCATGTCATGGACTAAGGAACACATACATGGCAAGCGATGCACAGCTTTGGCCACACACAATAGTCACCCAGGTGACTGGATGGTGGATACAATACCCACCTGTGTGGACAAATGCAAAAACCACAGTCCTGAGCCACAATGCAGACCATTGTCATGTGGCCTGATGCCAAGGTATATCCATCACCTAGCCTTGTATAACTGTCTGGCACAGTCGCCCACCACATACCCGTGCATAAATGCACCCATGCATGTCAGTACTGGAACCCTGTGTGTTTGTGTGTGTGTTGTATGATGTATATGATTAGATCCACACTCACTGCAACCCCCAATGGCATACTGAAGCATGCTGTCTGATGCCAGACACCTCCCCATACCTTTTGCCCATAGAACCTCCTTATGACCCGTGTGGTGCATGTGATACCTGCACAGTAATGTGTTGTGGCAATCTCACTAGTGATGAGCTGTATCCCTGGCCCTGCCAAGTGTGCCAATGTGTGTGCATCCCTGTGATAGTGTGGCTGTGTTGATGCTGGAACCTGTTCATGTGGGCAGGCACGTGTACTTCCCCTACCATATAGCTACCATATCCCTGTTGCAGATATCACTCACCATCACATATATGTTCTGAGGACTCTACAACAGGTAACCTATGTGGCGCATCCAATAACTGCATAGGACTGTAATAGCACTACATAGTTGTCAGGGGTTTGTTACCCTGTGCTGGTAGGTGTGTGACACAAACATACTTAGGTTTTACTCTCCCACCACTCCCTGACTTGTCAATGCCTCTGTCTGCCTCTCTCACCCCCTCACTGGTGGATGTGAAGACCTACACCTGCTTTTCTTAGGCAGCAGCATGTGCATTTTAAGTGATGTGCATGATCAGCTGATGGCCTCTGCACAAATTGCAGCGCTCCCCTAGCTGATTGCATGTGGAACAGCTGTGGTAACATTCCCATAGCCAATTGCATGGAAATACACTCCAATATCTAGGACCATCGTGTTGGTGTTGGCCCTTTTCATTCACTGTGAGCAGGGACTAGAGCTGCTGTTTGGCAAACAGCATCTCAGATGGATTGGGGACTTACCTCTAACAATATACACTGTGGAAACAGGGCAACACACAGGAGGGGGATGTGCCTGACCTGACTACAGACTGTAAGTGCTGCTATACTGCATTTGGAATAATGTTGGTTTAACAGTGTGTGTGTGGATATGGCTGTCCTACATGTTTTAATACCTGCAATGTCAGTTCTATGTTTATGAGGAATCCCCATCTGTAGGGTCATCTGCAGACTGGGCAGTGGGTTGTGCCTTTGGTGTCATGTGTTACCCATAGAGCATCTATCTGTGAACTGCAGAAGGTAGTATGAGGATTGCAGTCTGTAGATGGTGAAAGCCGTGGCAGTTACTGAGCTCATATCCCTCATAGGACATATGTTGCAACAAACCCTGTTACAACAGTAAATGTATGAGGTTATCGCAGCAACATGTCAATATTGGCCCTGTGTATGTGCTTCCAGCCACAACTCTGTCAACCTTTGTACATATGTTGTGCATTATGAGGTGTATATGTGCTGTACACCATCATTAGTTTCATCATATCTGATAAGCCAGTGAGATATCAGACTGCTACACGTTATGTACAGTAGAGGTTATATTTGATATGACCTAGGCATTCTGTAGTTGTTTGTACAGTACTGGGGTCTGTGTACTTATGGTGAGTGCTGACAGTGTGTGTATTGTTAATATGTACCTTGGCCTGTGTACAGACTCTGGTGGATGTCATCATCCTAGGTCCCATCCTATCTGATGTTACATGCTGCTCCACTGTATGTTACCATATTGGCTTACATGTTTGTAGGGCCCTACACACACATGTCCCATACCACAGACAGGCATCAGACTACACTGTATAGCGGCCCAGTATATGTAGGGTCAGTGTGTGAGTGGCACATATGAGGATGGTGTTGAACAGATAGTCCATATACTGTAATATTATGCTAGCTTACCATATATGGCTGTGGCAGTGTTCACACTGGTTGTGGTTATGTACTTTCACACAGGTGTATCTTAACATGTGCTATGACGTGCCTGTAGAGCCTGCTATATATGCAGGTACATGTGCATTCCTCCATAGGAGATGTAGGCCAGTGTTGAGCCAGTCTGCCTGTAGCCTGCATAGTGCTTTGTTATATGCCTAGCAGCTTAGTGTCATTACCCAGTGAGGTGTAATGTCCAGATACTTTCCAGATGTACTGCTGCCAGGCCTCCCTTAACAGTCATGTATGTCAGACAGAGCGGTGGGATGCTGTACAGATGTATGTCAATATCTCGTGGGTAGTATGTGGCCATGGCACCTCTCTACCAGCAGTTATGTGTCAGGAAAGACAGAGTTGTGTGACTGCATAACCTATAGGAGTGAATATATACCAGTTGTTATGTGTTATACCGATCTGCATAGCTGTTAACATCCATATTGTCAGGCTTGGTCCACATGTTCTGCACTAAGGAGTTCTGTGTATACCTCTGGACTGTACAGAGTGCGTCAGAATGTCCACATCTATTAGCCAATATCTCTGCTGTAGTCCACAGGAGCATTATGTGCTTGCAGCGGTACTGTACTATGATGTCCTTAGGATGTCTGTCAGTAGCCAATGGTGCACATGTGAAAAGCAGATGTGACCTCCCCCACACACCATGTCTGTGAAGACAATCCCTATTACAGTAGCTATAGTCTGCTAATACACCTGCTATACATGCCTGACATCCCCTTGCACTATGAAGGTGGGAACATAGGGGCTGGGGTAGGGCTACATCCCATGAGCAGAACATAAGGTGAATATATATGTACATATGATTATCCAGATATCTATATAGATAATTACACATGTACATATCGACATATATAGATGGGTGTGTATATGTACATAGATATGCATATATACACTCATATATATATATATATATATATATATATATATACATATATATAGAGAGAGAGAGAGAGCAGTATATGTCTACACATATACAGATAGAGATACATATGCACATATACGTATACCACACTGCCATGCCTGCCCAGCAGTACACTGCTGTTGTAACCCCCACACATATGGTGGGGCTGGGGCCATATATTTGTGGCCTTCACCTACACAATACATGTGTGCCCATATGCACTCCAGAGGTCAGTGTATGTAACAGTGGTATATGGCCCTGTATTAATGAGTCTGGGGGGGTGCACCATACATAACCTAGGCTTTTACAACATGTGGGGGTATCATGGGTAAGCTGCATTAAGGTATCTGGATATACAGTATCATATATGTCACCTATCTTGACATTACTTACATAAAGTGGGTTAATGCAGGCCTACTGCCTTCTGCCATACAGACTGTTCTGTGTGCCAGTGTGCCTGTGATGGTGTCAGTTATGCCTTGTTATGTAACAGTTACATCCCATTTGGTCAACTGAAGACTTTACCACCTAGTGATTGTGTACAGAGTGTAGATACAGGCTGCTGGACTATACACCTGCACTACTTACTGTTGATTGTGTGGTATCCTGTGGCCCAGCCTGTCCTTACTAATGTACAATTTGAAGGGTTTGGCCTGGACAGCAACAGTTGTGGACCTTTTCAGACTAATGTATTAGTATAACTGTTTCACAGTTGCATTACTCTGTTGATATGGATGTCAGTGTCTGAACAGCTATATGACATGGCATGTCATTCTGTACTAGTACACAAATAAAGGTATTCCATTTCTGCAAACCTGTGTGTGGTGTTTATCCTATGACCTTTCTGTGGGTATGAGTTGCAGGCAACGAATGTCATTTGTATCGGTGGGTCATCCAGTGTCCAGTTGTTAGGGTGTTCACTGTAGGCATAGTGGGTGTACCATATTGTGTGCACCTACTACATAAGTATCTTACTGTACATATGTCTGCGTGTGTATGTGTAGTCACATGTATATCTATATATATATGGATATATATAAATATATATATATATATATATATATATATATATGTGTGTGTTACGAGACCACATGAAAAAATGAAGATAATTATCACTAAAAACAAACAAACTCTTTGACACAGAAGCATTCAAAATGAATTCAAAATTACTTGGAGAAAACACCCGAGACTCCTGTATTATTTAGCACTTTTGTCTTCTTTATTATCAAAACTTCTTCAGAAAGACATGGTTCATTATTAAACGCAACCATTTTATCATTGTTTAAATACAATATTTCGAGCTGTTTATTTAAATTACCAACACAGTTCTTGACCAATAATACTGTGAGACCAGTGGTCCTGCAAGGTGATGTGTGCATCTTCATTATCATTATAATAAAGAGGTGATTCAGTTACCAGTAGTCCTGCAAGATGCTGTGTGCAGCTTCATTAGAAAATAATTTAGTTATCAGGAGGGGAACCTGTAGTGCCGTGTGCATACAAGGGTTGTGTGTTTACTGTATACCTGAGTTAGACATTCCTGTTAGGTATCATGTGCATACCAGGCAACCTTGTGTACTACGTATGCTTTGTGATACCTAAAAATAAAACTGTGAAGATTGGGGAAAGATGGGCGAAGGCTGCCAGCCTAGTCAAATATAATTTGAAACATAATTCTATCATTTGTATAAATAAATGTAAAATACAGGCTTGTTTTTTTAAATGAAAGAAAACACTATAAAATGTGAACTTCAAGATTGTTGCAACATTGCCATCTGCTGTAAGGAAAATCAAGCCAAGCATTTCAAATGTTCTTTGAAGTTACAATTATCTAAAAAATGGTGCCGAGGGGTCTGTCTGAACACATTCTTTCTATTGTCTTGACTTAAGGAATAATTGTTAAGAGTATACATGTAAAATGTCTTTTATTGTTGTAGTTTCCTGAGCAGGTGTTAGCTTGCTAAATAATGCAGTTTGTGGCCTGGGAACTCCAGACTAAGTGTCAAAATGATGTAATATGAATACTGGGAAAACTTAAGTGTCAAAATGATGTAATTTGGGAGGGCCCTAGTAGAGCTGTTTGTTAGTGTTTTAAAAACTATTGTTTAGTGAGAGACTAAAAGCATTTGTCTTGGACCGTCAACCCCAGTACTGCTTATGCTCTTTATGTATGTAAGTAAGATTATAGCACCGTGTTTTCTCTTAAGATTAGCTAAAGATTAGAAAGTTAGATTAAGTGATTTTCTTTGATATCAGACCTGTACTACTGTATTGTTTTAAGTTTCTGTGTGATCTCTGAACTCTTAGATATCTCTGTAGTGTAGTAGTATTGTCTTGTGTTTTAATTATTTATCATTAAATATTTTAAAAACCTTTACCTGTGGCTGGTTTGTGTAGAGAAGCAGACTCTGGAGTACATTGTATATTTATAGAGGTTATCGTAATAGGCCACTCTAATAAGCCGTATACTGAATAGTCACATTACCAATTGGATAATAATAATATTGCACAGTAATAATTGGACACCCTTTCAAGTGCTTTTGGGTAGCTGATAATTATATTAGATGGTGGTGGCAGGAATTACTACCGTATAGTCTGGGTAAAGGGGCACAGCTGGAGAATCTGTGTCAGCCTTTCTCAGGAGTGTCTGTGAAGTTGCATAAATACTTATCTCAAAGTGTGGGTGTGTGTCAGCTACCTGGGCAGGGACACGAAGCACTGGTTGGACAGAGAGGGTACAGGAGGATAGCTTGCCAGCTAGTCTGAGATCTGGACCCTATAGCTGTGCCAGTGGGGAGTCTTATTGGGGACCTGGAGAGCAAGGGAGTAACCAGACCCAGACTGACTGTGATCTTTGTGTGCACTTAAGGGAAATTGTACTTTACTGTGTGTATTAGTTATCCTTTCCTCTTCTAGGAGATGACCTCCTTGGTGTTAGTGGTGAGGATTGAGGCTCCTTGATTGCTGGGCCAGGGCACGGTTATCACAAAAACCATTGGTGTATACAAAGTCACCCGTGAAGTCTATTCTTATTACTAAGAAAACATTCGTCCCATGCGGGACAACACAAAAATTAGGTATCTTTCTTTGTGGTAACCCCATGTCTCCACAGGTAAGCATGGCTGTGTAGATATATGCATGGACTACAGCATGTGGAAGACCAAAGATACTTTGGTCGGGACAACATACAAGATGAGTCCCGAGGGGAGGAGGAGTGGAGGGTGGGCAAAGTGCGGTGGTGTGGTAGCTATGGGCCGGTAACCAGAGAAGGGATGGTGGCTGCATGTGTGCAGCGAGGGTGGGGTGAGGAAGCGGAACTGTAGGTAAAGAAAATATGGGTCAAGGAGAGGCTGGGTTGGATGGGCCTGTACTGGTTAGTCCACCTAGTGGGTGTGGGAGAGGGGAATGAAATATAAAAAATAATTTAAATCCCTATTTAAATAAAACAAATAAAATACAATAAACTTGGTAATGTATTGCAGGGTGGACGTGTTTGGCTGTGGGGGGGTATGCCAATTTGTACAAGAAGTATATTGTTTGGGGCTTCTTAACCCCATTAACGGTGCATGTGGACATTTATGTTTCTGTTAATCTACCATTGCTATCTACAGATGTATGGCCATATATACCTATATAGGTATATATATTTGCTTACATATTTATAACTATGTCCATATATACCTACGGAGATAAATATCTGCGTACATATATGTAACATGCTGTGTATATGTGGACATATGGGGTATACACATGTAGATGTCGGCATCTGCATGTATATAAGTCCATAAATATATATATATATATATATATATATATATATATATATATATATATATATATATATATATATGTTGTATCTATTTGGATATTAATATATTTACACACACATATCTAGATGTTGGTATATATTCTCTGCACTGTTGCATGACTGGGCTGGATGTTATGTTTCTGAAAACATGAGCTTTATGTATATCTGGCATGGCTTAGTGGTAAATCACTTTGTGTATAGTGTGCATGGTCCTGGGTTCAAGCCTTACAGAGGCTGTTTATTTTGTTGCTAGGCAGAACATGGGCCGTTGGATACAGAGTGGTTAAGGCACTTTAAAGCAGTTGTACGTGGGTGTGGGCATGTTTGCACAGCGGTAAGCACTGCTAACTTCCGGTTACAGTTTCTTATACACAGTTAGCTTCCACATTGCTTAATCTGTGTAGGCAGTGCTCCCCCCATGCAAACGCACTTAAACACACTTACTGGTGCTTACATATGCTTACTATTGCTTATTTATGCTTAAACCTGCTTACTAGTGCCTTATTCATTCTGACACTGATACTTCACATGTGCATTTCCTGTTGTACTCCAGTTTATAAATATGTGTTATTGAATGGGTATTGCAACAAAAATATTGGTTATAATGTGCTTTGCCATGTAAAATAGACTGTACTGCAGTGGGACTCAATCCAGGAATGCCTGCTTGTTAGGCAGCTGCTCTGCCCACTACACTATTGCTGTACTGCTTCTTTTGCATATATCTGCCTTGTTATCCTCTTCAGCCTTTTAAGCTGCTTTAACCATAGCTAAGCGATGGGCACACCCATGCACCTACGGTTAACTGTACTCGGATTTTTAAAAATATGAATACATGGGTTAATTTGTATGTACTGTTGCTGTTGTACACATGGGGGACTGTTGGTGGGGATATGCAGACACCTATGAGCGGTCTCGCTCATTTCTTACCATGTTCCGCTGTTCTACATTACAGGGGCATGTTTATTTTGAGAGCTCTGCTCTCAGGCACACTCCCTGCACTTGTACATGCTCCATGTAAGCCTAGGAGCTTGTGCAGCGTGCCTTCTTAATATGCATGGCGCGTTGGCATCCTGCTCCTAAATGGGCGATTCTGTGCAGGACTAGGCTAGTCCTGCATGGAAGTTTAGCAATCTGAACTTTGACCACCACGTATCCACAGTATTAAGGAAATCCTTCTATGTGGCACATCTTATAAGTAAAGGCATCACATCTAGATCTAAGGATGTTATAATTCCATTATAGTTGGCCCTCATCAGACCAAGAAATGAGTACATGATCACTTTTGCATGTACCTCACCAGACACCTGCAACAACTGGAGAGAACACAGAGGTTTCTTACCAAGAAATTAAAGAGTACACAAAACAAGTCTTATAAGGAAAGACTGAAAGCACTGTCACTGCATTCTGACTCCTACTGGTTGATAAGGGGTTACCTATGCCTGGCTTACAGGCATACCTCTCAACCACTTAGAGTACGAAATGTGGGCAAAGCCATAAAAAAGTGGTACAAATAAGGACACTTTTGAAATATTGCTCTTACAAACTTAGAAAGTTGATAGAATAGCAGATTTTGCATTAGTATGAATTTTCTGAAGGGTATGAAGTATAAACTCAAATGTCTGTCATTATTTTCCAATTTCAGTCTTGAATGATTTGCCACTAATTTGCCAGAAAGCCACATTTATATGAAAAATGGACCAAAAATATAAGGCAAAAATCTGGACATTCTGCAAAAATCTGTACAGTTGAGAGGTATGGCTGGCCCTGATGGAAATGCTGCACATTCGTAAATCAAACTGCATGAGGGTAAATTGCTCCAGGGATCTTAACCTGCCCTCTGACATGAACAAGTCATGCTGGAGAGTTAGATACATCTCCCAGAAACTGCCACTTCTGTGGAGCAAGCTTCCAGTTCACATGAAACAGAGCCCCTCCCTGACCCTCTTCAAATGCAACCTAGATCAATGGATGGGTGACCGCAAATTCACTCCTGGGGTGATGCCCATGTCCCTCCTGGACAGACAAAGTCATTATTAACTACCATAAACCCTTACCTCTGTGAACCTCACTCACCTAGCAAACAACAACTGGGACAGCTTGGCATAACTATGGCTAGGCTTGTAAGGGGTCTATGGCCATTAACCTAGTAACCTCTTGAACCTATGAGCCTATCCTTAGTTATATCATTCATAAAGAAGGAAGAGAACAGAGGGCACAGGACAGATCCTTGTGGTATGAAGGTATCTTGTGCTGAAAAGCAGTTTCCAGCAAAAAAAAATTAGCATCCTTTTATAGGAGAATGTCACTACTGAAATTTAACATATTAACTGTGTTCAGCAATAAACAATGGCAGATGCAAATTGTTTTGGATGCCCTTGGTGTTTCTACAGACAGAACAAATATGAGGAGAACATAATTCATACTGGAGTAGTTACTCTGTATATTGCAGTTATGCTAAAGCAACAGTAAAAGCATTGCCAGTCAGATAGAAGACTGTGTTTATGTGTGTAGTCAAAGATGTGTGTGTGTGTATTTTTTTCAAGCGTCATGGTTAGTAAGCATACATTTGCAACAGGCCTTTAGTTTTCTTGGTGTTCTGACCAAAGAAACTTTGGGAGAAGAAACTATGATGGAGGGTTTGACAGCAATGGGCACTATACACAGTCTGACAGATTACATATATATGTGAGTGAAGTAACAATTTTTGTGCAAGCATTCTTAAGAAAACACGATAGAGGTTACTGAATTTAGCTGTGATGTTTTGGTTCATGTTTTTCAGCAGTTTCTTGGTAGCTTTTTATTTCTCTGAAGTAAATGTGGATCATTCTACTGCTAAGAGGAATAACAATAACAGGTATATGGCAAATCTTTTTAAGTATGTGCTAGGTGCTACGAGAAACTTTTTTATTAAGTCATTTAGTGTGGTGGTTAGGAAACACCAATGTTCTTTACAAAATGTATTGATTTTTTGGGCTGAAAGGAGTATTAGTAGAAATGTCATAAATATGACCTTTTCAAATCCTCCAAGCCTGAGCTCTCTGCTTTATTGTTACTTTTAATGCCACTTTTTAGCCAGGAGGGGTAGATATGACAACTATCTTAAGGTATTTTTGTGTATGTGTGCCTTAAATGACCATGTAGAAATAATGCTCACTTAGGCTACTAGGAAGGATATTACTTTGCAGACAATTCTGATTTATATCAGTTATTATAAGGTCAGGAGAAGAGTTGTTTCCACTGCTAAGGTTTGATGTTGTGGCTTACTTTACTAACTGTACTAAACCCTGCTCTTGTTTTTTTAATCATCTGCCTTACACTACTTTCACTAGTACCTTTGGCATGTATAATGAAATCTCATGTAATTGTGTTTAATGGTATCCTAGCCAAAACAGGTCTTGATAGCCAGTGTCTAATACAAAATCCATCACTGCTGCTGACATTCTGATGCATTCTTAATTACCATCAATTTCTTTTATTATATAGAATAAGGGAAACCTAACTCCACACATATATTTCATAGTGCAACCTTAAAATATAAGCATAACATACTTTTTCACAGTACAACAAATTTACTGGTTAGTTATATACCACTTAGGAAATACAAATGTCACAGCAAATTATTTCTACAACTCATTTAAAGGTGCATTGACAACCTACCAGTTGTTATAACTATCTCAGTAATGAATACATCCCAAAATTTCTTTTGTTATAAAGTGGTAAATCTTGGGCAATATATACAAAGATTAACCTAATTTCTGATTTAGAAATCTATAAACACTTAAGGCACAAATAAAAACAAGCTATACAAGTATTTAAAATGATACTCTGAACAAGCAAATGTAGTTAGTTACCTCCACACACACAGTTTTGGCAAATAATAAATTTGACAGTTATGTATCCCCTTTACCACCTCCTAACTCCACGGGTCTATATTACATCGTCGACTGCTTAGGTTGTCAAATGCCTAAACGTTGACAACTTAAAATTGCATACGGCACTTTCCACACAAGGAAAGAAAGCCGTTGGCCAAAGTAAAAAAAAAAAAAAATTCAACAAAAATCAAGTGGGGGGCTTTGCCCCTCACACCCCCCAATGTGGGGGGCTGTGCCCCACACCCCAACTAAATATACCAACTCCGAGATCACTCTACGTTGTACACAGGGCAAAATCCCTGTAACGGCCAATCGACTTGTTTCCCTGTGTGGAAACTGCTGTTCACGACTTTAAGTCGTTGACGTTTAGGTGTCAACATTTAGGCGTTCGACAACCTAAGCGGGTGACAATTTAATACAGACCCTAAATCCACATATGGAGAAACTGCTCACTTTCTATGCAACTACTTTTAAAATGCAGTTCCAGCTATATCTCACCTATCCTTGTTTTCATCAAAAGGTCAATATTTTAGCTACAAAATTCTGATAGAAAGAAGTCAGTGTTTCTGCTGTAAGCACACTCCTTCAAAATATCAAAGAACAAGGTTCGGCAGGGTGAGATCAGCTACTACCTAGATTGCTTTAACTGGAAGCTCACTGTGTTGACATACTTCTTAAGTATTAAAACAAAAACTAATGCATCTGTTTTGATAACCTATCTCATGTTTGGATGAAAGCCAATATTACACATTTCCCCAAAACAGGACTATCAACTTATAACTATACTTAGCATCTTGTTAACTTGCACACAACACCATTCTAGGACTGAACATGCTATAAGTACAGCAATGCTAAGTGTAACTGATTGTGTTACAGAGAGAGAGAGTTTAAACACAGAAAAAGTGGTAGCAGCATTATTTTCAGGCCTGACAGCTTTACTTGTATAAGGCTTGTAAAAAGTCTCAAATACACTGGCATCCTTTATAAGACTATTAGTATTTCTGTAAACTAACTTTACAACAGAACAATTAAAGTCAAATGTAGAAATGAGCAAAGACATTAAAAACTAACAAAGGTGTCCTTGAAGTCTCAATATTAGACGCTCTGCTCTTTTGTCTCTACATTAGACCTTTGTTAGCACATGGTGAATAACTCATCGGAATCATGCAGTATACCAATGGCATGGTGTTTCTCATCATTGAAACAAATCAAACGTCTTCTTCTTTTCCCAGTTAGGGGTCACCACAGCAGAACAACAGTCCACAGAATGATTGGCAGTGGAGTTTTACAGAGTCAAGTTGCCAGCCTGGCACCCAACCTTCCACAGAAGGTACACACACACGCTCACACCTAGGGCCAGTTTAGAGTGTCCTATCCACCTACAGCATGTCTTTGGGATGTGGGAGGAAACCGGAGCAAACCTGTGCGACTGCATGGAGGACATGCAAACTCTGCAAAGAAGGTACCCTAGCTGAGAATCGAAGCAGAGAACCTTTTGCTGTGAGGCGGCAATGCTAACCACTGCACCACTGTCGCTGCCAATTGAAACAAATCAAACTGAAGCAGAAAATCAACTCCAGTCAATTATCTCATTACGTGGAAAATAGCTATGTGACTCTCACTTAATACTAAATGCATCTAAGTGCAACTCTATCCAATTTTCTTCCAGCCACTATTAAAATATATATTCTCCTAAGCTAAAAATTAAAATATAAGCTAATTTCAACTAATAACATGCTAGCAATATCATACCATTCTTCTCACATTAGGGGTTGCCACAACAGAACAATGGTCTGCAGAATAATTGGCAGTGGAGCTTTATGGTGTTGCATTGCCAGCCTGGCACCCAACCTTGTACAGAAGGCATATACATGCACCTAGGGCCAGTTTAGAGTTTCCAATCCACCTGCAACATGTCTTTGGGATGTGAGAGGAAACAGGAGCACATGGAGGATATCCACACAACCACAGACAGGATATGCAGACCACACAGAAGGCACCCCAGTTGAGAATTGAACCAGAGAACCTCTTGCTGTGAGGCGGCAACACTAACTACTGCACCACTGCGGCTGCACTAACACTATCTTACCCTACATCAACAAAATAAAATACTTTGGATGGATCCAGTATTTCAATAGGTAGTTGCTGCAATGATAGATAATGCCTTATGCTCCCAGCTAAGATTAAATTAGTCACCAGACTTATCCATCTTACACTTTTCTATGGCTATATTATCTTCATGACTTGGGACAGCAAACTCCGGGGAATATGCAGAGAGACATGTCTGAATTTTCCATGTATGTTGCAAATACAGGTAAGGCACTGGTCCTAAGTATAATCCTTTCTTCAACTTGAATGATGCCTAGCTACAAAAAAAGATAATTGGTTTCAATAACTTTATAACTAGCTGGTGTTATTCTAAGGGAATCCTATATGTGTCAGTATGGGACTAGATGGCTGACAGTCCACTTACTTCATTAAAAATGACCTGTGTCTCTCATTACAAAGCTTCTGCGTGCTGTCTAAATCCTTTGCTGCCTCTCCTAGTGCCTATTTTAGGCAGAGTCCAGCTGATGGACATTTCAACATAACAAACACATCACTCCAGAAACTGGATCATTTTAAGGTAGCTGTCCTCAACACTAGAAGTCTAAACAATAAAGTGCCTGATCTTCAAGCCCTCTATTTGGAAAGCATTCATGTCTGCAGAGTTACTCAGACTTGGTTTAAGTGTGACAAGAGCACTCTCTCTAGATCTGGGTTTTGTGGTTTTCATGTCTTTAGACCCAATGACAACTGTGGTGAATAATCCAATCACCTCCAATCAAAACCATAGGAACACACAGACTGATATCACTGAGGTACAACTCACTCTAGATAATATTAATTATCAATTAGTAGTTTGCTTCAGAGTACTTTCCTTGTCCCCTGCTATCCACATAAGGTTCCACAGTCTTCTAAATGATTACCCTATCAGCAAAAACTCCATCATTTTGGATTATTTAACTCCTCTGATAAACTGGGACATCTACACTTACAATGCAGGATATGTCCAAAACTTCCTAGACTTTATAAACAGAAACTCCCATGAGCAGCTGGTAAATAAACCTAGTAGAGGATACAACATTCTTAACAGAGACCATCAACTCAGGCCACAAGTTACGCAAGTATGCATACAGACTCATAGTGGTGTATGTGTGTAAGACAGACAACAAGCGACATGCGTCTGTGAACCCCAGCCCTATCTCTCCACTATAAAATAATGCAAACAGGACATCAAGTCAGGACATATTGCAGAACTGCTGTCAGTATCACAAGTACCATATAGCAGTGTAAAGTGTGGCTAAAGTGTCCTGTACTGAATGGAATTGCCTGTGGTCATGAAAAGTGACAGACTCCCATGGCATCAGTCTTTATAACAACCACAAAGAGATAACATCGTCAGTGGTCTGCACAGTAATCACCATTGCCACAGGGTGAGGGTGACACTACAAGACATAGTGAATCATATGTCAGTGTTTCTGTAATGCAGTTTAGGATGCCCACACTGATGGCTCACACCATGGTTCTGGCTGCCCCTTCCACTTATGGAGGCACTCAGCCTATCTTGCTCCACAGAGGAGACTGATGGGGTGATGGCAGCATGTGGAGGCACACTGTGGGAAGGACCTTGGGTATGAGTTGACTGTCTGGTCATGACTGTAGGACACACACCAGACTGGCCAGCAGCAGATGTATGTGCATGTTGCAGCACAGACATTGATGCCCGATGGATAAAGGTTGATAGGGTTGATCTACTGAGAGGACTCCTGTCTCTCCCATATGTCAGTTAGCTAAGCACAGTCAGGACATGCAGACCCCTGCTTGTATTATGGCACTGCTGTAGTACTGCCATAACCAGGGATTCAATGGACCATGCCACAGATAACATTCTTTTATTCTGAGCAGCCAATGCCACCATGACCTCACTGTGTCTGCACTCCTCTCCTTCATGTAGCACACACAGTTGGTGTGCAACATGATCCATGACATAGACAAGTGCATGAATGTCAGATCCATGACATCACTGAGAGCGGTCATTTGCCTGTAGGAGTAAGTAGACACCCTCTGACACATGCCCATGCACATCAGCTGCATGCCTATATCTACTTTGCCAGGCAGTATCGCTGTGTTGTGGGAAAGTGTCAACATCACTAGAAGACTCTACAAGGGACTGTAGTCCATAGGTCTCATCCTGTCCACAATCTGATGTCCCTACATTATCAAAAAGGCTGGACATGTTTTCCTGTACATCTGAAGCTACAGCTTCATCCACATGACCATCTGGGCCAGACTGTATCACCAAATCTGTGTCCTGTATGCCAGGGGCTATGCTACCATAATGAGACACATCACATCCCACCACAGGATCAGTGGATGGTCTAATGGAGGATGAAGGCAGTGGATGTGCTAAAAGAAGAGACACATGACACAGGTCAGCTGAAGATGTTTATATCACATACTGGATATCCTTATTGACATATGCCACAGGATGTCATGTCCAAGTGAGTTGACAGTTATGTTACATATGCAACATACATGACATGTGAGGAATAACAACATAACACACACCTGACATGTCCTCGTGGAATCAGGCACCAGAGGTGAGGGCTGAAATTCAACTGTTGTAGGGAAACAAAGGCATAAACACAGTACTAGTAAGCACATACTTGCCAGCATGTACCATTTCAACAAAGGTATAACACACAATAGGTAATGTGTACACAAACTGGTTAGTTGAGGCTGAGGTATGGATGGCAGCTGTCCTCTGCAGGGGTAAAAGGACATAGTATTAATGGAGGACAGCAACAACAGGAGTAACAGCAATGACATTTAGGAAACAGGGGAAATATTAAACCAGTTATACCCTTCTTATGTGTTGAGTTTGTCTTTCGCAATATGGATCCTGCAGTGGTAAAATACAGTCAAAGCAAACAGTCATGTATGCAGGCATATGCACATGATGACATATACAACACAGTAACAGGATATGGTGCTGTTCTTATGACATATGTTGCACATGTTGTCCAGATGTCCCTGTGTATTAAAAACAGAGCCATTAATTTCATACAACACAGCTGGGCTACACAGTGCTGCAACCTATGAACAGGGTGGGAAACCATACCTGGTTTGTCCGTAGGTACACCTGTACATGTCATGTCTGCAGAATATGTATCTGTAGGTTACAATGTCAGGGAAATATCAATATGACAGTATACACAACTGGCATGACAGGAGACAGAAACAATAACAGGTAATGGTCACAGTAAAATATATGGACATATTCACCTGTCATGTCTTGCTGCTGTGCAGAAGTGGGTGGAGCTGTGCAAATTAATTTAGGCAACACTGCACATGTTGGTTGTAGTGTTATGTATGTACTGAAGTTGTACAGCAACATGTCATTACACTTATGTTGGTTGCCATCAGCATGTGTATCCCCATGTGCATAACACAGTTCTGCTACTGCAACATACAAGTAACAATACACAAATATGCACGCAATAACAATCTGTACTGAGTTAGTCTGTATGCAACTTTATTATACAAAGTAATACATACACATGCAGCCTGACACACCTGCCTCTATCCCACCCCCAGGTATGCAGTGCTCCCCACTTGCCATATACAGAGATGCAAACAAAATGTGTAAGTTCACCTGAAGAACTCAATGGTGGGCCACTGGTGGCATCTCATGCATGAAGGATCATGTCAGAGCACTGCTAATGACAGGTCTCCTGGTATCTATCACCTCCATCAACATTAATCATGTTGCTAAGGTCAGTTCACACTTCGTTCCTCCAAATTGTATTTCCTGCCTGTGCAAGGAGGCTCTGGTCATGCTAGGGAAGAGTATCTATTATAATTTAATTTTCCTGTGGTGGAAAATTGTCACCTCCTAGGCTCATTTGCCATCTGGAACACGGTTATGTACAGGGTTGGGAGGGTGGCCTAATGGTTAAAGTGTTTGCCTTACAAACACAAGGTGCATGGTTTGAGTCTCACAAGGGATAATTGGCTAGGCTTAAAATGGCTCGCAAGGGCAGTTAGCTTAGTACTAACCTATGAACCTATGAGCCTATAAGGTTAAATTAATGTGGAGTTCCACATATGGAGATGATTATGTTGACAGCTTATGTCAAGTTATCCTCTTAGCATTCCTGTGCACTGCAAAATTATACAAAAATAGTCCCTGCCCTGTATAGCAGTATGACATATAAAACAACATATGCGATATGAAAACAATCTGAATGCATAAGACATGCAACAACATAACTTGTGATATCTGTACAAGTGGTATATGAGGTTTGAACTCATTACAGTGGATGGCCAACACAACATCACTGCACCACTTGATCCCTATGATCTGCATGTACTTCACATTAACATACTTCTCATAACACATGCAAAACAATAATGTTGGATGGCTGTCAAGACACATCCTGTATTATCAATAGCTGTTATGCAACATGAGCCAAAACAGACAACCTGTGGAAATAAAGCAGTAATAGCCTTAACTGTTATACATAAATAGCTTATGCCAACACAATCAGTAGTGAATGTTATCCCCATTTCATCTGTATCAGATGAAATTCAATGATAACTACAACTATATTACTCTTAGCAGGAAGTATCTGTGCAGTAGCACTTGAACAACTTATGGAAACTGTCAGAAAGCCTCCCCATCCATAAGCACACCACAGACAGTACATGGTAACCGAACAAAAATATCGATAGTTCTATCGAGGCAGTATTTGTAGTACATGTTTTACTAAGCATCCATGAATAAATATCCATAACATAATGACAGCTACATACTACATAGCAATGTATGGATACTTTCAGAAACTGTCGGTTTATGTAAGTATAGCACAGACTGTACAGAGTTACCAGCAATATGTAAGGATATTTAGTTAGTGCATCATTATGTACCATTCACTGGTGCCCTTTACATTTTTCTTGAAAAGTGCATATGTGGAATCATTGCTTGTTAGTAATGCAGACAGAAGGATACAGATCAATCCTACACCCCTCCAGTAAGTCAAATACATTTTTTTGAATTGCAGACAATTTTTCCTAAAAATATAATTTTAAGCATGTACACACATATTTCTAAGGAGTGATAATAACATAGGTCTATAAGGAGAGAAACATATCCCACCACAACAATGCTAGCTGGTGCAACATTACCTTTGCAGCTAACTATGAGTTAGGTATAACTGAAAGTAAGACCAGCTATGTGCACACAGATTTTAAGTGCCATTTGTGCCACACATAATTAATGAGGTTCATTAAAATTCAAGGTTTTGGAATCCCATTTGCACACGTCTACATACGTTTTTGAAATTCAGCCCATAAAACAAAGGCTCAGCATAATGGGAAAGTGCTCTATGAAAATACCCAATAGGAGTCATTAAATGGGATGAAAGCTACTACGTAGGGAAGACAAACCAGAGTTTAAGGGATCGCATTAAGGAGCATTTGTATTGTATTAATAAAGGAGACAAGAAGAATGCCTTAAGTACGCATGTTGCCAGTGAAGGAATCATTCATAATTTTAAGTTCATGGTTGTTGAGATTTGTCTTGATTCTATTAGGGGTGGTGATATTAAGACACATACAGAGTGTCAGGAGATTAAATGGATTCTTGTTTTGAAAGCTCACAAAGGTAAAGGCTTAAACAAGTATGTCCCTTTAAGACCAGTATTAAAATCACGGGGATTGAACCGATGAATTAATTGATCTTTTTGTATTTAAACTGTGTTTTTAAACTTTGTTAGATCTGATGAAGCACCCAGTGTTAGGTGTGAAAGCACTCAGCTTTTTTACTGTTATATTTTATTAGTTTTTTTTAGTTGAGTTGTATTAAAGTTATTGCACATCCTCTTCCTCCTTGCTGTTTTGTTTATATATTTTGGTTGATATATCACCACAGTTGGGTTTTTTTGCACCTTTTGTAATATGTTGACATGACAGTATATATGTGCATGTGATACTGATTCTTAGTTTACGTACCTATGCCTCTTGCTGTTTGATGATTGCACATTCCTGTGCGTGTGTGTGATTTTCACATGACCATGTTTCATTCTGTCAGCCTATGTGGCATACATTTGGCATTTGCTTTAATGTAGCTTGGCTGGACTTCCACACCACTCTATGTGGTGTACACATGCATATGCAATGTGTCCTCTTACACAGTGTTGTCATGCTTTATTGTTTGTCTCCTTTGCTTTGCTGGCATGTCCTCCTTGATTTGGATCCATGTTGTCCACCTTCCTTCCCCTTCTGTAAGTTTGGCATATATCTTGCACATATGTATGGGATACATTACCCTTGCTTTGCATTATCATCCATTATCATATAGTTGCATTGTTACAATGCTACCTTGTGCCAACTATTTGACCATTATACACATGCAGGAGATATGCACACAAGGTACTGGCAATTGCTTGCATTACATCCTTGTTCCTGTTACACTTGTGTGTAAAAAATTACTTGGGAGCATTTGGTTGTAGTTACACTTGTGTCTTACATATTACCTGAAGCATTTGGTTGTAGTTCATCTGCACAATTTGACATCCCATAGAATTATTCATACATTTCCTACCATTTATTAATCCATGTGGTGTGTGCATGTGTATTGACATTTCTTTCTGATAGGCTCCTGTTAACCACTGAAGGTCAAACATATACATCAACACTTCTGTGTTGCCTCTGACATGGCACATGTCTGTGACATATGCATTCCATCTCACGTATGTTTGGGTTGTGAACTACTTGGGTAATGAGCAGCCACTTTGTTGCTTTGCTACAGTACAGCTATTTGGCACTGTGCTTGGTGGTTTTCCTTTTGTATGCATGGTTGGAGGTTCTATTCTGCCCTCCGCTGGTCTTCTTCAGCATTCCCTGGCTGTATTTGATTATCTGAGTTGCTGCTTGGCTTATACATGCACTGCTGACAGACTACTTGGGGATTGGATTCCATATCCAGTGAGTACTGTGACCCCCATTTCTTTTCTCTCAATACTCACTCACTATCAGTCTTACACATTCAGCTATGACTGCTACACAGTTTGCAACATGACAGACCATTGTAGGGCATAGGTACATATATATTTCTGCATTTCACCATGGCTGGTATGCATCCATACCTCGTTTATATATTTTCCATTGCTCATGTTGCAGATTGTGATATCTGCATTCTTTATCTCTCCTTGTTTGTTTATTTCCAACCTTTGTCTGTCATGTCTTGTGATATTTGTGTATGTTTATACCTACTGTTTTGCCCTTCTCCTCTTTCCCCCTTTTTTCCTTTCTTTCTATTCTCCAAAAAGCAAAACATGAGGCTTATTCCCACCAGGAAAAAAAAAATACCCATGCCCTTTCTGTCCCTCAGATCTTCCAGTTGCAACAGACCTCTTGTATGTCATCCTTGTTCACCCATACCCCACATCTGCTTTTTTATCTTCCCATTTGTTTGGGTGTGTGCATTACTTGTGTTCCCCTCACATGTACTGCAGCCATTGTTAGCTACTGATAGCCCTGGTGAAGTGGCTGTGATTGACCTTCAACTTTATAAATTTTTTATTAGAAATTTTATGAATTCCATCAGATTCCATATTTTCTAGTAAATGTATTTTATTAGTATACAACCTATGGAAACATCTGTGATTTTGCGGACCTACTGGTCAGATTGCTGTAGATATTTATTCCTTATCATGTCCTGCAGCCTACATTGGGCTTGTATAATTTCTGTAGATGTACTTTGGCACTGCACATCATGGTTTATGACACACTTTTCTTGAATTACAGATTTGCTGTGACTGCTAGACAGTGTGCCAATACTGCTAGGCGATTCTGTTTTGTGCCAAGATATTCTAGGATCATTGAGGCATATTTGCATATTACATGCTTATCAGCAACTTTTGTGCAGATATTGGTGAAATGTGCCATTCCTTGAACATTAAGGAATCTGACCCCATATGTTACAAATATTTTATATACTATAAAGAAGTAATGAAAAAAAGTATATACATCTGACATTCAAATGCATACTACATCATTCAAATGAACTGTGATGAAGTACATGTAAGAAAATCATCACATATATAAAATAATTTATTCCAGTTATCCTAGTGGATATGCAGCTTTACAGCAGTATATAACAGACTAAACTTTTTTTTTGCAGTTATCTGTCCCATTACTATAACCGACCCTGACAAATCATTACCTATTAATGTCTATATGCAATGACTACAGAAATTTCTGGTCATAAACTTAATTTGGCTAAGACTAAAGTTGTTTTGATGTTAAAGCAGTTAAAATTAGAGAATGAGAGTGGATTTATAATTTTATATTGAGTAAGGACTGTGTCAAATATTTTTGGTGACTTAATTTCTGATCATTTTTGCCAGAACAATAACCTAACATCACACAGTGAGGAAGTAAGCTTTTTGTATATGTGAATCTTTAAAATCATGTTAAACTGTCACTGAGAGCTTTTACTATGATGAATTTTCATGAAGACTTTAGATGCAGTGAAACATACTATTTCTTCTGTATATCGTAGCTAGCAAATAGCAAACATGAATAATTTGTCATACATGAAAAAGTAAATCACATATAATTTTACACTGTAAGTGATCTGGCAATATCAAAAAGGAAGGTTTTAGCCCACCATCAGTGCAGTCTCAGCCACATTGGATTCTACTGAATACACACATGGAAAATGCTGCAATCAGACAGCTGATGGGTTAGCAGGGACGTGCAAAAGGAAGTGTGTGCGTGTGTGTGTGTGTATTTATATCAATGCAATTTCATCTTTTTCTTGCTTTTGCAAATATAAATAATGCACTGAAGAATTCAGACAGAGAAAAAATGAAATGGATCAAAATACAATTAAATATAATTAAACCATCTTTTTATTTTTTCCAAATTATTAAGAATTTTTAAGTTAATCCTAGTAGTCATATGACTAAAAACAGAGGATTTTAAACTTAACTGAAATAATATTAAAGAATTATCTGACATGATCCTTGGGAAAATTTGTAGTTGTTTCAGTTTACCAGCAAACATGATTCTGGACGACTTCTTATTCTTGATATCTAAGTAGATATATTATGGAATCGAGCAGAAGAGCAGAAAGCATAACAAAACAAATCAATAACCAACTGGTTATGCTAAGGTTCCACATGAAGACTCTCAAACAATAGTATTTATTCCGCAAAGTTAAAGAATTAAGCTCTTTTGTCCCAAAAAAGGGAGTTCACCAGAACTAGTGACAAAATTCAGTCAGACCAGTTAAGGGAATACAAGTCACATGATCACAGTCTTAAAGGCACATTGCCAGTGCTACATAGTAAATAAGGCAGTCTGAATGGAGAGCTGAAATCAGAAAGAAAAGGAGAACTGTAGCGCTGGAACAGAATTCATCCTCAAGTCTTACGGAGTACCTTCATATAGCGCAGACTGTTTTCACAAAATTCCATCAAGATGACACTGATATATAGACTGTACTTTATATATTAATGAGAAAGGTAGGTTGAAAAAATAACAATGTCAGTTGGGTTTACAGGTCTCAGGATAAAAGAGTGTCTAACCTTGATATATGCACTGATGAGGATATAAAGAAAGATTAAGAGAGAAATTAGCTAAAAGAGAAATACTCACACATGAAAAAAGTGACAAAAGTTGCAAATGGAAGACTATATTCATTAATACAACAGATTCATGAAAAAGATTCCATAAACAAAGAAACTTTGGACCATCTGGACAAAAAAGTGACAATGGAAGTGCAAAAATATAAAGAACAATATCCAGTGATTTTTGAAAGGCATAAAAAAGAAATATGGACATGGCAAAGAAAAAGAGATCTGATATGATACATTTATGTATAGGAGAATTCCAAACAAATCAATACAAAAAAAAATAGTTCTAAAGATATTTGAAGAGAAATATAGATAAAGGCACCAAGATATGGAACATTTCCCAAGACAAAAAATAAGAAAAAGTGGGAATATAGAAGAGAGGCTTACAAAGGTAGAAGTTAAACAAATAGAAACTAAAGTTATGGATTATCTGCAAAGTGAAGGATTTAGTGTGGAGACTACACCACCACAGGCAATATTGCAGCATAATGGAACAATAGATCCCCATATTAGGAAGCAGCAACTGGAGTGAGAGGTATGTAAAGATTTGCCTCAAGGTGATGCCCTGGAGCCTGCTGTAGGAGACTGGTACAAAAGTACAGTTGGAGTTGCACAGCAAGGGAAAGAGCATTAAACAGTGGCAGCTCCAACGCATGTAATGTTACAGTGTGATTGGCCAATAGGTTCACATATGAAGGAGAAGCAGATAAAGAGGATGCTTCTAAATAAGATATGTCACAGGGAGATGTTCTGGAGCTTTCTGTAGAGTACTCACAAAGACTATCTGCAGTGAGTTTGAGATATTAAAATGGAAGTTTGTAAGGGCCAGTGGATGTTAAAAACTCTGTTCAGTCCTGTTCAACCAAACCAAGAAAGCATGGACAACAAAACTAGCGCTTTCATTCACTTTTAATTTTATGTGAATTTCTTCAGACAAACCTGAACTCCACCTCCACAAGCTTATAAATAATTAACCATTGTCACATGGTCAATGATGTCATATCAAAATTAAATTTAATTTAAAATAAAAATAAAAAATGTTACATGAAATCGATACATTCTACAAGGTATAAGAATAAAAATTAACATATTTATATACACAGTAAAATAAACAAATGTATATAATCTTCTATTTGTTCTTGCATTGCAAGAAACATTTTATGTTGATAGTGTCATTAAGACCAGGTATGTTGTCTGCCCCAAGATGAATTTGCCCAAAACTTTCTTTACATTCTAAAAGTACTTTACAGTCACCAGTAAATGGCTCCTGACTAACACTAAGAATAACAGAACTTTTTGAAGTCCACACATACAATAGAATGCCTTGCTAAGGCATTAGTTTGTTCTTTCTTTTTGCATGTATCGATTTCATGTAACATTTTTTATTTTTATTTTAAATGAAATTTAACTTTGATATGACATCATTGACCATGTGACAATGGTTAAATTATTTATAAGCTTGTGGAGGTGGAGTTCAGGTTTTTCTGAAGAAGTTCACATAAAATTAAAAGTGAATGAAAGCGCTAGTTTTGTTGTCTGTGCTTTCTTGGTTTGGTTGAACAGGACTGAACAGAGTTTTTTAGTTTTCTGTTTCAAGTGTTGGTTTTGAAGTTTTGTGCTGTTGGTTCGTCTCTGATTTTACCATGACTGCTGAAGGCACCTCACAGGACACCTTGCTGAATTTATCCACCCATTCAGTTCCAGATAGTTTTGCTCTTTTCTCAGAGCAGATCACTACTGTCATTACCAATGCCATCCAAAAGGGCTTTGGGTTGGAGACGGGATCTTTTGCCACATCCAACGGTGTTTCTGATGCCTCCAGACATGTTTGTAGCATTTTGCATCATTTGGGTGTTCCTGTGGGCTCTGGAGCATCGGAAGAGTGAATTTCATTGGTGAACAACAATGTGTTGCAACATGTTTTGCAGTCAGCAAAGAATCCTTTTTCTGAAATGGAAGGACTGCCGAATAACACATTAGTAAGTACCAAAGGTATTACTAATCATATTACAGAACAAAACAATTGCAAAAATGTTATATTTGAATTTGAAAAATTAACCTTAAAGTACATTACATTGGATGTGGAAATTAATTATTTGGCGGAATGCATTAAGCATAAGTGTGTTCCGCAAGGCCTAAGAACTAATACATTTCCAAATTGTGTCTCTTTTGGGGACATAATTTATTGCAAATTGGTTGAACTTTTTAATGAATTTGGCATCAATTTGATGCAGACTTTAGTAGAGCACTACTTAAAACAACTGGACGAAGTCAGAAACTCTTTGAGTGACTTGGACAAGAAAATTAAAAACTTTTCTTGTTTTTGTACTTTCAACCATTTGTATTATGGTATTGCACCTAAAGTGGACAGACATAAAGCCACAATTGTGGCAAGAAACAGAAAAAATTATGACAGGGCATCACTGCTTATGCCAACAAGACTGCTTATATTGTCAAAGACGTTAATAATTTACATTCTGAGAACATGAACCGAAGAGAAGCAAATGTTGGTAGTTTAAACAATTTACCTTCATCTTCGTATTCTAATGTGGTAGATAATAACAACAGAATGAGTGATCTTTGTGTCAAGCAAAGTAATGTAAATAGTAGTGCTGTTGAAAATGTGCAATCTACACAAGTGCAAACATATAATCAAGGAGTAAATACTCCTGGTGCAGAAGCATCTAGTTCTTCTAAAGTGGGGGGTCCTTCTTTAGTGGACCAGCAAGGGAACAAAAAGGTACCAACATGGTCCAAAACCATGCAGAACAAGGGGAAGGGAAGGGGCAGAAACAAAAAGAAATGGTAACCGGGTCTGAAGCCTCACTATATGACATAGAAATACTTTATCTTTCTAGTGTGGGTTTGTCAGACTCAGCGTTAAGTGTTTTAAAGAAGGGTTTCTCTTTTATCCCTAGTCATTCTATGAATTTAGCTAAGGTCATTGTAGACTTTAAACTTTATCTAAGGAAATTAAATCTTAGATACATTATACACGAGGTTAACTGTGATATGCAGGTTAGCACCGCAAAGGGACCTAAAAAACAAGCACTTATAATCCATCGCTGGTAAGCACACTACAAGTTTTTCAAACTTTGTGTGAATCAGACTATAGAAAAATAAAGCCTGATAGAAATGTTTATAGTCTTACTGTTTTAAAACAACAGGCTCTGAAAACCTTATGTGATAATCAACAACTTAGGTTCATGAGAGCCGACAAAGGTGGAAAAATAGTGATTATGGACCAGATTAAGTACATAAAATCTATGGAAGAATTGTTAAATGATGAAGGTACTTACAGAAAAGTTGATTATGCTTTCATAAAGGGTAGCTGTTTAAGGTTGGATGTGTCTATTTGACATGTTTTGTCAAGGAGAAATAGACCATCAAAGTTACACATACTTGCAGGTTGAACATCCTAAAATGGCATGTATGGTATTCCAAAAGTACAAAAGAATATTAACAATCCTCCATTTAGACTAATTATATCTGCTGCTAATTCTAAGACTGAAACACTTTCCATTTGGTTAGACTTTGTGTTGCATCCTATTATGCAAGCTTCAAAATATTATTTAAAAGATTCATTACACCTTCTGGAAATATTAAGAGATTTACAACTGTCAGGGAAAGATTTTTATTTTGCATCCCTAGATGTTGTTTCTCTTTATACTAGTACTGACCAGGATTTTGGAGTAGATAACCTTAGAATATTTAAGTAAGTATACTAACTTTAGTAACTCTAAGGTTGGTACAGTTTGCACCATCATGGAATTGGTGTTGGATAACATTTTTTTTTTAATTCAACAACCAATTTTATAAACAAACATCAGGGGTAGCTATGGGGGCAAGAGTAGCCCCAGCTTTTGCTAACCTTGTGATGGCAAACTGGGAAAACAAATTTTTAACCAACAGTGACTTTGTAAAAAAAGATTTTGGTCTATCATCGTTATAGTTACGATTTGTTTTTCTTATGGAATGGTACCTATGATAACTTTAGTGATTTTGTGGCTTACTTAAATGGTTCTACAGATTTTCTCAAGTTCATGATAGGAGGATTTGGTGACAGTTTAAATTTCCTTGATTTGAACTTGACATTTGATTTAGAAACTGGTAAATTTATTAGTAAAATTTATAGAAAATCTGTTTTTGTAAATCAATATTTACACAAGGACAGCCTACACACATTTCATATGAAGAAGGGAGTTGTCAAAGGGCAGTTGATTAGGTTGAGTAGGCTAACATCATCTGATGATACTTTCTCAAAAGAGATGGTTATTTTAAAATCGTTCTTTGAGACAAGAGGATATAATAGATCATGGTTAAAACTGATAGAAAACAAAGTTGTCACTTTAAGGGAAGGAAAGGCTTGCCCAATTTTATTGAGTCAAGTTCAGTCTGAAGTTAATGGCAATGAGCAAGACAAACACACTTATGCTAACAAGAATTGTTCTTGTGCTTTTGCTTTATCTATTACTAATGAAATGTGGTACATCGAAAATATAATAGTAGATAATTGGAAGATATTATTGGGAAATCAAGATCTTGTGAAAGTAATTGGGGCATGGCCTACTTTCATTTATAAAAAGACTAAAAATATTAAAAGTCTGTTAGAACATGAAACAAAGGAAGAAAAAAAAACACTTTGTTTAGTTTCACTTCTACAAAAGGGACTTATGCTTGTAAAAACTACAAACAATGCAGATATAGTAGTAATTCTTCATCTGTAACTTTTAAGCATATTAATAGGACTTACTGGTCTAGGAGTTATTACACATGCAATAGTGAGATGGTAGTATATGTTGCACAGTGTCTTTCGTGTCCTAGTTACTACATTGGAATGACCACCAGGTATTTAAAAAGAAGAATTTACAAACACCTTTTAGCAATCAAAAAGAAAGAACAAACTAATGCCTTAGCAAGGCATTCTATTGTATGTGTTGACTTCAAAAAGTTTATGTTTTCTGTTCTTGAGTTAATCAGGAGCCTTTTACTAGTTACTGTAAAGTACTTTTAGAATGTAAAGAAAGTTTTTGGCAAATTCATCTTGGGGCAGACAACATGCCTGGTCTTAATGACACTACCAACATAAAATGTTTCTTGCAATGCAAGAACAAATAGAAGATTATATACATTTGTTTATTTTACCATGTATATAAATACATTTATTTTTATTCTTATTCCTTGTAGAATGTATCGATTTCATGTAACATTTTTTATTTTTATTTTAAATGAAATTTAATTTTGATATGATGTCATTGATCAAGTGACAGTGGTTGTAGAGGTGGAGTTCAGGTTTTTCTGAAGAAGTTCACATAAAATTAAAAGTGAATGAAAGTGCTAGTTTTGTTGTCTGTGCTTTCTTGGTTTGGTTGAACAGGACTGAACAGAGTTTTTTAGTTTTCTGTTTCAAGTGTTCGTTTCGAAGTTTTGGGCAGTGGATGTTGCTTTAAGGGTGTTTATGGAGAGCCAGATCATGGTCAAATGGGACCCTAGGTAAGGTAATGGATCAGGGCCCCCCAGCAGCCTCCCAGCTATTCCAACATCCCATTACTTGGCAATTTCTCCCCAGTTATCATAAACACTGTACAAATCTGTAAGTGTGCATACTGTTTGCTTCCTTATTTCTACAATGATTAGAAATATTTAAAACTTTTAGTTCAAATTTTATAGCACAAACACTGATGGCTATTTGCTAAACAAAACAACACATTCTCACAATGAAAACAGAGCCAGCATGAACCATAAGCCCTTGAATGTCACATTCATTGAAACAACATTTAAACCCATATTCAAAGAAAATGCATCTGGCCAGTGGTGGATTAAGTTTTACTTTGGGCTGATGTTCTTCATGTTTTACTGTTGCAGTCATCACACTTGGGTTATCCTGCCAGGGGTAGCCCTCAGTCGGCCCGAATACCAGATGCTTAGTATTTCTGCGTCAGTTGCTGTCACTTCAGGATTGACATCAGGTGATCAGGGGTATAAAAACAGGTAGCTGACACCATTACATCAGTCTTTCTTGCCGAGGAGCCCGAACCAGAAGCAGTTCACACGAGTGCTGGTCGGCTGCTACCTGAGTTTTTGTTTCTGAATTTGAATCATCCTGAAGTCTTCTGAAGCTAAGTACCCTGTTGGGGATCCTTTTTTCTTTCTCTAACCGATGTCAGAAAAAGTTAATAATTGCCTCGTCTGTGGAAAGCAAATAGCACACCGAGATTTCCACTCTCACTGCGTCACCTGTTTAGGCCCAGACCATGACGTGCCTCGCTGTCAGTTTACTTTCCTTCTCCATATTCTGAAATGGCTTCGGTAAGCCATCTGACTACCGATCTTCTGAAAAAATGTAAGGATAAAGACAGAGACAGACTGCACACGTCCAAAACGTCCGACGATGCTTCCGTTAATCCACTCGCCAGTTTGCCGGTACTTAGTGAGGCACTTTCGCAGCCCCTGATGCCTGCTTTGATGGATTCACAGGCCGCTATCGAGACCTGTTCAGAGTCTGGTATGCCGCAAGACTCTTCTTTGACTATGGAACCTGCGGAAGTCTCTACCTTGGATGGGTCCGGAGCTGCTGTGCAGGCACTAGCTTCTAAGGAAGTTCTTCTCATTACCGATATTCGACACAAACTGACTACCTCTTTCATGTCTTCAGTTCTTTCTAAAACTACTGAGTTTCTAAGGCCATGACTATGAGCTACGCCTAAAAAACCGACGACCCAAACTCAAGCACTTGCTTCCTTGCCACAATCTCAGATGCTTAAAATGGCAGAAGACCTGATCATGCTGATTAGGGGAAGCCAGCCTTCCCCTGCTAAAAGAAAAAGAGACTTGTGCCCAGCAGCTTTATCTGCCCAAGAGACCGACGATTCTGAGGTTTCTGAATTTGAAGACATGCCCTTATCTGCCTATGAGGATTCAGATGCAGAGGGATCCATTCCTTCTGCCTCTCCTCCACAGGATTTTTCTTTGGGTGAAACCCTACATACCTTGAGAGAGCATTTCCACTGGGAATGCCAGGATTATCCACAGTCCAAAAAGAGGCTCAGGGAATTTTTAGATTTACCACAGCACAGACCCTTAGCTATCTCTCCTGTTCTGGGTGTTGTGGATGATATCTTTATGGAATCAAGTCTAACTCCTGATACTTTACCCCCTGCTCCAAGGAAACTTGACAGGTACTATAGAGTCCCTGACTCTCACAAATTTCTCTTCAAAAATCCTACTGCTGACCCAGAGGTCATCTCCCAATCTCCTAAAGGAATAAAGGCTACTACAGCTAAGAATCACACCCCTTTGGACAGGGATTCCAGAACTTTAGACAGATGGGGTAAAAAAGTATACACCTCTGTAACTCTTGCCATTATAGCATTGAATTGTCAGTTCCACATGCTGAACTACCAGCAACATACTATGGAACTTATTAAGGAAAAATTATCTACCTTTCCTGACTGTGCAGAAAATAAAGAATTACAGGAGCGTCTGCATTCTGCTAGCCAAGTCAGCAAGCATACCCTGCAATGTGGGTTTGATGCCCTAGCAGCATCTTGCAGGACAGCAGTCACAGGTTCTGTACTTAGAAGGCATGCCTGGCTTAAGGAGCAGACCTTGCCAGACTTTGTCAAATCAAAATTATTGGACGCTCCTCTGAACAAGGACAATCTGTTTGGCACCAAAGCAGAAGAGGTTTTAAAAAAGATGGAAGGAAAGGCTAAGTCTATGCAGACAGTCAAAGATTTTTTGCAAGTGCAGCCTCCAGAATTTAGTAGGCATTGCCCCTCGAAACACTGGTCCTTTCCAGCCCCCTCAAGGCCATCTCAAACTAGACCCAGGGGAAACAGACCCCCCCCCCCACCGATTACAGTCTCAGGGTATGCAGAAATCTAAGCAATGGAGTACCTCTACTTCTAAAACAGGGAGTGCTAAGCCACCCCCTTATGGAAAGAATTTACAATGACTTCTCAATTCCACTCCTCACCCCTGTACAATTACTCGTGCCCCTAGGAGGAAAACTTGTCCACCATGCAAAAAACTGGACCTTCATCACCAACAACCGATGGGTCCTCAACATAGTATCCCAGGGGTAAAAATTTTACTTCCACACACTGCCAACCCAAAAGGGTTCCCAGACCTTCCTCCAAACTAGTGGGCAGAGGCACAAAACCAAGTTCAGTCCCTACTCTCCATAAGGGCAATTCAGCTTGTTCCTGCAGAACAAATAGGCCAAGGTTTTTATTCCAGCTTTTTCTGGTACCCAGAAAAGAGGACACCTGGCACCCAGTCTTAGATCCATCCATTCTAAACACCTTCATGGTGGTATCAAAATTCAAAATGCTCACCCTACAGCAGCTTCTCCCTATGCTGTCCAAAGATGCCTGGTTAGCCACCCTAGACCTAAAGGAGGCCTTTCTGCACATCCCAATCAGGGACTCCTGCAAGAAATATCTACATTTCAGGGCAGGATCTATGCATCATCAGTTCTTTGCACTTCCCTTTGGCTTATCCACTGCTCCCAGAGTTTTCACAAAATGCTTGGCTCCAGCCATTGCCTATTGCAGACAGAAAAAGATTCAAATTTACCCTTACTTGGACAATATCCTGATTCAAGCAGACAGTCAGAAAAAGCTGTTGCAGCACCTGAAATTTGTAAAGGACCTTTAACCTACATGGGGTACACTATCAATGAAAAGAAATCCAAATTAGTCCCGAGTCAAAAAATTGTATCCCTGGGAGCAAGCTTGGACACAGCATCCCAGATAGCATTCCTTACTCCAGAAAAACAAACCCATCTGACAGGCTACTTCGCTCAAATGGCCACCAGAACCCAGCTATTCACAAGGAAAATCCTGCAGGCTCTAGGGTTCATGGCCTCCTGCATTCTGCTAATTCCATATGCCAGACTGCATATGAGGAAGCTTCGGTGGTACTTAAAAAGTCTTTGGTGCCAACATTCTCAGGACCTAGAAACTATCATACCTATAATACCTTGTCTAAGGAAAGAGTTTTTGTGGTGGGCAGCAGCATGCAACCACAACAAGGGACTTCCCTTTACACAACCCCACGCCACCCAGATCCTAACCACAGACACATCAGACTATGCCTGGGGTGTACATCTGGACAGCATGTGCATTCAGGGCCACTGGAGCCCAAACCAAATTCATCTGCACATCAACCAAAAAGAGATGCTAGCTGTTCATCATGCTCTACAAACAAAAGACACAAGTCGATGAAAGAACACAAAACTGAAAACTGGTTGCAGGAAGGAAGGCACCAAACACAAAACGTAAGAACAAGCAGTTTAATCCAAAATGAAGCGCTTTTCGTCACAGTAAATACTGTGACTTCTTCAGATAAAAACAACATTGAGAGTATGCCCTCAATGAGCAGTAGTTAATTAGTTAGGTAATTAACCAATATTAGTTAATCAGTTCATTTCGCCTCACAGCAAGAGATTCTCCGGTTCGATCCTCGGCTGGGGTGCCTTCTGTGCGGAGTCTGCATGTCCTCCCTGTGGTCGCGTGGGTTTCCTCCGGGTGCTCCGGTTTCCTCCCACATCCAAAAGACATGCTGCAGGTGGATTGGACACTCTAAATTGGCCCTAGGTGTGCATGTGAGTGTGCCTTCTGTGGAAGGTTGGGCGCCGGGCTGGCAACTCGACACCGTAAAAACTCCACTGCCATTCAATGTGCGGACAAGGTGATCCGCTGTGGCGACCCCTAACCGGGAAAAGCCGAAAGAAGAAGAAGAAGAAGAAGTTAATCAGTTCATTTCTTTCTTCTTGACAACAAATTGAAAACTAGTACTCATAGAAACTGCTGTTTCTAAAGACTACAAAAGTGTCACAAACACATTTAGACACACCCACATGCAAAACTCAAACCCTAACCCTACAGAAGAAACAATACTAAATGTTCTTATATACCATAAAATGCCTACAAAGGTTTTTGTACTTTATAAGTACTTTATAAGTACCAAATATCTAAAAATACTAAAATGACATGGTAAACCCATGTTCTTTCTTACTATTGTTGATTTTTAAGATCTTATGTACAATTGATACATACTTTACATGAATTCTATACGTAAAACCCTATCTAGTAAGGCTTTTTAATTTCAGAATACATACAATAGAACATCTTTCATTCATCTTTCATATCCAGGTCTAAATAAATCTGGGTATATAATTAGCATAAAATATGAATACCAAATAGCACACAATTGTTTCTGCTTCCAATAGGAATGTGGGACACTACTCAGAAACCCGTTTAAAAAACAGACAGTGACAAAAATAATGGAAAAATAAAAGCATGTTATCAAAGTAAAACATGTAAAATCCCTAGATTTTAATGAACTGTATCACAAAATTCTACCACACAAGATCTTTTATTTTTGCTTCAGAAAAAGGGAGTTCTAAGATGTGTCTTCTTTCTTTAAATTAATGTAGCCATTAGAATATTATTCATGTAGTGTGGTTTTCTGTGTACTAGACAGCTTCAAAAATCATGCATGATTAGGGAGATTCAGAAAAATATGTGAAAGGGTAAATCAAGCCTGAACTAGGGACATGCTTCCAAAAATAAAGACATCATAAATCAGACTTGAAAATAGGAAGGTTCCTCTAAAATAGGGACAGTTGAGAGATCTGCCCTGGGACTCATCCTCGACCATCATTGCATCACTGTGGCTCAGTCTAATGGACAGGCCTAAGGCATGCATGATAGAGGGCTGAGTATCTTGAGCATGCACTCTCCCATGAGACCTGCCTCCACCTTGTGTTGCACTGATCGTACCTCGGTTCTTGCTAGATGTTAGCATGCTGCATGAGTATGAATGATCTCTTTTACCAGATGTGCCACTGCTGAGACTACCATGACCCTGTGAATGTCCTCTCCTAGCCATAGATATCTCCACAACAAATGTAGCTATTGAAGTACTAACACTGCATGACCATGATCCCTGGCATCTACTGCCATGATGGCTACCATCCATGGAAGTAGAAGAAGAATGGCTTTATGGGCAGACCCTGATGCATGGTAGATTAGCTTGGGAGAACATGGCATGTTCAAGTATGTGATTTAGTCAATCACATATAAAAGAGATACACTTCTGGAGGTCATCTTATACTCCCTGTGTCGGCCTTACTAACTCCAACATGGCAGCAATGGTACTAGTCTGTGCCTCCATGATGGCCTTGATCATGCACTGTGTTGCAGTTATTGACATTATATCTTCAGGGGAAACAACTAACCTTGTCGCCAATGAGTACCAGTACCCACCCCTGTGTATACCCCCACCCAAGCTGTCTGGAGCAGATCCTGACACATTTTCAGTAGGGGCACTATACTTTCATGACTGTTAGTGTCCCCAGTAACCAGTCCTCCCTTGGTGGTATGTGATTTCTGGGTGTCTGCAAGCATGGAGGCTGTGTCTGTGGTCTGCAAAGGGGATACAGTGGTTATTTTCCCTATGTCACACACTTTCATGCACTGTGCTCCCTGACCATGCCAGGCCATCCCTGCTATCAACATCAGAGGCTATAGATCTTCCAGTGTCAAGCAGTAGCAGTTCAACAGTGTTTTTCCAGATAGAGAATCACCTGTGAACACAGCAAAGCATAATATATTGTGTAAATATGGCCCACCAGCAGAAACATACATCAAAGTCAAGTGTAGGACTAGTAGCATTTGAAAACCAAGCAATGAAATACTGCACCTTGTGTAAATAGTCATGCAGATGGAATAGCTGATGATCTTGTATAAAGTAAATCAAAAAGTTTTAATAAGTTTGCCAGTGAGCAATGTGTCAACAGGAATTATATTTACAGTTACAGAGGAAGAGCACTTTACACCTGGGGCATCTCCAGTAGATATTCTTGGTATATTACAAAGATTTCTGCCAATGTCTAGCACCACACTGTAGCACTGTGTGGAGGTATCACTGACTTTGACAGAGGCCAGCAACTCCTCTAAATCCATCAGAGGTGGCTTAATCAGTGGCCCACTGTAGCACCATGTGGAGGTATCACTGACTTTGAAAGAGGCCAGCAACTCCTCCAAATCCATCAGAGGTGGCTTAATCAGTGGCCCACCACCTGTTAACTGCATTCATGTGCCAGGCAGACAGATCTTTTTTTTCCCAGCACAAGTAACATTGATGGCCCTGTGGTGGACCATGTCATATTTACATTATTAAGTAGGAACCGCATTAATGTCTGCCACCAGAGCTTCTCAAGCACTTTTCTAATAAGACTGGTTGCCAGTATCCCGCCCAAAGTGCCTTCAGCCATGAAGATGATGGGTCTGGAGCAGCACCTCATTCTCTGTGCCGAGAACTTTAACAGTTAGCTTGTTCAGCAAGGTCACTGGAATTTTTCTGTTCATTAACCTTATAATGCATTGCTCTGCAGGCAGGGAAATAGTGGTATTAGTTTGATGGTCATCAGTGGCCCAAAAGACCCCTTACAATGCTATTGTATCCCTTGCCCCTATATCATGATGCTGATATGTGAGAATCATATTTGCCTATCCAGTCAGTTTACATAATGTCATCCACATAACATCATTGAGCAAATGTCTCCCACACACACACACACATTATTGCATCCTTTACATTCCATCTCTCCATGGTGACATGACTGTTTCCTTTCTTTGTTAAAAAGACATGGCACATGTGGTATAGGCATAAGTTACAGAACAGGAAAATGGTTTACACAAAGTGATAGTAGAAATCCAGAAGCATAGCAGGCTCAACCAGTGCCCTGTGCCAATACCAGAAACTAGCACCCCACCCACTTACCTCTTCAACTGAAGAACAAAACATAGTCTGGTTTCCTGCAGATTTCTGCAGCCACAGAACCCAATCCATGACCCCCCCCCAGTTTTTTAAATGCAGAGAAACAATATATATACAATACCCCTGTCCCACCCCCAGCCAGTCAAGTACTATTTCCATGCCCTGCCCCCAATCCTGCTTCTTCTCATTTTATAAAAAAAAAAAAGAAAGAAAAAAAGAAAAGAAAAAAGAAAAGAAAAATATCTTTATTTATTTTAAACTCTAGTGAACTGCTTGCTATGGACTGCTTGCTGCTTGCTACAGTTTATAATATGCATGGAGTGCTCTGTTGCTCAGGTTCTATTTAAAAAAAAAAAGAAAACTTTTTCTCTTTTAAACTGTGGCAAGCTACGTGCTAAAAAAGCAGCAAGCAGATGCCTAGTTTATACCCCACATGGAGTGCTACAGTGATCATGTTTCAGTTTAAAAAAAGGTTTTTTTTTTACTTTTAAAGAGTAATAAACAGTTTAAACCTAACATGGAGTGCTACAGCTCTCAGGTCTGACCACAAATGCAATGCCGGCTTTTAAAAGCTGACATGCATTAAAGATAGATTGGGATTGGCTGATAGTGTCCCCCAACACTTTGTACCTGGGGCAGTTTCCTCCTTTGCTCCTCTCTAGCTGCACTACTGTAAAATCCATCCTGAATGTCTATACATGTGCTCTGAATATTTACTGATGGGTGTGTTTACTATTAGGCATACCAGTCCTTCAGTTGCCTTGCCCTTGTAGTACCCATCTCACTCCATCTGTTCAATCACTCATAAAAGTAATGTCAAAGCTAGTTCACAATGTGTTTAAGTAAAACAGCAGTGAACAATAGCCAGATTTAAAAAATTAAGCTGCAAAAGTAGCTCTTACCATGCAGGAGCTATGATTCAGCAATTCTAATAAATCAACACAAGATTCACCTGTTGCAGTTAAAGATGTTGCTACACTATGAATTCTTCAATAGCAAGATAAAGATCGGTGCCTTCCTCCATGCTTATGTCATGCAAATATGGGTGCCTAAATGTGGTGTTTATGCAAATGAGGGCTCAACTGTTTCTGACTCATTCAATTTCCATGTTCCACTGACCGGTCAAACTTTGAGCTGAATTCTACACAACATCTTGCACAAACCTAGGCACCTACAGACAACACTAAGCATGTATTTCTCAGCCCATGTCACTGAGTGGTTATATATAATCTCACATCAAATCTAATGGAAACTGATTTACAGTAAACCATGCTTTGTATGAAGTATGTAAGAATGGACATACAATGCTTAAGTATTGTAACAGAATATATTACATATATTGGGCTGTCCCTCCACTGGTCCTGGAGATTAGGTGCCCCATATTTCCAGTCAGTTGATATATCCAAGTACAGGTATGGGTGTGTGATATCTGCCATTTTTCTCTAGTATTTCTCAGCACATTGGCATCTTCCCAGATTAAAGACTGAAACAATACAAACAAGCAGATGAAAAACATATTTGCACAAAAAATTAGGCAAAGCCACACAGATATGGACATTTTCACAATACAAAAAATAAGATCACAAAAGGGAAATGTAGAAAAGAATTTTAGCAAGGTATAAGTTAAACAAATAGAAATGAAAGTGATGTACTCTCTGCGAAGTGAAGGGTTTAGTGTGGCAACTCCAACTTAGACAGTATCATAACATGATGAACCAATGGATCCCCAGATGAAGAGAAGCAGGGTGAGCAGGATGCATCTGAAGAAGATACACAGAGTGATGATGTTTTGGACCCTGCTGTAGGACACTTGTATGAGAGTTCAGTTGAAATTGCACAAGAAGGGGGGGGGAGTAGTAGATAGTGCCAAACCTGACAGAGTTAATGCTGCTGCGTGATGGGCCAATGAGTCCACATATGGAGGAGCATCAGATAAAGCACGAAGCATCTGAAGAGGATATATCACAGGACAATGTTCTGGAATCATCTTTGGAAGACTCACAAAAGATAGAGAGGAAAGAAGATGCTCTTAGTCCAGAAGAAGATAATCTAAGGGAAGATCTTCATGACATAAAGATCATAAACATATTAAGATATAGGGAAAAAAGATTACTGAAAGCAAGTAAGACCCAAAATGTTAGAAAACTGGTAAAACAGATGAAAACAGTAGTAAGGACTATTGAGAGAAACATGTGATGTAACAGAAATAAATAAAATATACTGTGCAGCTAAACTAATAATGGATAAAGTGTTAGCACAAAATGTAGAGTAATAAAGGAAAGGAGGGTAGCAAGCAGAATGTCACCATGGAAGCATCAAATATAGAAAACTATAAAATAATTAAGCCCTGAAGTATCACTGTTAAAAGAGTACAGAAAGGGGAAAAGGTAATCAACAATTCTTAGAAAGATAATGGGGTAAAAGCAACACACAATATTAAAACAGCTCAATATCTATCATACTCTTTTGCAAATAAACTAAAAATATCAGCACAAGCAGGAAACCTTAGAAGGAATGCGAATAAATATAAAGGAAAAGTACAAACTAAACAATTCACTGATGACCCAAAAAGGTTTTATAAATAAATGAGAAAGAAAGCAAAGGAATAGAACCACCACTGAGAAAAGAAAAATAGAATAATTTTGGATAAATATTTATGCAGACTCTGTTGAACATAACAAAGTTCTGAAAGGAGAGAAAATTTAAAAGAAACAACAAGGAGTTCTCATGCAGAGAATATGAAATTGGATAAAGTAATGACCAGAGAAACTGAGACACAATTAAGAATGGCCCCCCGGCCCAGATGCAGTACCTAACTTCTGGCTAAAGTATTAACATTTTTAAACAAAGTTGTTTTCATCCTAAGAATTACTTATATGCACATCCAAAACAGAAACTAATCTAGCAAAAAAAAAAAAAAAATCCTCCTTAAGCATTAGCCTGCAAGCCTATACTAGACGTGATTTTGAAGAGTTATTTAGAAAAAAAAATCACTTATGGTAATAGACTTGAAAAAAGGCACCACAACCAGGCAAAGCACGAACAAAATGAGTAGTCCACACGCTGGAATCACTAGAAAGCACGAGCAGTTTAATAAACACACACTAACGCACGTTGTAAAACAGAACGTTTTCGTCTTCAACTTCATCAGAAAATGAACTGCAATCACCATAATGATTTTGAATAATGAAATTTCTAGTGATTCCAGCGTGTGGACTACTCATTTTGTTCGTGCTTTGCCTGGTTGTGGTGCCTTTTTTCAAGTTTATTAGTTTGCGTTCGCACCACCTGTCCTTTTATTTACTCAATTATGGTAATAGACCAAAAAGGTAATAAAAGTAAGTAATATGGAACAAAAGATCATTTGTTGCTAAAGAAGGCCATAACAGAGAGTTGTAAAAAGGGATTGATTACAAAAATCATTTGACAACATCCCACATTCATGGTTAACGGTTTCCTTACATTTGTATAAGATACACTGCACACTGACAACTTACTTTGCAGTGACTATGAAACAGTAACAAACCACTTTGCAGCTGAGCCGTGACAAAAGGCAAATTACTATCCCAAAAATAAAAATTAAAAGGGGGATATCCCAGGGTGAATCTTTGTTACCACTGCAGTTTTTTTTTCCTTGCGCTTAATGCGATAAGCTGTTTACTTTGCAAACTACCTACACATACAAACCTGCCATTGAATCCATACTCATATCTTACACATTCCTGTTTCTCTCTCCACAGGCCCTGAAGCTATAGCAGAAAATATGCGGCTGTACAGAAGGGGGAGAGAAAATGCCTCAGACAGCACCAGCATGAGCGGAACTGCTTCATCTAGGGCATGTTTAGTTTACATGTAAACAATCTACTGAGCTAATAGAAGTATAAGCTCCCGCAGTACAGGTTTTGTCCAGTGCTGGCACGTTTTTGCTAAGTTCTATAGCTCAAATGTTACAGTATGACTGTCTGTTGTTGTAACTATGTGTGTGCATTCATACTGTGTTGGAATTGCACAAGCAGTTCCAACATCTTAAGGCTTTTCCTTCTAGATTCCACGTGGTGGTGGCTATTAGTTCATTTTCCCACCTCAGTTGTCTGTTGTGCCATCAGTGGTAATTTCGGGTGATGGTTTGTTGTATTTTTGACTAATGTACCCATAATATTTATTGATTTATTTATATTTGTTTGCTGAGGTGGTTCATTGATTAATTCTAACAAATTTCAGACTCATCCCGAGTGAAATAAAACATTTCACAAACAAAAAATACAGAAATGCAAGTAATAATAGAGTTCAGACTAGTTACATAGAAAAAATGTGCATGGAAATATGCACACACACACACACACACACACACACACACACACACACACACACACACACACACACACACACACACACACACACATATGTGTGTGTGTGTGTGTGTATATATATATATATATATATATATATATATATATATATATATATATATATATAATACACACACACATATATATTATACACACACACACACTTATATACATATATATATATATATATATATATATATAGATATATATATATATATTCTAGTGAACAAACAGATTGTAATGTACACTATATACATTAGTTTCTAATAAGGGAAAAGTATGCATGTGCTGCATTTTTTCATTGTATCTATACATTTGTCTCACTCACTGTCTGATGTTATTACTGTGTGTTTCAGTGCAGCTTTCAGAGGGATTGCAATTGTAGCTTACAATATTAAGGATTTGTAATTCAGACTGTGTCCAGTGATGGCTGTGGATAGATTCCCCATGCAGTTGTCTGTTGTACCATTATTAGTAATATGGGGTTGGTGGTTGTCCTTTTTAGTAATGTACCTGTAACTTTATAAAACGCAGGCCCACCACAGCATATTCATGCACCACGGGGCATATCCTTAGCAGGTACTTTATCGCTGCCACCTCCACCACAGTACCAGCCTGGCCTTCATCTATACCATACCAACTTACGAAGTATGCATAACTGATTCCTTGAAGTGCATACATGGATGACACTATACATTCCAGCCACTTTAGCTGTCACAGAAAACTGTCAACACCAGAGAACAAAAAATGAAGAAATTATAACATCATCGATTAAACAGAGGCAACAAAACAGCTATCAGTGTCACTCTTTTCTACAAGAACACACTAGATATCTCCCTTTCCTCCACACCCTGCCAGACTCTCTAACTCAGAAGTCCTACTAACCAGCTAAATCTAAACATTCAAAAGGCACTCACAATCATGAGTGTATGTATATATATATATATATATATATATATATATATATGTGTGTGCGTATATACACCATTAAAAATATCTCAAAATACTAAAGTCTACTACAACTGACCCTGACAATCTACCTGGCAAATATCTTAAAATAGCAACTGAGGGCTATAGCCTTTCTAGTCTCAATACAGATAAATTGATCCATATCTGAAAATAACGTATCCTAGCTATGGAAAAAATCCTTCATTATTCCACTGCACAAGTACAAAATCAACAGACATCTTTCAAACCTTAGGGAAATTAATAGTTTATCTCCTCTATCAAAAATATTAGAAAAAATACATTTATATATGATTTGTCAACTGTCTGATACATAGCCAACCTCTGTCTTCACTCCAACACTGCTTCTTTCCTCACCACAAGGCGACTACTGCATTGCTGAATTTTGTTAACACTATCAACCCTCATAGAAATGCCAAATGACTAGTCTCCACCATCGTACTAGACTTATCAAAAGCTTTTGATGCTGTTCCTCACCAAAAACATACATAAACTGTCATTTTTAAGGCTCACCAACTCTACCTTGCAGTGGTTCCATAGTTACCTCTTAAACAGAGCCGAAGCAATGACATGGAAAAATGATTTCTCCATCTTCTTGCCAGTAACCATCAGTGTCCCACAAAAAGCTCTACGAGGTCCCACACTTTTCAACATATTCAAAAATTACCCCTTTAAAGCTTGAAAAAACCCTTCCATAGTTCAGTTCACTGATAACTTGACAGTAATCTGCTGTACCAAAACACTCTCTAAACTTTAAGATCTTACACAACAATCCTTCTTATTGACTGAAACATGGCTAAATGATCCACAACTACTTCTAAACCCGTAAAAAATAAAACAAAAATTACTGCTGTTTTCCCCAAAACAAATCTCCACCAAAAAAACACTATTCATTATCAACTCTGCCAACAACACCATGACAGAACAAGTACATCAGAAATTACTTGGTGACATCATAGATGACAAATTATAATTGGAGTACTATGTATCACACACGGTTAAATAAATCATCAAAAACTAGGTACATTATACAGAGTAAATAACTGCCTCATTGACATAGCCAGAGGATGTACAGGCTTTAATTTCTTACTGCCATATCTGCTCTGTGCTGCTTCAATCTTCAATAACATTCAAGTCTCATAACTATACAAACTTGACCAATGTTAAGATAAAATAGCCACATTTTCTGTAAATTATATTAATAGAATACACCACTGACTAGCACTTAGGGAATTAAGCTGGTTGCAGCTACCACATCACCCAGCTCTTTCTCAGCTAACTACAATAAGCAGACTCCTCTGTAAGCCATATAATTGCCCAGACCTTAATTAACTCAATATAACAATACTCCCCAGTAGAATGTTATGCTCTAGGGAAAAATCACTATTGACTGTAACCAAATCATCTAATACTGGTGGTGACTCTCTATATTCAAATGGTGCAGCTAAATTACAGAACCACATCTCACTACCACATAAATCTATTCAGAATGTAAACTCATTTAAAACACAACTAAAACATCACCTATCAGATCAGTGGATCTGTTCCGGTATATCTCCAGGATAAATGCCACTATAATCTTCGGCTTACCATATTGTCAAACCATCTCACTTCTTTCAGAATCCTATGCCCCACAACCAGTTTTCACCAATACTTGAATAGTTTTACTAGCAGCTTCCAGGCATGTATATAGTTTTGTGACATGGTTCAACACCCCACCGCTATTCTTCTAATATAAACCTCATGATAGCCATAAATGACCTCTACACCTGCTTAACACCCCACCACTTAACAATATTTGCTATAATTGTTTTGCCCTACCACGTTCCTTCCCTTGTTTCTGTTTCCTTGAATTTCTAATCCCTAATCACAAGATTTATTATCTATTTGACAAACCCACTAATGCACCTCTTCAAATGCTCAATTTCCCACATCTGCTAACTGTATACATATCTTTTATACTGTTAAAAAAGGAAACATACATGTAAGCTGCATTTTTATTTCTCTTACTCTTCCTGTTTCTTAATATAGTTTGTCTGATGCTGTTACTGTGTATTTTTCTACAGTTTACTTTGAGAGCACAAGTAACTCAAAACATTAAGGCTTTTCCTTTTGGATTTACTGTCACAATAGCTGTGGGTTCAAGTCCTCCCATAGTTACATTCATGACACTTGGTGTGGAAGTTGTTCTTTTGAGTTCAGTACTATAACATTACCATAGTGAAGATATGTATGAGCTGTAGTCTCTCACTGTATCTGTACTTTTCTCTACATTTTTTTACATGCATCAGTTGCGTTTTGTTTTTCACCATTTATTATGCAATTATATAAACAGCAGCATCTAAGCCTGCATCAATTCCTCCAAAAAGACCTACCAGCATCCCACATGTGGCACTACCACCACCCACAAAATCTATGGGCTAGGTTTCCATGGCCACCTTCATACCTGTAACATCAGCTGCAGCAGATTCACCAGCCAGCCCTACATGGGAGGTTGTCACCAACGGTGGTAATGGAAGTCGAAGTGACAGCTACATGACCCACCAGCAGCTCACAGACATCATGGGGGAGCTTTCTGATTGGAGGAAAGATGCTCACAAAGGCCATTTAGAGAGTCTTCTGTAGTTTATTGAGTCACATCCCTGCTTCTCACTGGCTCCTCCATTTGAGCCATGGCTCAGTGGTGAGGGACCGCCAGGATGATTTGTAAGTGTCCCCTGGGTTGTGGGAGACAGGGACAGCAGCAGCACAACCCCATCCTATTCCCCATCCTGGTGTTATTCTCTCATTTTTGTCTAAGCCCACCCCTTTTGTTGTCTTATCCTTCCAAACACCATTGCCTACCCTCTCTTTCTAATATGAATATTAATAAATAATTTTATTGCAATTTGTGATTTAATCTTTTGCAAGAAAGCTGTGGTAAATATAGTCACACAGAGTAAATTCTGAATTTTATTTCACATTCATTGTATTGTACTATTATTTAAAATAAATTATACAACGACCTCCCATTAATATTCCAAAACATGCACGCTAATTGTTCAGCATGCACGTTGTAAATCAGACTTATACTAATGGAAAAAGGTCCGGTCGCTCGGACTTTTTCCATTAGTATAAGTTTTTTTTACAGCAACAGAGAACGCAAGATCTCCGTTGCTTTTTAGACAATGTCTCGCTATGTTAAAGGAGTTTAACATAGCAAGACAGCTTTAAAAAAAGTAACTGAGATCTTCCTTTCTCCATTGCTTTTTTTAAAGCTGTCTCACTATGTTAAACTCCTTTAACATAGTGAGACACTTTGTAAAAAGCAACGGAGATCTTGCTTTCTCCGTTGCTTCCACCCACAGCTCTGATGTACTGCATAAGCATACGCATACGAGGTACATCAAAACTGCCACAGAATACCAGACAGCTGTGGAAGGGCAGCACGGAGGCATTATACAATGCCATTATTTAAGAAAAGTAAGTTTTTTTTTTCTTAAATAATGTTGTATAATAGCAATAACCCACTTCTGGGTGTGGGTAATGCTGGATTTACCCACGGTTGTCTTTGTTTGGCCACTCGGGCTTCGCCCTCATGACCAAACCACACCAACCGTGGGTAAATCCAGCATTACCCACACCCAGGCTTGGGTTATTGCTTAATTAAAACATTTTTACCAAAGTAATTCAACTAATTCTTCTCTGACTGTTACATTTTATAAAGGGAATAAATAACCATAGAGCATGCAATAAAGTATTAATATTAATAAGAGATTTTATTTCACAAGATATTTAACAATGTAGACATGATAATTTTAACTACTTTTTAAATGAGCAGTATAACACAGAATTATGTTTATTTATTTTACATTATTAGGTGTTTTGCAAGTGCACGTTTTCATTTTAAGTAGAATAACACATTCCCTGGCATGAGATAATTGAGAGTTTGCGGTCACCTAAGTAGGTGAACAAATTCATTTTTAGTGCTGTACATTAGAAAGAACACAGAATAAATATTTTCATTATCCACTCGCACAGTTACAGGTTATTCTAGAAGAATGATTGGCAGTCTCATTAACCACTCATTTAGTTACAGATCATTCTAAAAGAATAGTGAACAGTGAAATAAAGGCAGCCTGCCTGAAGTGATCAAAAGACTGGCAGGCCACAAAAATGTTCTTGTACATAGTACCACAACAGCCTGAAATCAAAAGTTTAAATAACAATATGTAAAAAAAAATGGCAGTTGTTGTTCTGATGTGAGTTTGTGGCCTATTTTTCATTAGACCCTGATGCTAGTGTCAGGGAGAAAGCCTGTTTGTAGATAACACAGCCAATTATATGGTTTCTTTGTGACTTTGAGAACAAAATGGTGGGTACATCAGAGATTGAGTGAGATAGTCCTTCCTTCTATATTTTGTAGATTAAAACAAGTAAGCCTTACTTATAACAATGCCATCAGTTCAACTAGGATCCTCTCTGTGGCAATTTTAATGCAGAAAGCATAATGAGAATGTTTTATTACCACGGTGAAGTAGACATGAACAGGGAGCCTTTTTACAGAAACACCACATATCCTCAATTGTACGGACTCCTCTATCCAGTCTTTGTGTGCTTAATCTTTATGTAGTTAAGTGTCACTGGAAAAATTTTGCTGCAGCTATTTTTTGACATTGGTGATGAGTATGAAAATGCATGCATTACAATGCATGATGTCATCTTTTTGATGTTCATGCCATTTAAGTGTTGAAGTTCTATGTTATCATTTTGGCAATTTAATGCTACCACTCACAGCTATGGTTTGATGATTACAGAGTTCTACAATAGTAATAGCATTAATATATTATGTTGTATGGCTGATATTTGATTTAATTGTTCTTGCTTTTTTATTTAAGATTTTATTGGATGTGTCCCTTCTAGCACATGGCTTTACAAGGAAATAATTTGGTGTAATTAGCAAGCCTAGTTTATATCAAGAAGATACTGTACATTGAATATAGTATATGCCATTCATCTGTGATATATTTTGAAAAGGACTGAATTCTGTCCATTGTCTGATAAACAATGTTTATTGTATAGTTACAATGATATTTTATAAATTAGTTCATGTTTATGTATCTCATAGTTAAAATTCTGACTTGCTTAATCTATTTTTGAGTATTGAAATTTGAAAACATTTAATGAAATCTACATTTTAAAGTCTGTTTTTCCCATTCATGTATAAAATGTTTTTCTCCTACGACACTTTGTTGGGGAAAGATTTTACAAGTAAACTCCTCTCTTTCTCTTTCTTTACAGATATGCAATATGGCCTTATAACGTCTTTAAAAATCTTAACACCCCTGGCCCCAGACCACTGCCATTTGTTGGAACATTCCTTTATAACTTAAAAGTAAGTACATTTTTAAATAAATGATTTACATCAACTTTATACAGAAAGTGAAGAAATGGATAATCTGGAGTACTACATGCAAAATCTGCATAGCTGTAATTTATTTCCTATTCATGAATTCTAGAAATATAGAAATGCTGATGGAGTAGGGATGCTTTTTGGTTTTAAGTAACATAATACAATAGTGTTAACAATAGCATAAATGTAAAATTATTTGCATTATAAGCACTTACACAAAATAAGTTATTCTTGTTTACAAGCCACAACTGACTCCTATAGCAAAACCATGAACTTCCACAGGGTTTACTAGACAAGGGGGAATAGGAAGTAGATTGCCAGGCCTTTAACACATATTACACACACCTACAGACAATTTAGAAGCCACTAGTCTGCCTACCTTATGTGTTTGGAATATGGAAGAAAGCCAGTGCACTGAGGAAACCCATGTAAACACAGAGCAAACAAGTAGACTTTACACTGCAGCCAGCCCAACCAAGAACTGACCAACAGAATATCTTTTGGTGAGGCAACAATGTTACACACTGCACTAATGTACTGCCCACAAAGTAATTCCACCCTAAAATATGTTTTTTGTTGTTTCTCTGTAAAATCATCTTTTGTTTATGGGTTCAGCATTTAACTAGATTTCTTTAATGAAGCAGGTTCAGTAAAAACCTTTGTAAAATTAAATTATCTTATGTTGGTATATGCAAAAACTATGGCCTCAGAGAAATACAGAGCAAAACAACTTTTTTTGAACTGGCCGTATTCACAGAACAGAAATAAGTGCTTATGGGGGTGGAGACCCAATGCCTCACGCTGTAAACTGTACACCTCACACCTAGAAAATGAACTCTTTCAACTGAGAGTTCTGCACCTTGGCATAAATAGCATAGTCACTGTTAAGATGGGTATTAATTTATTTAGTTATTTACATTTGTGGATGGGAACTGTCCAAGAGGAAAGTTTCCCATTTCAGTTGAGTCCCAGGGAGAAAAGCTCCATAAACATTATAATGCATTAAGTCAGTACACACATCACAAGCATGATTGAGACATTATGACGTAGTTTACAATACGATACAGATCACCGTAAAATGAGACAATAATATACATTATAGATAGATATATATATATATATATATATATATATATATATATATATATATATATATATATATATATAACCAAACACACCACAAACGATAATTATGTAAACACAAACCCAACGAAATTCCGGAAGGACCACAAGAGCAGCTAAAATAGCGTAATAAAATCACTTCTTCACTTCAAAGTTAATAAAAACAGGTTTAATAAGAAGGTTGTGAGCGCTTTCGCAGAGTGCACCTCTGCTTCATCAGACATCAAATAAATTCAACAACAGGAACTATATACTTCATCAATTAGTTAATTAGCCAATGAAAATGTTTAAAACATTTAAAATGACTACCACACCTATTCCTAAAGTAATATACCCTCACAATACAAAACATTTCCCATCAAACACTTACACTTGTTGTATATAAAATACTTTCAAACTTAATAATATTAATATAACTAATACAAAATACTAACATTTATACTATTAAAAATTTATAACTATATATATGTATGTTTATATATAAATAATGGACACACTTCTTATAATAACACTATGTCCTCACTATATATTTATATATAATCAAAATAAAAATAAGCTTGGGATAAACATGACGTCAGCTTAGCGTAATCTCCTACCTTTAAGTATTGGTTTTACACTAACATGGTCATTTAATCCATACCCCCTATGTGAGCCTAATCTTAAAATCCACCTTGTTTCAGCTTGTTCGGTGAGATTAACAATATCTCCTAATCTAATGTTAGGGTACTGAATGTGTAGCACTTGAAAATAAAACTTATGATCTTCGCCTTCATTTAAAATATGTTTAGAAATAGCACTATAGTCATGACCCCTTGCCACACAATAATAATGATCCCTGATTCTTTCTCTAAGGGTTCGATTGCTTTTACCTATATAAAATTTAAAGCATTTGATGCAGTGGGCTACATATACTATATTCAGGGTACGACATGTGCTATTATTCTTGATTTCCCAAAGTCGCCGGTATTGGGGTCCCTAAAAACCTTGACTCATCCACAAAACACATTGTGGACAGGACCCACATTTCTTAGTACCCCTATTGGTGAATTAATATGTCTAGGTATACTAGTAGTGTTCGATAACATAACTGTTGTTGCAGATTTTTCATATTACTAAAACAAAGTTTGGTTTTTCACCCACAACTGCTCTTGTCTGGTCATCAACCATTAAGATGTTCCAATTTTCATAAAATATTCTCTTAAAACCACTAACATTAGACCCAAAAGGAACAATAATACTCACATTTTGATGAGACTCAGTATTGTCAACTTCTTTAATTTGTACATTATTACTAGAGAAATATGGTTTGGCTCTAGTATTACGCTCTGCTAACACTTCTGATATTTGGGTATCTATCAGAATTTCATTATACTCCCTTGCTAAAAATATAATTTTAAATTTGCCAGTTCCTCATTTAATAATGATTGATCACTACATATCCTACATATTCTATAAACCTGTCCCTTAACTATGTTAGCAAATGTTGATGGTTTGTGCATACTAGTAGCATGAAGGAAAGAAGCTCTATAGCACTCCTTCCGACTGACTGTTGTATTATAACCTCCATCAGACCTTAGAATCAATACATCTAAAAACTTCATTCTGTCCCTTGAATATTCTAATGTGAATTTAAGGAATGGACTACTATTATTTATTTGCTCATGGAATGTTTTCAAAGATGATTCATGGCCATGCCATAGAAAAAACAAATCATCTACAAAACGCTTATAACATAGAACTTGCTTGCACTTAACAATTTCTTCCTGTTCCCACGCTACCATGACTAAATTAGCGTAGGCATTAGCGCAACTCGTGCCCATCGCAATCCCACTCTTCTGTATATAAAAGTTGTTATCAAACAGAAAGACATTATTTTCTAGTACTAATTCAAGTAAAGTACAAATAAAGTCTACTCGAAGGGCATCCATCCATTCACATTTTGATAATAGCTCTCTAACCATCCTTATTCCATCAATATTCGGAATGCACGTAAATAGTGATTCAACGTCCATAGTGGTCAAGATATAGTCATTTGACATATCTACGTCATTAAGAAACTCATATAAACTAGACAAAAAATGTCTTGTATCAGTCAGTATATAATCATATTGTTTGAGAACACGTTTCAATTCTGAATCCAAAAATATTGAGATAGGTTCATAAAATATTTTTAAAGGTCATTGGAGAAGACAGAGATGAGATGTAGAGGCGTTGGAAGAAAGCAGCAGGGAAAAGAGACATGCCAACACATAACTATGGCCAGAAGACAAAATTAAACAAGTCAGTAAGCTTTATAAAAGTTGTACAACTGTAAGGATGATCGACCCATGTAGAACATCTGCTGCACAGATACTCAGGCATGTACAAATAACTTTTCAGATAGAGCAACACACAAACATGACTGTTATAATAAGTATATACATTTCAGAGATCTGTGAATGACTGGCAGAGAACTAAGAGCACATAACTGAATAATAGTAATGATGCTTCAAACACAGCTTTAATAACAAGTGACAAACCACTAAGTACTGGAAACTGCAGGTTAGATAGCAGATGCACAGAATATAGAAGTGAAAGGGTCACTACATACTGTCAGTAGTTAATTAAACAACATGAAAATGAAATGACTAAGCTTAACAGAGCTTACCTACATTTTGGTTGGTTTTGGACACAGCTATATGTATATGCTTTTTGAACCATAACTGATTATCGGTGATGACACAAAGTAAGATTGTTGCGATTACTTCCTCAAGTGGTGACGTGGCCAATGATCTTTGAGTAAAACAGTATTTAATCAGGTTGGAGGTATCAGAATTGCTCCTGGTCAGGACAGTGATATTAGGCTGTTGCTTGAAGAGAGCACAGTTCTGGTCTTGTCACGCTAAGATGAAGTTCCATAGCTTTAATCAATAACTGTGATGGTTTAATGCTGGACTGCAGTTTGGCATTGACTACAGTGATTATAATATATGCAATAAGGATAGAAGAATCATTGCCACATAGGACCAGTTTTCCTTCTCCACAGTAACAGATAAATGTCATTCACATAGATAATAAAAAGGAATGAACCTACTAGGTAATAAAAAAGAGTGACCCTACTGCCAAGCCCTAATGGGATCTAAGAGTAACAGGTATAAGCTGTGAAACAGCACCATTCCATCTGACCGATTGGTTTATTTTTCCAGATAGGTCTTAAACCATCTTCTGGCATTAACAAAAAGGCCATACCTCTTTAGGATCATGAGAAGCATTACATGGTTAGTGTTACTGAATATACTAAAGAGGTCCTAAAAGACAGATCCAGCAACTTGGCCAGAATTTTGCTGATCGAGGATGTCCTCTGCACCATGTAGTATGGTAGTATCACTGCTATGGTTAGGACTAAATCCATGTTGTGAATTCAGGATAAGATTGTTTTTTTTAGATGCTGAAATAGTTGAAATGAATTAACTTTTGTAACATTTTGATAAAGGAGACTAGAAAGCTATTGTGTGCTGTTTAATGCAAAATAGGATCCTCCTTTTCATAAGGAAACAATAGCTGTTTATTGTTCTAGACATCTTTACTTATTATTTATTTATTTGCATGTATTTACCGGAAGGTCTACTGGGCCAGGGTGAGCTTGTTTTCAGTAGAGGCCCAGGGAGAAAAGCTCAAAAAAAAAAAAACAAAATAAACAACATGATAAAGCTATAGAATCAAAATACAGAAATCAAGCGGTGATGGCACAGAACACTACATTACAGAACAGTTGATACAATAAAACAGATAATACAAGTTATACAGATGTTAGGTTTTAAGTATGCAAGCCAAACAAGAATAGAAATGATGACATGGGATAATAGTGAATGTGTGAACAATACAGACAACTGATGACATGGGATAATAGTGAATGTGTGATCAATACAGACAACTGATGACATGGGATAATAGTGAATGTGTGAACAATAAAGTATTGCAGTTTTGCAGTACAGCGGGAAAGATGGAGGGCAGCAGATTAAAGATTCTGAAAGTAAGGCATAGCCTTAGAGCTATTGCTATATAGGTACCAGGAATGAATAGAAGACATAGTAGGTAACAGATACAGTACATTATGTGTGGTTGGGTGGCACGTTGGACTTAGTAAGCTGGAAGCATTGGATGTATATATGAGGAGTCTGAGCCGTAAGTCAGATGGGGAGGAAAAGTTGGAAAGCTAAGAATATTGGATTTTTTTTTATAGTCAGTGCTGGCACATGTACATAGCCAATGGGAGAACAGATGTTGTTTCAGCGAAGTCTTAAAGCATTCAGGGTTGCTAGTAGACCTAACTGAAGGAGGGACAGTATTTCATACTTTTGCTATAGCATATGGGTAACGCATTTGACTATCGGAAAGGTTAGGTTTTGCTACATTAAGGAGCATCTGATTGACTGATTGCAGAGGTCTATTTGGGTGATACATGGTGAACAGAGAGGAGAGGGCAGGACATCTAGAAGGCTTACAGATTAGCTTATGAGCTGTGGTTAGTTGTAAGTATGTTAGATGTTGGGGAAGTTCTAGCCAGTTTAGACGTTGGAGTGATATGCAGAGGTGGGAGGAGTAGTGTTTGGCACTGGTTACAAATTCTGCAATTTTATTATACCATGAGCCCAGTTTGGATTGAAGAGAGGATTGTATATTAGTAAGGAGAGATGCACCACAGAGCAAGAATGGAAGTAGAAAGGAAGAGGCAAGGGATAGTCTTGCTCCATAGGTGGGGAAGTGTTTGTGCCTGTACAGGATGCCTACTCTCTGATTTTTTTTGATGTTTGTATTAATATGCTGGTCGAAAGTTAAGTGTTTGTCTATGTTGATGCTAGAAGTTTGGTGTATGGGACTACTTTGAGACAAGTGTTGTTGACTGAGTTGATGGTAAATTCATTTTTGGTTAGGGGGTGTTGTTTTTTGGGGGAGTGAATAACATGAGTTTAATTATATTAGCATTTAGGGCTAAATGGTTATTATACATCCAGGTTTCAGTGAAGGTGAAGGCATTTTGGGTGAGTGTAAGTAGTTCTGAAGTAGACTTTGCTATGAAGATGATGGTGGAGTCATCTGCATATTGGATGACATTAGCATGGGGTATGCTGGTATGGAAATCATTAATAAAAATCCTGAAGAGCAGTGGACCTAGTATAGACTCTTGTGGGACTCCAGTATTGATGTTGAGGAAAGGAGAGAGGTATTGGTGCCATCTGGTTGCTTGTTGTCTATCTGTAAGTTAGTTGGAAAGCAAACCAGGGTAGGGGGAGATATGCCTAAACTGGAGAGTTTGGTCAGAAGAAGTGGGTGGGAGACAGTATCAAATGCCTTGGTAAAGTCAAGAAATAGTGGGAAGACAAGGTATCCTGAGTTGCGAGCATGGTTGACTATGTCCAAGAAAGATACAAGAGCAGTTGTGGTGCTATGACTTGAACTAAACCCATGTTGGGGTGGGGAGAGGAGGTTGTGGTGTAGTAGGTAATTAAGTAGTTGGCTATGGATACATTTTATCACAATTTTCGAGATAGAAGAGAGGATGGCAATTGGACGGAAGTTGGATAAATCATTATTGTTTCCACATTTGTGGAGAGGGAGAATAAATGTCTTTTTCCAGATAGTGGGAATGAAGGACTCTTAAATAGATCTGTTTAGTAGTATACTAATGGGATAGGCTATAGCGTCTGATGATTTTTGGAGGAATTCTGGTGGTAAGTTATCTGGAGCATTTAAGTTTAAGCAGGAGTTTTTTTATGGTGGAGATAAGTATGGGTACAAGAGAGAAGTTTGGTCTTGTTGTAGCAGATGGGTCTGTGGGCAGTGGGTTGATTAGTGGGAAGTTGGCAATGAGGTTGACTATACTGTTTTTAAAGAATGAGTTAAAAAGTGAGACAGTTTCAGCGGGGCATGTTTGTATCAGGGGAGAGATTATCGCTTTTGCCTGAGTATAATAGACATCCAGAACTTTTTAGGATGTTGCATATGGTTATTTTGCAGAGTAATGTAGTAGTCTTATTTGTTTTTGATGACAAGTCACTTTACTTGATTATGCAGTTGTTTGTATTAAGCAAGGTCTGCATGGTGTTTACTTGTATGTCATAATTTCCAGGCCTTATCCCTAGTTTTCATAAGTTGTTTGGTGGATTTGGCAAGCCAACTGGCTTGGTTGGCTTTCACTCTCCTATGTCAGAGAGGGGCAAGATTGTCTAGTAGTTGGCGGAATGTTGAGTTGAAGAATTCTACAGCATCATTCAGTGGTAGGAATTTAAGTGGATGACAGTTGATATTTCATAGGGTATTGTTAAGGGGTAGTTGGGCAGAAGTGGGATAACTCTCTGGTATGCTTATAGTGGTGAATGTTAAGCACTGGAGTTGATTTGCGAATTATGTATGCCAGTAGGTGATCTGTAATGCTGTTAGGTAAAGTGCCAGTGGAGGAGATTTTATTAGGGTCAGACACAATGACCCAGTCTAATACTGAACCATTGTTTTTGTTTTTGTTGGGTCTGGTTATGGTTGTAATGAGATGGGTGTACTTAAATAGGTCGATACTGTTTGTTGAGTGATGATGTAGGATGTCTAACCAGGTAATGTTCACATCACCAAGTATGATTGTTTCATTCTGTATATTTTTAGATGACCAGGCTAGTATTTCCTCAAGTATTGGGATATTGTTACCTGGGGGGATATATTGTGACTATAATGCATATGCTTTTTATGGTATTAATTTTCAAGTAGGATATTAGTATTTCAGCTGTAGAAAATGTGGGAGTGGGTTTATTATATTGGACTATATTAAAAGTATTATGGTATATGAGAGCAATACCCCCAACTTTTTTCTGGGCCTATCTGTTCTCAGGCAAGAGAAGCCTGATGGGAGGAATTAAGAGTTTTTAATATAAGGTTTTATCCAAGTCTCAGTTGCTGCTGTAATATCTGGCTTATAGTGTTCAATCCAGGCATGGAGATCTAGAATTTTTGTTTCTGATGCCTTAGAGGTTGATATAGTAAGGTTAAGGGTTTTGTGACAGTTCTTGTGATAAAGAAGGGAGTGAGTGGGTCCAGGATTGGGGTGAATATCTCCACATAGTATTAGGTTGTGGTGAGTGTGTATGGGATTAGTGGGTTGCGGTTTTTTCTTTGTGTTGTATTCATGTATGGAGATTAGTGTTATTTTAGTTTTTACAGGTAAGGTTAGAATTCTTTGCTTTTTAAGGAAGGGTGTGTGTGTTCCATATAGAAAGGGTGCTGTGTCAGAGAAGTAAATGAGTTTGAGCAGAAGAGTGTATAATATTCGTGTATGGTTTCAGGAGAAGTAAGTAATTGTAGAAAGGGGAAAGATAGAGAGAGTGTAAGTAGTGCTAAGTTGGTGATGAATGAATGGCATGCTGTGATGGAGGAGTATGTAAGGTAGTAAGGAGCAAGATTTATTTGTAAGATAAACTGGAATGTAAGGACAGTGGTAGAGTATAGACGGGCGAGGTGTGAGGTGGTCAATTATACAATTAGTGAAATGTGGGGTGAGGTGAAGAATTAATTAGTAGGAGGTTATGACTGGGTGAGCAGTACAGGTAGGTGGAGCTTTGGTTAGGATAAATGTAATTGATGTGGGGGTGTTTGGGAATGGGGATAGGTTAAGGGAGCATAGTGAGCCTGAGCAAAGCGAGGGTGAATGGAGTGGGCAGATCCAAGAACAGCAGAGAGCTATGCTTCAAAAAACTATCATTGGGACTATAACTATCATTGGGATTTGCACTTAAGTTTATCAGTGAGTAATATAGTGTTTAGAGTGGAGAGACTAGGTGAGTAAGGACATCTGAAACAAAGCTCTCTATGGCAAAGCTATTTATTTAGATTGAAACTACGCCAGCAACAGCACTTACTGAGATTTTTAAGAATTTAGAAGGTAGGCTCTCACTTGAATTTATGCACCAATCCTAATATGTTTATTTGCAAGTGCAGGCAGGATAGTCACACTGTAAAGAATTGTACCAGTATTTTCTTTGACTATCTACCAAGGTCTCTTGTACTATATCTTGAAAAGCACAACATCCTCCAACAGGTAGTAGTCTCAGTGTATCCATTCCAAGTGGAGAAAAGGGGAAGTCGTGGAGTTTTGTCCAAATGTTATTAGATTTTCTATATTATACTAATATTTCCTTGGATTATTAGAATATTTGTGCTGTTCCTTCAGACAGGAGGTCCTTCTTGCTAATGATAATGTGCTTTTTCACTTGTTTACCAGTCTTATGACATTTTATATGATCCAGTGTGAAATGTCTGGAGACAGGATAAAATAATCTCCTTGAGAAATCATGGCCTTCACCAGGCTGTGGTCAAGGACAGGCTTTTAGTGGAGGAGGTATGATTTTTAAAACAATCAAGAACATTGAACTAAAATAATAAATAATATCATCAAGTGACCAATGGGCAGTGTCTGCCAGTTTATGTAGTGACTGAAGCATTTATCTTCAAAGTTCTTCATATTCCCAGTGTAGCAGAACCTCTTTAGCCTCTGGATCTTTGCATGGTTCCACACAATAAACATGGGTAGGTGTTCAGTGGTGGGTTCAGCCATGACACTAATTGTTTTATGATGTCTGATACAGTTGTAAGTGCCTGACCAGTACACTCTCACTGCCCAATGTTTTAGCCATTCATGTCAAATGTATTAACTGAACCAGACCACAGAGTTGTAAATACATGTTGATAAAATCATCAGCTCAATGTTTTCAATCACCACATGGATCCCTCTTAATGATGAGCTCTCAATTTATGGTGGATGTGAGTTATTAACTAGCCTCTTCTGCAACTGATTTGTGCCCCTGGGGGGAATATATAGACAAGCTACTGGAATAGTCATTTTTCACTCAGAAGAGGATTTTGTTCATGATGTATAGGGCAGTTGTTGATTTTCCTTGAAAGCCATACTGAAGAGGAAAAGGTAATAGAGTGGGATGAGGTCAAGCTAAAGTGTGGATTGGAGGTTGTAGACTGACCTCCCTACCAGGAACTGATAACCTATAGGATTAGAGAAGGGAATGAGGAGTGATAAATGAAAGACCAGCTCTGGTAGAGTTTTAGCTGAATCCAGAACAGAAGCTGATGTTTAAAAAAATGGAATATTCGTGTGATATATAAATATTGCATAATAACCATAAGAATTAATCAGTGGAGGTTAGACAAGATTGAGAAGAGAGAATGGATAGGCAATACACAAAGGAACAATGGAAAGACATCTGTATGACTGCCAAGTATGCAACAAAGTTCAAAAGGTTTAAGATTTTTGCTAGGAAGTGACTCCATAGTTATTTTTTTTTTTTTTTACCCAAGCAGACTTCACAGGATTTTTCCTCAGGTAGCTAGCAAATGCTGAAAGTATAATAGGAAAGAGAGAGAGTGGTCATTGGGAACATATTTTTGGGGAAAATAAGTTAGTAGATTTTAAAAATTGCCTACAGAGCACTTTGTTAGACATGTTGGAGTAGCAAATAATTGTAACTAAGGAAATTATTTCTTTGAGCTGGATGTAGGATCTGAATTGTCCAGATATATTAAGGCCTTATTACGTTTGATGCATTTGGCTTTCCTCAAAAAATACTAGAAAATGCTAATCAAAATCTAAACCAATTGCATCTGAACTACTAAATATTATAAAGGAGATAAAAGAACTAGAAATGGGATTTTTAGAAAAAAGGATGGAACAAATTACATACAAATAAATGGAATGGGGAAAAATGCATGCAGAATGATGTTCAGTACAAGGAGGAATGAGGTATAAGAGAAGGCAGGAATGGAGCAATGTATATTACACTGGAGTAAATGATAGTAAAAAGAAAACATACACATTCATATATAATGCATGTTTGATGTCCCTACTCTGGGATGGTAATCAAGGCGCCTGAATCCTCGCCTCTGACACTGCAAAGGAACGTTCACTTGGAACAAAAATGGATGCAACTGGGATTTCCAGATGCAGCTCTCTGCATCGAGCACAATTTCCCTTAAGAGCACACAAAGAACACTGTCAGCCCGGGGTCTGAATTTCTTTACATCTGTCTCCATCCAGCACCACAATAAAGGTCCCCACTAGCACAGCTATAAGGGTTAAGTCCTCAGCCGAGTGTCCAAACCAAGTCCTCAAGGGCCCTCTCTGTGAAACCAATGCATCGTGTCCCTGCTCCCAGCAGCTGACACACACATTCTTTGAGATTTGATTTTCACACACACATGTACATATACACACACACACACACACACACACACACACACACACACACACACACACACACACACACACACACACACACACACCTGGGAAAGGCTGGCACTGATTTACTAGCTATGCCTGACCCCTTCTGTCCAGATTATAAGATAGTTTCTGCCACCAGACACTCCAAAGCCAACTATTCTAACACTCTTACAAGGGTACCCAATTATACTGAGTAAAATTAATATAATACAAATGCTAGTGTTAGGCCAATGCGCTAAGGCTTTCAGGAGTGGCCAGAGCTGTCATCAAATATATATAAATACTCTGAGAATAAAATATTCTCTAAAAGACCAGCTGCAATGAATAGTTTAAATATATTTAATAATAAATAATAAAAGAACATTAAAATCGCAAATATCTATTTACAATAAACACCATAGTTTTAGTCACAGGAAATATTAAAATAACACAGATGAATAGATTCACATGGATACAGAAAAATGGCAATTAACTAATCTCACTATATTTTCCTGGCTAATCTAAAGAATATTATTTCCTAGTTAAGTTTCTTACTACGGCAATACAAGATGAAATTGGTGAGGGATCCCTCTTTGTCAGGTTACAAAAACTGACAGCTAAGTCACTGGGAGGCTTCTCTCTCTGTAATATCTAAGTATTATTTCAGAGTTAATTACAACATGATATCACATACATCTGGTCATCTGACTTCTGATTTGCATGCTTCCCCCATTGCTAGAAACTGCCAGGATTTAGCACCCATGTGTCAGTAATAATCACACATAGAGCTAAGATCTGCTGCAACTCCTGGAAGTCACAAAACAATTTTAACACTTCTACTTCTCCTACAGAGCTACTAAGCTTGGCTTCTCACATACATTTTGTCTCTGGCTGCAATCAGAAAGCAAGATATAATCTTTATGGCCTAATTTAATTTCAACTATTTTTCAAAGTTAGCTGTGACTGAGCTTAACCTCTTCTCTTCTAGTATCCTCTGTTAGAACATGTACCTTTAAACAGTTACAATAATACATGTATATTTTTTTCTGTCCAGCAGGGCACACTATTGGTACATTTTTTAATACAAGCAGCTTTACAAATACATTTTTCAACACAAACATCTGTACAAACCAGTTTGATATGCAAATGACATATAATTCTTTACAAAATTCCAGCTTGCTGTACTGCCATATGTTACACATCCACTGCCTTAATTTTCCTGGCATGGATGGCTATACCTCACATCATCACAGCATGAAAATAATGAAAATGTTTATATGGTTGTTTTCTTTTCTTTACTGTATGTCTATCTTTGACAGCATTTAAACTGTTATTTAAAAATAATCAATTTAAGCTTACCATTCTCTATTTTTGTTTAAATGAGACTACCTGTCTTAATTTAATTGTGAATTAAAACCTAAGCTGTAGCTACTAGGAGGAATATAAGATGTTCTAACTTCTACCTCTTGCTACTTCCTCTAATTAAAACAAAAGTATTGTTTACAATTGTTAATGCTCACACTGAATTGTTTTACAGGGTTTCTTCAACTTTGACTTGGACTGCATGCATAAATATGGCCAAATATGGGGGTGAGTATTCTTATAATATGTCTGCATACACAACTATGGTATACACTACTGCATTATGACATTAGTGGACCTCTGCTATTACTAAAGGTTCTTTTACATCATTTTACAAGCCCAGTGATTCCTAAACTTTGTTAGTACCAGCATCCATGAACAGTTGGTCCATTCTCCTACCAGGGCTACAAACATCCTTGACCTTGTACTCAAGAACATGGTGGGGGCCAATGCTCCTCTTCCAATATAATGTCTTTGCTCATCAGATCTGATCATAAGGTAGTATTGATTGAAATAAAAATTAAATCCATGGATCCAGTGAAACCAAAAACCTTTAAGAACTATTCCAAGGCTAACTTCTCCCTACTAAGTGACACCTTGGCTAAATTCCAAGCACCACCAAACCCAGTAAAAACATAGCATATGCTAAGCTATTTATAAAATCTCTGTAGAGCCATGTTGATAGCTGTATAGAGCGAGCTGTGCCCACTCATATTAAGAACAAGACAAACTCAAAATACAAGCTACCATGGCAGAATCACAGTATCAATCAGTTATACAACAAAAGAAAAAAATATTGGCCAAATGTAGGAGGAACAAAGCCATAAACACTAAAAGCCCCCTGTCTAATCTAAATAGGCAACTAAGAGGATTAATTACTACTTCAAATGCTAAATTTGAAGAAAAACTAGCTTCTCAGGCAAAGGATAACCACAAAACTTGCTACAGCTATGTTCGTAACCTCAAGGGGAATACACAACAATCCACATATCTTATTGTAAATGGCTTCATTCACACTGAACTGGAGACCATTGCCAATCTTTTGGCTAGCAGGTTGGGCTGAAATCCCCTCCCCCAACTCCCCACCTAATAGTTCAAAGGAAATACTGCATACTACAATCCCCCCAGCCATTACTAGGGAACAGGTCATCAATGCACTTTCCAATGCCAAAAACACTGCATTGGTGGGCCCTGATAACATCCTGGAATGCTTAATAAATAGTATGAAGCATGACCTCTCTGGTCCCCTTGAATCACTTTTCATCTGTAGTCTACAGTTAGGTTTTGTGCCCAAGGAATGGACGATGGCTACAGTCATTCTCCTGTACAAAAGAGGTCCAACCACTGATCTGGGTAACTACAGGGCCATAAGTATGACCAACCTCATATGTAAGGCCATGGATATAATTATCATGCACATAATAAATGAAAACATAGGTACCTGAAAATTCTGGACCCATCACAGTTTGGCTTTGTTACAGGAAGGTCCTGTCTATTAAATCTGGTGAACATTTTTTCAGAGGGTCACCAAAGCATTGGATGAAGCCAAGAATGTGCACACAGCATACCTCAACCTGGCCAAGGCTTTTGATACAATACTCCATTCAGGCATTATAGGCAAGCTCACTGATTTAGGTATAAACCCTTTTAACACCCACTGGATAGCCAACTGGCTCGCTGATTGGATCCAGGAGGTCAAAATAGGTGAGGCCACCTCCAACAAGAGGTCAGCCACTAGCAGACTCCCCCCAGGGCTCGGTACTGGGCCTGCTCCTTTTTGGCATCTATTTCTCTGAAATGAAAGTAAGTGCTGAAAGCTTATGTCTGACTAAGTTTGCAGGTGATTGCAAGCTGGGGGTTATTATCAACTCCCTGCAGACACTAGCATTCTTCAAAAAAGGCCCATCTTTGACTAACAAATGGTGCCAAAGCCATGGTCTTAAACCCAATGCTAAGAAATGCATAGCTGTACTCTTTAGTAAGTCAACCATCCTGGCTAATTACAATGTTGATAATACTCCCCTAAGAGTTGACCCAGTTGTCAGGGATCTGGATACACACATAGATGGTAGCCTTACCTTCAACCACAACATGGCCACAGTGTTGAAGAAATCCTTTTATGTTGCACAACTTATAAGTAAGGGCATGGCATTTAGGTCCAAAGAGATCATTATCCCACTGTACTCCACCCTTATAAGACAAATCATAGAGTACAATGCTCCCTTCGGTATGTACCTGGCCAGGCATATGCAGCAAGTAGAGTGACCTCAGAGATACAAGGCATAACAAAACTACCTTATGCAGAGTGCCTTAAAACTTTTTCCCTTTTCTCAGTCTCTTATAGATTGCTGAGGGGGGATCTATGCCTGGCTTACAAGGCATCTGCCAATCCCACACTTACGAATCACCTGCATCACAAACCCCACACTTACAAGTCTCCTGCATATTTTTAAGTCAAAAAGTACCAGAAATACAATGTCTTGGGACCTGAATTTTGCTGTGACTTAAACAGAACATGCTAGAGAGCTAGATATGTGTCCCAGAGATTACCCCTCCTATGGAACAGGCTTTCCATCCATGTGAAGCTGGTTTTGTCTATTACACAGTTGAAGCACAACCTAGACCAGTAGATGGGGAATAGGAAATTTACACTGGACCCAACACCCATGTCCCTTATTGACAGAGCAAGCTTATAAATGCCTGTCCCTCAATATCCTATGTGGATACAGGATGTCATTATTCTTTCAGGAAAACTTGGCTAAGCTTAGAAAGGCCCCTGGGTTGTTAGGCTAGTAACAAACTATGAATCTATGAATTTCATGTTGCATTATTGTAAAATGTCTGCCTTATCTGTAGCATGCTGTTGCTTTTGTGGATGAACTTGCTGTTAGTGTAATTCCCGAGATTCTCTTCAATTTATCACCTCCCAGTTCTAAAGCTGTGTTCATGTGTACAGGTCACCCACATGATAAATTAAATATAAATATTGTCAGTGTTTCACAATGTTTATTCACTGCTGGCAGAGGTAGGTCTGGAGGCTAACAATGTATGGAATCCAAGGATAACTGATACAGCATACAGCACAGTTAAACAAATGTGCAATTGCGTCTTTCATTTAATTGGAAAAAAGTGATACAATTAATCTAGAACACATTTTATTGAAAACACATTTGAATCATGTTTGATTAAAAAAATGTGCAAGATGACAGAAAATCACTGTTGGTGTGGTTTTGCATCATGGAAATTATGATACAAATTAGCATTGATCGGTATTTCGACCTTACTCATGCCCACTGCTATATTATATCGACATCTCCAGAAGTTTACGTTATGCGCCAACAGTGATTCCGTTTGTGAAAAGTTCTCTGTGGTTGTGCAGCTGTAGAGTTAGTATATTTAAGTAATGCATTGGGGAAATATTCTGTGAAATGTGTTTCGGTGATTCGTACTTTCAATGAAATGAGTTTTAGAGATAATACATTTTTAGCAAATGATCTCTCTGTCTCTCGAGACACAGTGCAATCTTGATTAGAACTCGGTATCACTGCTAAGCAATTATTGTACAGCTCATTTTATTGAATTTTAATATGTCTGATTCAACCATTGTATCTGTGGAGCTTTTCTGCCAGGCTGCTACTGGAAAAGACCCGTTGTGCCTAGTTAGACTATCACAATTAACAAATGACGATAAATAAATAGAATCTTCTTTTTCTTTTGGCTGCTCCCATTAGGGGTTGCCACAGCAGATCATCTGTATCCATTTCTTCCTATCCTCTACATCTTGCTCTGTCACACTAACTACCTGCATGTCTTGACTCACCGCATCCATAAAAACTATCTTAGGCCTTCCTCTTTTCCTCTTACCTGGCAACTCCATCCTTAACATCCTTCTCCCAATATATTCAGCATCCCTCCTCAGTACATTTTCAAACCAACGCCGTCTCACCTTTCTGGCTTTGTCTCCAAAGTGTCCAATCTGAGCTGACCCTCTAATATACTAATTTCTAATCCTGTCCATTTTCATCACACCCAATACAAATCTTAACTTCTTTAACTCTGCCACCTCCAGCTCTGACTCCTGTCTTTTTATCAGTGCCAACATCTTTAACCCATATAACATAGCTGGTCTCACTAATATCTTGTAGACCTTTCCTTTCACTCTTACTAGTACCTGTCTGTCACAAATCAATCCTGACACTCTTCTCCACTCACTCCACCCTACCTACACTTTTTTCCTCACCTCTCTTCCACACTCACCATTACTCTGAACTGTTGATCCCAAGTATTTAAACTCATCCACCTTCACCAAATCTACTCCCTACATTCTCATCATTCCTCCGTCCTCCCTCTCATTCACACACATATTCTGTCTTAGTCCTGTTGACCTTCATTCCTCTCCACTCTAGAGTATATCTCCACCTTTCCAGGGTCTCCTCAACCTGTTCCCTTCTCTCACTACAGATCACAATGTCATCTGCAAACATCATAGTTCACTGGGACTCTTGTCTGATCTTGTCTGTCAACCTGTCCATCATCATTGCAAATAAGAAAGGGCTCAGAGCTGATCCTTGATGTAATCCAACCTCCACCTTGAATGCATCCATCACTCCTACCGTAGACCTCACCAATGTCACACTGCTCTCATACATATCCTGTACCACTCTTACATACTTCTCTGCCACTCCCGATTTCCTCATACAATACCATAACTCTTCTCTAGACACCTTGTCATATGCTTTCTCTAAGTCCACAAAGACACAATTCAACTCCTTTTGACCTTCTCTATCATTCACCAACAACACCCTCAGAGCAAACATTACATCTATTCCTGGCATGAAACCATACTGCTGCTCACTAATCATCACCTTCCTTCTTAACCTAGATTCCACTACTCTTTCCCATAACTTCATGCTGTGACTGATCAGTTTTATCCCTCTGTATTTACTACATCTCTGCACATCACTCTTATTCTTAATAATCGGTACCAATACACTTCTTCTCCACTCCTCAGGCATCCTCTCACTTTCCAAGATTTTGTTAAACAATCTGGTTACAAGGTCCACCGCCATCTCTCCTAAACACCTACATGCTTCCACAGGTATGTCATCTGGGCCAACAATCTTTCCATTCTTCATCTTCTTCATAGCTATCCTTACTTCCTCCTTGTTAATCTGCTGCACTGATTCACTATCCCCACATCATCCAACCTTCTCTCTCTCTCTCATTCTCTTCATTCATCAGCCCTTCAAAGTACTCTTTCCATCTGTTCAACACACTCTCCTCACTTGTGAACAAATAGATAAATAGAATAAGTCTATTTTATGGCAAATCAGCATAGGTCTACAAAGGCCTGAGGAGTATGATATGCAAAGCCATGGAACACATCATCATGTACCTAATAAACAAGGATATAGGGAATCTCCAAACTCTGGATCCCACACAGTTTGGTTTTTTGAAGGGTAAATCATGCCTGCTCAACCTGGTCGATTTCTTTGAGTCAGTCACTAGAGCTGTGGGTGAAGGCAAGGTGGTTCTTACAGCCTACCTTGATCTGGCCAAGGCTTTTGATACCATTCCCCACTCAGGAATCATAGAAAAACTCACTAAGCTTGGCATCAACCCCTGTATACTAGGTGGGTTGCAAACTGGCTCACAGATAGAACTCACAGTGTGAAAGTAGCTGACTCCCAAGTCAGACTGGTGACTAATCACGACTGGAATCCCACAAGGTTTAGTCCTGGGTCCTCTCCTGTTTGGTATCTACTTCTCTGAAGTCCAGGCAACATGAAGGGACTCTGGCTGACAAAGTTTGCAGACGATTACAAGTTGTCAGCTATTATTAACTCCTCAAGTGATGTTGACATCCTACAGAATGGCCTCACTGAGACCAACAACTGGTGTCAGAACCATGGCCTTAAGCTCAATGCCAAAAAATGTGTCATCATCATCCCCTTTGGAAAAAACCTGGTTCCCATGAATTACCACATTGATGGTAGTCCACTGAACACAGAAGGTGCTATAAGAGATCTGGGAACACAGGTTGACAGCAACCTCTCTTGTGATCACCACATTGCCACTGTGGTCAGAAAGTCCTTCTATGTGGCACATCTCATTACTAAGGGTTTTGCATCCAGGAATAAAGAGGTCATTGTCTCCCTCTACTCTTCACTCATTAGGCCAATCATCGAGTACAACGCCCCATTTCGCATGTACCCCACTAGACACCTGCAACTACTGGAAAGGCTGCAAAAGTACCTCACAAAGAGGATCCTAGGCCTTAAACACTTGCCCTATATGGACAGACTCAAAAACTCCAACTATTCTCTGTCTCGTATCACCTACTAAGAGGCAATCTCTGCTTGACTTACAAAGCCATGTCTGACGCAGCTCTGTTAGAAATGCTACATCTAAAGAAATCCGAATCCCTCTGCACTACACGCTCCAGAGACCTCAACCTCAATACAACAATTAACAGAACATTCTGGAGGGACAGGTTCCTAACCCAGAGACTGCCCATGCTCTGGAACAGACCTCCCATACAAGTCAGGCAGAGCACCTCACTGACCCTCTTCAAGAGAAATCTTGATGAGTAGATGGGAAACAGTAAATTCACCCTGGGGAAAACTCCAGTGACTTTTCTCGACAGTGGCCCTGGGAACTAAGGTCAGGTGGCCCTATGCCAGGGTAATCCTATGGCTAGGCTTGTAAAGGCCCCAGGGCCATTAGCCTAGTACACACCTATGAACCTAGTATCTGTGGATTGACAATGCAAATTGAGACTTGCTGCAGAATTTATAAAGAAACGTTCCAATAGTAAGGAAATTCAACAGCAGAAACATTTCTCTAACATAAACTCATCATTTATTGCCAATCGCATAACACCAATGGAACATTAAAGCAGAAAAATGCTAGAGACTTCTCAATGTCCATAGAAGATGTGGTTATTTTAAAGCACTATATCTATATATATATATATATATATACATACATACATACATTTTTATTTGTTGAAGAGTTTAGAGCACTGATGCATATACACCTTTTTAAGATTCAGCACAGGAGAACTATGTAGCTAAGTGACCCTCGTAAATTAAAGCTAAAGGAATCAAACCACAGACGGCAGCTCATAGCCTTAATCCTCGGCACTAACTGCCAGAATACTTTGATAATGCTTCAGTAATGCTTTAAGTGTAACCATGCTGTTGACATACAGAAAAAAGTGTCTGCAACAGTGTCAGCCTTTGTATTTCTAAGCAGTTAGACGTCCTGTTCGATTCTCAGCTAAAGTGTCTTCTGTGTGGAGACATGCATGAATGGGCATACCTTCATTGAAGGTTGTGCATCAGGGCTGGCAACCCAGCATGTAAAAAATCTACTGCCAATCATTAGCGAACCGGAGTTCTGCAGCGCTGTGTAGACCCCTAACCGGGAAAAGCCGAAAGACACAACAACATAGTGAGATAATGGTAACATGGCTACAGACTAACAGGCAAGGCTGGCAGAGTTCTGTAGGTCATTAATTGTGTCAACTAATAACCAAAGCCAGAAGAGTGCACAGATCTGGAAATCACTAAATGATTACTTCAGTACTGTAACATGATTTTATTTCAATCATCATAGTCAGCTGTTCAAGAAGCCCAGTATTAGACAAACTCGGAACATGAAAATGGTTGCAAGATGACTAGCCCTTTCTCAGTTTATATCAGTCATATTCATGTTCCTACTGCTAATATAAGTTTTAAGAATCCTGCACATACCCCTCAACTTATTTTCTCAAGAATTCTGGAGAAAGCCAAAATAATGGGAGGATGGTGAGAAAGGCCCAAAATCAGTGACAGTTTTTAAATATAACTCTAATTCAGTTATAAAGTTCACAGAATAACAGATTTTGCATCAGCAATGCATTTTCTGAATAATAAGATGTATGAAACTGTAATGTCTGGCATTAATGACCAACTGTAATCCTGAGTGATTTTCCAGAAAATCAAGCATTTTTACAAGGAACAGGGCAAAAATATAAGGCAAAATTGGGGACATTCTCCAAAGTCAGGTATGATTTTGCCTTTTGAGGTTTAACTACAGAGATGTGGCAGTTGTCAAAGGGGTGAAGAAGTACAAAATTATGGCAAATGTAACCTTACATACCACATGCATTAAACAATGTTATAAGGGAGGCAGGCCCAGTTGGTTTATCTTTTCAATAAAATGTAGATAGATATATTGATAGATAGACAGATAGATAGATAGATAGATAGATAGATAGATAGATAGATAGATAGATAGATACATAGATAGATAGATAGATAGATAGATAGATAGATAGATAGATACATAGATAGATAGATAGATAGATAGATAGATAGATAGATAGATAGATAGATGGATAAATAGATTGACAATACATAAACTGGAAAAGACACATTCGTCCATTCCAGTTTTGTGTAAGTGCCATTCAACATTTTGATAGTAAACCTTGATAGATAGATAACTATGTAACTCAAAGCAAGACTGAATGTGTCACATGACCTTTCAGTCACTTGTACTGATTCATGACAAAATAAATAAATATAAATTCCTTTGCTTCATACTTAAGGGAAATGACGTCTTCAAGATGCCAACTTTGTTTCCAAATAAAGTGAGTGGTGTTATGCTGCTATGTATGGAAATAACTTGGTTAATGTAAAACTGGTATATCCATAAAAGTCATTATTTTATTGTATTCAGAGATGACTTGGATGTGCTGCCTGATTAAGTATATGGAGCATTCAAGACACTTGTAATTTGAAAAAGAAGTTATGTACTCACCATAACGTTCCATCTGAGTAGGTAACTTCATTTGTCAGCAACCTTTGGGTATCAGATCCGATTCGGATCCAAGCCGGCATCTTTCCTAGCAAAAGATCCGAGCTCCAAGCCCCTCCCCCTACCCATAATGCCCTGCTACCTCCCTCTAGCCCTCAGATCGAGTTTGCCATAGTATCACAGACTACTACCATAATACAAGGAAAAAACTACCTGAACATCCTAACCTGATCTATGTCATCTTGGAAGTGAAATACAAAGATCCTTCAAGGATGGACTACAGATCAGGGGGACGGAGGGAGGGTCGGTTATTCAGATGGAATGTTATGGTGATTACATAACTTCTTTATCTGAAGTAGTTAACTTCATTTCATCAGCAACCTGTGGGACAGAGTCCCCAGCTACCAACAACTTGGGAGGTCCTTATGGAAGGATATTCTGGAGCACTGCAGAGCCAAAGGATGCCCTTCCTCTGGAAATCAGATCCAGTTTATAATGTGTAATGAAAGTATGAGAAGAAGCCCAAGTAGCTGCTGAACAAATGTCATCCAAAGGGACCCTCGACCAGAAGGCTGCAGAAGTAGCCACAGAACGGATAGAATGTGCCCGAACCCTCACGGGCTTAGGTCGACCAGAGCTTCTGTATGCGAGAAGAATGCATTGGGAAATCCACCTAGCTAAGGATACTTTTGTCACTGGTTTACCCAAAAAGGACTTAGCAAATGATAAAAGAGCTGTTCCAATTTTCGAAAAACAGCCGTTCTGTGTAACTAAAATTGTAACTGTCTATGCACATGAAGGCAATGAAGTCTATGCTCTCCTTTATTGTGATAATTAGGAAAGAAGACAGGCAGGTTGATGGATTGGTTGATGTTGGCTTCAGAAGCCACTTTAGGCAGAAAAGAGGGGTTAGTCCTGAGGGAAACTCTGTCTTTATGAAAAATGATGTATGGGGGCTTACTACAAAGGCTCTGATATCCTTCTAGCTGAGGTAATAGCAATCAGGAAGGCAGTTTTCCAAGATACATACTTCAAGTCGACTGAAGCTGCGGGCTCAAAAGGGGGACCAGTCAGAGCCTGGAGAACTAGGGTTAAGTCCCATGGAGGAACTGCTTCCTTAACAGGGGCTCTCAAAAGAAAGGTACCTTTCAGGAAGGTCTTGCAGATCTTAGAGGATGCTAGGGGGCCAAATTTGTTTCCAATGTGAAAGTGGGAAATTGCTGCCAGTTGAACTAACAGTTGAAGAACTAGCCCCCTGATTAAAGATTTGGGATAAAAAATCGAGGACTGCTGGAATAGGAGCCATAAAAGGATCCAAATTCCTATGCTCTGCCCAGATAGAAAAACGTTTCCATTTACTTTTGTTGACTTTCTTGGTAGAAGGCTTATGAGCGGCCACCAGGATAGCTTTAACTGAGGATGAGATACCGGGAGTCCTAGCCATTAAGGGAACTGGATCAACCAAGCCGAGAGCTTGAGGTTGCCCAGGTCAGGGATCCTCAATCCCAAGGGGTGAGAAATCAGATCTGGAAAGGGATCTAAGATCCAGGGAGGATGCACTAGATGAGACCGTAGGCATGGGAACCCGGTTTGACGATGTCAGAATGGGGCTATGAGGATAACTCTGCTCCCCAACCGACGAGCTTTCTGCAAGAATTTTGTCATCAATGGAAGAGGAGGATAAGCATAAAGAAGACCGGATGGCCAAGCATGAACCAGAGCATCTCTGGGGTTTTTCCCCTGGTGGGGGAATCAGAGCAAAAAACTCGCTGCACTTTGCTTTCGAAGGCGACGTAAACAGATCACAGCAAGGTTGACCCCATCTGAGGAAGATCTGTTTCGCTACTAAGGGGTTCAGAGACCACTCGTAGGGTGAGAGGATAGTTCGACTCAGCTTGTCCGCTAGAATGTTTGACCGACCCGGCATGTGCGTTGTTATGAGAAAGCAGTTGGTGAATATCGCCCATTCCCACACTCTCATGGCCTCTCGGCAAAGTGGGTAAGATCTGGTTCCCCCCTGCTTGTTGATGTACCAGACCACTGACATGTTGTCTGTTTGAATTGCAATAGTCCCTGGAGGAAGAAGGGCATGGAGAGCCTGCAACGCTAGAAGCACCGCCCTCATCTCCAGAACATTGATATGCAAAAAGGTCTCTGTGTGAGTCCACGTGCCTTGGATGGTTCTGTCCATGCAATGCCCCTCCACCCGAGGCAAGATGCATCCGTGGTCACTATGACTTGAGGTGGGGACATGGAGAAGGGGCGCCCTTCCTGGAGGTGCTTGGAATGGAGCCACCATAGTAGGGATTCCCTGCAAACCCTGCTGAGAGGAATAGGGGCAGACAAGGGGTGTAGTAGGATGGACCACTGGACCTGTAATGTCCATTGGAGAATCCTCATATTCAGATGCACAAGCGTTGACAGGTTGATGGCTGCTGCCATGGACCCCAGAGCCCTCAGGACTAACTCCGCTGGAGGGGCCAAGGACTGAAGAAGAGCCAAAACATGGAGATTTAGATTGCGGAGTCTGTCCAACGTCAGAAAGACTTTGGACTGAATTGTGTCTATCCTGGCCTCTATGAAAGATCTGAGTAGGCTGAAGGGAGGATTTCTTGTGGTTGATCGTGATTCCTAGATAGCGGGCGAGATGTAGGAAATAGTCTCTTGACGAACAGAGTAGATGCCTGGTGGGGGCGGCTAGGAGCCAGTCATCCAGGTAAGGAAAGACCTGTATTCCCTGAAGCCTCAGGTTGGCCGCTACAACTGCCATGACCTTGGTGAACACCCCTGGGGGCTGTGGTGAGACCGAAGAGTAGGACCCTGAACTGATAATGGCTGGCTCCCAGCCAAAAGTGGAGAAACCTCCTGGATCACCTGTCCATTAGAACGTGGTAGTACGCATCCTTGAGGTCTATAGAGCACATCCAGTCATTCTCCTGTAACAGTGGGAGAATGGATTGAATGGTGACCATCTGGAATTTCTCTTTGGCAACTGACAGGTTCAGTGTGGACAGGTCGAGAATTGGCCGTAAGTACCCCGTCTTTTTTGGCACCAAAAAGAACCTGGAGTAAAAGCCTGATCCGGATTGCCCTGGGGGGGTGGGGATGTGCTGGATGGCTGTTTTTCTTAGCAGCTATTTTATTTCGAAGGCTGCTACCTCCCTCTGATTGGGTGGTACATCGAGGAGGCACCCCGACCTGGGAGGAGAACTTAGGAATGGAATTGAGTAACTTCTGGATATGATCTGGAGCACCCAGCGATCTGTCATAATGGACTCCCAATGTGCTAGATGCTCCGAGAAGCACCCCCTGACTGCCTCCAGAGAGGAGCAGTCTGGCAACCCCTCAGGGTTGCTGCGTGGGTCGATCGGAAAAGGGTTCCCTCGACCTGAAATTCTTCAGGCCCCCTCTGCCTCTGGGCCAGCATCCACCCTGTCCTCCTCTGCCTCTGAAGGATGAGGGATCCGGAGCGAAATGGGATTGTTGGGATTTCCCGAACCACCTCTTCATCTGTCCCCTTTGGTTCCTGGAGAAGAACCTCTGAGGAGCCGAGAAGCGGATCCCGATGGCAGACATTTTCCCGTCTTTCTCACTCTGGAGTAGCGTATCGCAGACAGTTTTGCAGAAAAGTGTAGAACCATCAAAGGGGGCGTTCATGAAGGATGCCTTGAAGGGTTCCGCAAAGTCGCAGAGACAGAGCCAGGCCTATCGTCGTAAGACAATGCCTGCTCCACTGGCTCTAGCCGCTCCCTCCATGGTATGGGAGAGAAGCCGCATAGAGGTGTTTGTGATAGACTTAAGAGTGGCCATTCGAGACGAGAAGGTCCGTTTATCCTTGGCCGACATGGACTCTGGGGGTGACCCAGCGTACTCTTTGATTAGGTCCCGCTGGAGTCGTATCACGTCTGCCATATAGTTCAGCAACCTTACAGAGAAGGTCACTGAAGTGAACTTCCGCTTTCTGAGGCAGTCCATCATCCGAGACTCCTTGTCTGGAAGATGTACCGAAGAACTTTCATGAGCTAATTCCTTCTTGGTGGCAGCCGCCACCACCATGGCATCTACCGGGGCACCTTTGCTCCAAACTGTCCTGTCTGTGGGGGGCTGAGAATCCTGTCCGGTCTCTTGAGTATTGGCTCCACAGTGTCCAGCTCCTTCCATGCCCTGGTAGTTATGAGGTCCACCAGGGGATCGACGGGAGGGGACACCCAAGAGGTAGATGGGCCTGCGTCGAACGCCTCCAGAAAGACAAGACTCATCTGAGGAAGGCTTTTGGGCTGACCACCCCCCTCTAATATGAAGCATTTCCATAATGTCTCCAAATGAGACGTCCTCGGGGGGGTGACCTGGGGGAACCTTCCCCTTCCTCCAAGTCCGTGTCTTCTGTTAGGGACTCGGGTGAGTCCAAGTGCCTCCTCTTGCACTTTCGTTTGTGAGGGACCTCCTCAGGGGGGCTGTCCGAGGAGGGCTCACCAACAATGTCCTGTTCCTCTATGGGAACCATCTGGGACGTAGGCGCAGGCTGTCCCTGGGGCCGGATGATGGAAGACAGGCCCGTCTGAGAGGGAATGGCGGATGGATCCGTAGCAAGAGCCTGGGGCCTCGAATCCCTCAAAAGGACCCTCTCCACTACGTCAAATGCCGAGGGTGAGCTGCTTTCCCTAGGATCCGAAAGCAGCCCCCTCAGATCCGGCGTGTGGCTCGGCGCCAGACATGACCCAATCGGATCCAAAAGGGTAGTGCGATCCGACCTCAACAGAGCCGATGCCACCCTGGCTCCGAAGCTACTCGGATCCAACAGCTCCGAACCCCGGTAGCGGGTTGGTGAAGGAGCAATGGGGGCGAAATATGAGGTTGAGTTTCCCCCCTTGGGGGGGGGGGGCAAGAGCACGCCCATCTGCAGCTGGACCTGAAGAAATCGACGCATCATCCGGTCCATGTCCGCATCGTATGAACTTCTAGTTGACCTGGATGTGGCTGCCGTGGCTGGCCGGGAAGGCCACCTGGACGACCTCGAAGGTGACCGGGTCTCCTCCTCCGGCTTTGGACAGAAACGTGGAGAACTAAGCCTGGAGGGGGAAGACCCAGAGACCTTAAGAGGGGAGCAAGCTGCTTAGACAGCGGGGCAGAGGGAGCTGAATCGGCCCACCTCTTGTGGCTACAATGCCTGTCCCTATCATACTCCTTGTCTTTTCTATCCTTTTTGAGGGAGTTTGAATCCCGGCCAGCGGAGCGGGGATGATCGGTGGAGCAGCCACGGCTGGTGCCACAGAGGGGGAGGAGGACGAAGCCGAATCCGGGGGCAAAAGGCCCACAAGGACTAGCTTAGTCCACCTATCCCTCAAAGCACTGGGGTTGAAGGCTGCACAGATAGTGCAGCCTGAAGAAAGATGGTCCACGCCCAGGCAAATAACGCACCGAGTGTGGCCATCCGCTGGGGACAGCTTATAGCCACACTCGGAGCACTTAGAAAAAATTGCTTTTGGGCCTTCAGACATTTTGAAGAAAATAGGCCCACATGCACACACCTTCACACACAGACAGAAGGGGGGAGGGAAAATAAATCTACACTAAACTAACTATAAAACTACCCAAATAGACTAAGGGAGAAAGGGTTATCACACACCCCAAGATTACAAAGATTTAAAAGGGAAAAAAGTTAAAATTTCTACTAAACTCACAAACCCAACGCTAGGAGCTTGTTCTCAGATGCTTCAAGAAGCCATGACAAACGAGATCTGAGGGCTAGAAGGAGGTAGCAGGGCATTATGGGTAAGGGAGGAGCTTGGAGCTCAGATCTTTTGCTAGGAAAGTTGCCGGCTTGGATCCGAATCGGATCCGATACCCACAGGTTGCTGATCAAATGAAGTTAACTACTTCAGATCTTTGAATTTTGCTGACCACTTTGGAAATGGGGTAATTCTTTAGACAACTGATGTCTTTTCCAGTTTCTTACACTTCATTCATATTACTGAACTATAGGGACAGCTAGCATTTAGCCCAGCTGATCATAGCCATATCCATATGTCATAGTCCCTGTCCATTTATTTATCAGCTTCATTAATGATACTCATGCTACTCGGTATGGAAGGGAATTCAAGAAACTGCATGTTCTACTGCTTATCCATGTCCTCTTCCTATCCACTTTTGTTTTTCCACATGATCCTATTCTATTTTTTTTTTCTAGGAGGACACATTGGCAGGTGGGTACATGCAGGGTGCCTTAATCCCCCTAGACATGCCATAGTTCCCTTCTTCCCAAGGACACAGCATACTGAAGCAAGCGCCAGACATATCCTTCTGACAAATGGGCCCTGTCTTCCAGACAAGGATGATCTCTTGGCGAGACAGACTTAGAATGCTGCACAACTGGGCAACAGAATGGATGAGCAAGGCCTGTCATACTGCAATGGCAGATGAAGTTGAAGGGAGGAGAAGTCCTGAATTTTCCCCCATATGTGCTGTAAATGTCAGAGGGGAGTGGGCATGCAATAGGTGCTGTGTCAGAGTACATGCCCGTCTTCAGCAGTGGCATGCATCATATCAGTCCTTCCCCTGCTATGCACTGACTAGCAGCTTGACAGTGATCCCCAGTCTCTGTCAGGGATTATGACTTCTGCACATGCCCTGGTGCATTCCCACACCCTCTCACCTAAGAGAGGCATGCCTGAGCATTTCTCACTCACCCCAGGAAGCTCCTCCACTGCCCAAGTAGCTAATCATACTTGGATCACCTGAGTCATAGTCAGAGTCAGCACAAAAGAGCTGGTATCTTCCATGTGATCGTATTCATCATTTCACCCCATGTGCCATGTTTGTTTCTCATTCATTCTTTTCCTGTACCCTCCTGTAAGTCCTTCCTCACCATTTCTCGGTCTCCTATACCCCAAAGAACTAGTGTGTATACAGTGCTATATTGCTAGTGTTCTTGTCAGTTTATAACTCTTCTTTAATCTCTGCCATTTCTATCACTACAGAACTTTCGGCTAAATGGAAAACTGGACAGCGCCCTGGGTGTGGTTGAGGATGATCAATGGAAGAGAATTCGCAGTGTGCTGTCACCTAACTTCACAAGTGGGAGGTTAAAGGAGGTAAAACAAAGGCACTTGATACAAAAGATATATGTAGCTGATTTGTCTCTTTCTTTAATGTTTATTTTCCTTAGCCTTGAGGTTTGATATCTGAATTCAGCCATTGCTGTACTGACCAGAGAGTGAGAGAACTGTTGCACTTTGTTGTCATACTAAAAGTACAATATTCTGTATTCTAATTCAGGAATAGGAATGAAAGATTTGTGTACATTATCTGAATAGATCAATGAATGCAAGCTTATTACATAGTAATGATTCTCTTTCTAATCATTTTTTTCTGTATACAGCACCAATGATTTACTTTCATGATCTCATTTAATTTTGGATAAAAAGAAACCTTAACATTTGCTTTGCATCATTATATTTAAATGACATTTACACTTGTGTGTTTATTTAGTCTAGCAATGTTAATTCAGTCTGGCAAATTATTTAAAATTGCCTACATACAAATAATTCTGATTGCACTTTTTTTTACCCCTCTGCAGCAGACCACCAGTACTGTTGGTACTTCTCCTCAATCAGAGATGTCAGGATTCACTGCTGACCTCCTCAGACCTGATCTGATCATTTGTCCATTGTCTGAGAGGGAATTGAGGTATTCCAGTTTAAAATCATAATTATGGCCATAGAGGTTTTTATTTTATGCCTTACCCTTTTTCCTTCCCCATGCCCAATGTACAAGAAGTTATGTACTCACCATAACGTTCCATCTGAGTAGCTGTTCTTCATTTGTCTTCAACTTGTGGGTTACGGATCCATATCAAATCTGACTCAGCCACATATCCAGCATCTGATCTGAGCTCAAAGCTCCTTCCCTTACCCACAATGTCCCTGTCTCCTTCATCCATCCCTTCAGATTGAGTTTGCTGCCCAATCATTACTCACACCCAACCTAACAGGACCTTATCACTACCAGAAAAAGATTTTTCTGAGCAAAGAACAGGACAAAGGACATCCCAAAGGTGTCCATCTTCTATATTTATATAGCCAACAACAGTTCATACAAGTCCGGGGGAAGGAGGGAAGGATGGTTGAAGACAAATGAAGAACAACTATTCAGATGGAATGTTATGGTGAGTACATAACTTCTTTATCTGAAGTAGCTGTCTTCATTTCTTCTTCAACCTGTGGGACAGAGTCCTCAGCTACTATACACCTGGGAGGCCTTCATGGAAGGATATTCTGGAGCACGGCAGAGCCAAAGGATGCCCTGCTCCTGGATATAATGTCCAATTTATAATGTGAAATGAAGGTAAGAGATGAGGACCAAGTAGCTGCAGAACAAATATCCAATGAAACTCTGGACCAAAATGTTGCTGAAGTGGCCATAGATCTGGTAGAATGTGCTTTTACCTGACCTAGCGGGGAAATCCCACTGACAGAATATGTCCGAATGATACATAGGGAAATCCAATGGGCAATAGTAACTTTGGATATTTATTTCCCTAAAAAGGGTTTGGAATAAGAAATGAAAAGTTGGTCAGAGTTACGAAATGCTTTTGTCCTGTTCAAATAGAAACATAACTGTCTATGCACATCCAACAAATGCAAATTATATTCTACCTTATTTTGAAAATTTGGAAAGAAGACCAAACGTTTGATCATCTGATTAATGTTGGCCTCTGAAGCTACTTTGGGAAGAAAAGATGGGTTATACACTCTGTCCTTATGAAAAATCATATAAGGGGCCTTGATTGATAGTGCATGAAGTTCCGACACTCTCCTGGCAGAAGTAATGCCAACTAAGAATGCAGTCTTCCATGAAAGACATTGCAAATCCACTGAAACTGCAGGTTCAAAGGGGTACAAAACTAAAGCCTGAAGCACTAATGTAAGATCCCACGGAGGCATAGGATCCTTCACCGGGGGTCTGAGAAGAAACGTACCTTTAAGGAAGGTTTTGCAAAGCTTAGAAGATACTAAGGAAGCCATATTTCCCCCCACATAAAAATTGGAAATTGCAGCCAACTGAACCTTGACTGTGGATAAACTGGTGCCTTGTCGAAAAATCCCCGATAAGAATTACAACACCACAGAAACTGGAGCAGTAAAATGATCCAATGCACATTGTGAAGCCCATATAGAAAAACATTTCCACTTGCTATAACATACCTTCCAGGTGGAAGACTTATGAGCCGCCATCAGAATTATTTTAATGGGAAAAGATAAACCAGGATTCCTGATAATCATGGTAACTAGAGCAACCAAACAGTGAGCTTTAGACTGTCCAGGTCTGGATGGGGAATCCCTGATGGGTGAGAAATGAGATCCGGAACTGGATCCAACATCCATGGTGGAGCCACCAGATTAGACCACAGAGAGGGAAACCAGACTTGGCGAGCCCAGAATAAGGCAATGAGGATCACAAAACTCCCCAGCCTATGAGCTTTTTGAAGAAATTTTGGTGTCAAGGGTAGAGGAGGATAAGCATACAGAAGACCGGAAGGCCAAGCATGAATCAGAGCATCTCTGGGGGCTTCCCCCTGAGGGGGATTCAGAGCGAAGATCTCGCTGCATTTTGCATTGGAAGGAGATGTGAAAAGATCGCAGCAAGGCTGACCCCACCTGTGAAAGATCTGTTCTGCTACTGAAGAATTCAGAGACCACTTGTAAGGCATCAGGATAGATCTGCTGAGCCTGTCCACAAGAATGTTGAACCATCCCAGAATGTGCGTTGCCACCAGAAAATGACCGGTGGAGATCGCCCATTCCCACACTCTCATGGCTTTGCGACAAAGGGGGTAAGATCTGGTTCCCCCTGTTTGTTTATGTACCAGACCACTGACATGTTTTCTGTCTGGGTAGCAATCTTCCCTAAGGGAAGATGGGCATGGAGAGCCTGCAACGTGAGAAACACCGCCCTCATCTCCAGGACATTGATATGCAAACTGGTCTCAGATGGGGACCACGTGCCTTGGGCTGTCCTTCCCAAGCAATACCCCACCCACCCCAGCTGGGAGGTGTCCATGGTCACTGTGGCCTTGGGGAATGATGGGAAAAAGGGATGTCCCTGTACCAGTTCCGGGGAATGAAACCACTACCGGAGTGTCCCTGCACACTCGGGAGATTTGAACAGAATGAGACAGTGGTAGATCTAACAGGGACCATTGAATAGAAAGAGTTTACTGAAGGATCTGCATGTGAAGACGCACCAAGAGTAGAAGACTGATTGTGGCCGCCATAGACCCTAATGCCCGTAGTACTACATCTGCTGTCAGAGAGTGAGTTTGTGGAACAGAAAGAACATGTAGCTTCAGACTGTGTATCCTGTCTGGAGTAAGGAAAACTCTTGTCTGGATAGTGTCTAACTGAGCCCCATTGAAGTCTAAGGTCTGAACTGGGGCCACAGATGACTTGCTGAGATTGATGGTGATGCCTAAGCTCTGGGCTAGTAAAAGGAAGGAATCTCTCGCTTGACAGAGTTGATATTTGGAAGGGGCAGCGAGGAGCCAATTGTCCAGGTAGGGGAAAACCTGAATGCCCTTGTAGTCTCAGGTGAGCCGCTACTACTGCCATCACTTTGGTGAACACCCTGGGGGTTGTGGTGAAACCAAAGGGAGCGCTCTGAACTGATAATGATTGGCTCCTAGCTGGAAGTGGAGAAACCTCCAAGAGTGCCTGTCCATCTTGATATGATAGTACACATTCTGACAGTCAGTTGAGCAAATCCAATCATTCTCCTGCAGGAAGGGCAGGATAGACTGAAGGGTGACCATCCAGAATTTAATCTTGCCCACTGACAGGTTCAAGGTGGATAGATCCAGAATTGGTCTTAGGTCCCCCGTCTTCTTTGGCACTAAAAAGAACCTGGAATAAATGCTTAATCCTGACTGGTCTTGTGGGACATGTTGGATGACCCATTTTTCTAGCAGCTTTACTATTTCCAGTGCTGCATCCTCCCTGTGCATGGGTGAAACATTCGGAAGGTGTTTCGGTGGTAGAGGTGGCTCGAGTAATGGGACTGAATAACCTCTGGATATAATCTGCAGCACCCAATGATCTGTTGTGATGGACTCCCATTCCATTAGGTGTAGCAATAACCAGTCCCCTACTGCCTCCAGAGACGAGCAGTTAGGCAACCCTTCAGGGCTGTTGCACGGGTCTGTCCAAGAAAGGTTCTCGAGACCCATAATTTCTCAGACCCCTCTGTCTCTAAGGCAACATCTATCATATCCCCCTCTGCCCCTGGGGAAAGGTGAGTCCTGAGTGTCTTAGGAAAACACCTGGGACATCCGGAACTACTTCTTCTTAGTCCCTCACTGATTCCTAGAAAAGGAACATTGAGGGGTGGAGAAGCAGATCCCGACGGCAGACAGAGTCTTCCCATCCTTCTCACTCTGGACCAAAGTCTCACGTAGCAACTTCCCAAACAGGGAGGGACTGTCGGACAGGGTACAGGGCATTGGTAAATGACATCTTAAAAGATTCCGAAAACTGACAGAGCCAAAGCCAGGTATGTTGCCTGATGGCAACGCTTGTACCAGCTGCCCTAGTGGCTCCTTTGGTAGCATGGGAGAGGAGATGCATAGAGGTGTTTGTGACTGACTTCAGAGTGGCCATACGAGTGGAAAACTTCTTCTTGTCCTCTGCTGACATGGACTCAGGGGTAGACTCAGCGATCTCCTTCACTAGGTCTTACTGCAACCAGGTCACATATGCCATGTAATTCAGCACTCTTACTGAAAAAGTTGCTGAAGCATATACCCACTTCGGAAATCAGTCCATCGTCCTTGACTCTCGGTCAGGCGGATGAACTGTAGAGCTCTTCTGAGTGAGCTCTTTCCTAGTGGCAGCTGCCACCACCAAAGCATCAACCGGGGACCCCTTGTTCCAGTGTGTCCTATCTTTAGGAGGGCTTAGAACTTTATCCAGGTACTTTGGAATGGGTTCCATGGTGTCCGGTGCCTTCCACACCCGAGATGTCATCAGGTCCACTAATGGATCAACGAAAGAGGACACCCAGGAAGTAGAGGGGCTTGTGCTGAATGCCACGGGGAACATCAGAGGTAGGTTTCTGGGTGGACCACCCCCCACCCTGGTGAAGGAGTTCCAAGATGTCTCTAAAGGAGACATTCTCGGGGGTGACTGAGGGAACCTTCCCCTTCCTCCAAATCAGTGTCTTCGGTGAGTGACTGCAGAGGGGAGTATAAGTGCCTCCTTTTGCACGTGTATTTGCAAGGGAGCTACTCAGTGGGAATCTCTGGGGAGGACTCACCAATGTCCTGCTGCAACCAGTCAGGAGCTTCCTGAGGTAAAATGGCAGACGGCTGTCCCTGAGATTGCAGGATGGTTGGAATTGTACCCAAAACAGAAGGAGTCAGGGCAGAGTCTGAGGACTAGATGGACAAGGGTCTTGACGAAATCGAGAGCACCCTCTCTACCACATCAAAGGCCAAAGGGGAATGGACATCCTGAGAAAGGCCAGTAAAAGCTGTCCCCCTCTGCCCCAATGGGGGAGCCAGAGTCGAGCCTCCAAGCGCCGAGATACCAAGGGGAAGACTGAACGTCAACACACTCGGAGCCGACAACTTCTCCTCAGATCCGATGCCAAGACTATGGCTCCGATAACCCATTGGATCTGACACGCTCAAGGCCGAGGCTGGTCTCAAGGTGCAAGGCATGATCGGCACTGACCCCTTGACCTATAGGGTCCTCGGATCCAAGGGCTCCAAAACCGAAGGTCGGATAGGAGAAGGAGTAATCGGGGTGAAAAATGACTGCATGCTCCCTGCTCCAGAGGGAGAGGGGGCAAGTAAGACTCCCATCTGAATCTGGGTGCGGATGAACTTCCACATCATCCGTCCATATCTGCTTCACTAAGGCTCTGGATGGAGTGGGAGGAGGAAGCAACCGACACCGGCCTTGAAGGACGGTGAGGGAAGCCTGCACTGGAGACCAGATCTGGGGCTCTTCTGGCTCAGGAGAAAACTGGGGAGAATGGAGCTGGGGAGACTCTGGTCTGGTAGCTGGCCTAGACTTAGGTGGATGGCCGGCCGGAACTAAGTGATCATGGGACCTTTTCCTTGGCCTGTCCTTTTTCGATTTCTCCCCTTCCCCAGACCTCTTAGTGGGAGTTTGAGCCCCAGAGGACAGGAAGGTGGTAGAAGCAGAAGCTGAAGCTAAAGCTGAAGCTGGGTGTACCAGCTGCAGTCCCTGAGGAGGGACAGAGGCCTTTTAGGATTAACTTATCCCTCCTGTCCTTAAGTGCCCTGGGATTGAACCTGGCACAGATGGAACAGGAAGTCTGAAGATGGGCTGCCCCCAGACACACCACACACAGAGGCGTTTATATCATGTTATCGAAAGATGAAAATAGCGAACGCTATTTCATCGAACCTAAAATATCTAAACCACATAATATCAAACATTTAGAACAGCAAATTTTTTCCTTGGGAAAAAATTTGCTATTCCGAAACACATACACACAACACAAGCACACCTAAAAAACATAAATCCACACAAATACACTTATAATCCTACAACTACCCCTACACTAAACTATACATACACTACTATCTATCCACTTACCTTAACCCAAACCCTAACCCTAAGGTCTGTTACTATCGCACACTCACCTAACCTGTGCCCTAACCCTAACTCACTTAAACCGCCCCTAACCCTAATTCACCTAACCCGCACCCTAACCCTAACCCACCTAACCTGCGCCCTAACTATAACTCACATAACCCGTGCCCTAATCCTAATAACCACACAATCGCACACTTACCTGAACCTGACCCGTAAATTTCCACCACAGTGCTGAAAATAGTGAGCCACAGAGCCAGCCATTTGAATTCTTTCCCTAGGAAAGAATTCGGTGTTCTGCAGCTTTGCTATTTTTAGCTTTCGCTCAAAATGGGTCGATATTAGAACATTCAAAGTTTTAAAACTTCGATGTTCTGATATAGACCCACACAGAGTGTGGCCATCAGCTGGGGAGAGCTTATGGCCACACTCTGTGCACTTTCTGAATCCTGGCTTGGGAGTTTCAGACATGATCCCATGGCAGGCCCAGCACCCTCACAAACACTCACCACACACGCTATAGAAAAGAAAGGAAAGTAGAGAAAAGAGTTTTTTTTTAACCAAAAACCATGTGGTAGGGGAGGTAAAATGTAGAGAGATAATATACAAAGAGAAAGATAAAACTCCAAAAACAACTCACTTACCACAATCAAAAAGCAGAGAGCTCAGACCACGATGCAAACTTTACACGCAGCAAATAAGATCTGAAAGGAGGAAGGAGACAGGGGCATTATGGGTAAGGGAATGAGCTTTCACCTCAGATCAGATGTTGGATATGTGGCCAAGTCAGATCCGATACGGATCTGTAACCCACATGTTGAAGAACAAATGAAGACAACTACTTCAGATCATAAGGTTCTTGCCCCTGTATTTGTAACCATAGGGTATATATATTCCCCCTCAGGATTACTACTGAGCTATCATTCTGTGCTTAAGATGCCTCCACTCCCGCCAAGGATAAGTGAGCCAGTAAAATGTCACCACCTTTCCTATCCCTGCAGCCATCTCCTCAGGTGCCAGGTTCACTAGCTGAACCCAGATTGACTGGGTCATAATCAAGGATCCATTCCCCTGTACCACAGAACTAGCACTGTGATAGTTTTCCATAGTGGACAGTAGCTGTGATATTCTATGTCAGGCAAATATAATTTTTTTTTCTTCCTCTTGCACTCATTTTCTTTCATTGAGGTGTTAAAAATCCCGCCCAGATTCGGTAAGCCATGTGAGCTCAGGCCATGTAGTTATCGTAGGGCTATAATAAGCCACATCAGTTCAGGTCCTGTAATCATAAAATGGCTAGGCTTGAAATGACCTCCAGGTCAATAGCCTAGTAACCTCCTATGATCCTATGATCATATGATCACATGGCTAATTTCCTAAAGCTCGTAGCTTACAGTACTTACACAATGTCAGGAATTCATTAATAGTAAAACAACGTCATTAATAAAGAATGGATTTTTTCTGTAAATAACCAGTTGTCATGAATTACATAGAAACTATTACATGGCAACCTTATAGAACGTATTGAGTCTGACACAGAATGGCTTCAGTTTCCTATGACCTTACAAATGAAGGTAGATACAGTGTTAAAAACGCAGGTCTCAAGACATCACAATGAGCATGCTCCTATTTTAGAATTCACTTAATATTGTATTCCATGGTGCCTGACTGTTTAATTGTACTACCTTGTAGATTTAGTGTCTGAGGATGAGCCCTGGTTTCTGGTCACTGTCTACGAGGAGTGTGTACGTTATTTTTATGTCTGCATGAGTTTTATCTTGTGCTTTGCTTTCCTTCCAGCTCCCCCAAAAATGTTTACATTCCTCTTTGTTCTGGTAGCCCATTTCATGGCTGAAAAGGTTCTATAAAGAACCAGTTCGCTCAGAAAGGAACAAATAAAAAATACAGGCATACATACAGTTTCCAGTGGGAATGAGTGTGCATCAGGGTTCAGCTCTGAGCCCACAGCTGTTCATACTGCTGATGGACTACATTAGCAAATAGATTGGAGGAGACAGATCAACAAAGTCACTGTTTGCAGATGATATGGCATTACAAATAGATTGAGCAAATCACCATGGAAATCCACATCTCTCCCACCCCTCACCCAACCCCCAAATGTAACCACTATGAAAAACTTCTCCAAAGCTAACTTTGGGCTCTGAAAAACAGAGGTGGCTAACTTCACAGCACCCATGCAAATGGAGAATAATTGCATGATCGCCGAATCACACACCAATGCACTGTACAAACACGTACACAAATGCATGGATTTCGCCATACCCAATAGAACCAAGACACTCTCCTCCAAAAAAGGAAGCCAATCTGGTGGTCCCCTGCCATAAACAAACTTTACAACAGAAGGAGGAAACTGATGTGAAATAAGGTGAAATCCCAAGAATGGAAAAACTCCCTTATCAGCCTCAACAAAAAGTTGAGATCCCTTATCAAATCCTCTAAAGCTAGCTATGAAAACAGAATTGCAGCAGATAGTATATACAACCACAAGGCCTTCTATAGTTATGTAAAGAATCTCCACAGCAATACCCAGATTTGCTCTGAGCTGCTGCACAATGGTACCTCCTATACCGAGCCAACAGATATTGCCAATATACTGACCGACAGATTCAGTGCCAACTTTACCCCTCTCTCCCTCCCAAAGGACCAATCACAATACCGTAGATTGCCAGGCATCTAGTATTACTGCTGCACAGGTTAAAACAGCGCTGTCCAAGGCCAAGAATACAGCTTCTATGGGACCTGACAATATCCCTGACTGTGTTCTACATGAACTACAGTGTGAACTGGCACCTCACCTGTGTGCCCTGTTCAATCACAGCCTCACCTCAGGCTTTGGACCCTAGTGAATGGTGCACTACTATATTGTCATCCCTCTCCACAAAGGAGGAGTGACTACAGACCCTGGAAACTATCGCCCCATTAGCCTGATAAGTCTGATATGCAAAGCTATGGAACGCATCATCATGGATCTAATAAACAAGGATATAGGGAATCTCCAAACTCTAGATCCCACACAGTTTGGTTTTGTGAAGGGTAGTTCATGCCTGCTCAACTTGGTCGACTTCTTTGAGTCAATCACCAGAGCTGTTGATGAAGGCAAGGTGGTTCATGCAGCCTACCTTGATCTGGCCAAGGCCTTTGATACCATTCCCCACTCAGGAATCATAGAAAAACTCACTAAGCTAGGCATCAACCCCTATATCACTAGGTGTGTTGCAAACTGGCTCACAGATAGAACCCACAGTGTGAAAGTAGCTGACTCCAAGTCAGACTGCTGACCAGTTATGAGTGGAGTCCCACAGGGATTGGTCCTAGGTTCTCTCCTGTTTGGTATCTACTTCTCAGAAGTCCAGGCCAACATGAAGGGACTCTGGCTGACAAAGTTTGCTGACAAATGCAAGTTGGGAGCTATTATTAATTCCACAAGTGATGTTGACATCCTACAGAAAGGCCTCACTGAGACCAATGACTGGTGTCAGAACCATGGCCTTAAGCTCAATGCCAAAAAATGTATTGTCATCCTCTTTGGGAAAAAAAAAACTTTTCCCATGAATTACCACATTGATGAAGAAGAATGTGTTATAAGACATCTGGGAGCACAGGTTGACAGCAACCTTTCTTTTGACTACCACATTGCCACTGTGGTCAGAAAGTCCTTCTATGTGGCACATCTCATTACTAAGGGTTTTGCATCCAGGAAGAAAGAGGTCATTGTCTCCCTGTACTCTTCCCTCATTAGGCCAATCATCGAGTACAATGCCCCATTTGGCATGTACCTCACTAGACACCTGCAACAACTGGAGAGGCTGCAAAAGTACCTCACAAAGAGGATCCTAGGCCTTAAACACTTGTCCTATATGGACAGACGCAAAAAACTCCAACTATTCTCTGTCTCATATCACCTATTTAGAGATGATCTCTGCTTGACTTACAAAACCATGTCTGACCCAGCTCTGTTAGGAATGCTACATTTAAAGAAATCCCAATCCCTCCACACCACATGCTCCAGAGACATCGTCCTCATTACCACAATCAACAGAACATGCTGTAGGGGCAAGTTCATAACCCAGAGAGTGCCCGTGCTATAGAATAGACTTCCCATACATGTCAAACAGAGCACCTCACTGGCCCTCTTCAAGAGAAATCTTGATGAGCGGATGGGAAATAGATAATTCATCCCGGGGATCACTCTAGTGGCTCTACTCAACAGAGGCACTGGGAACTACGGTCGGGTGGCACTATGCCAGGGTAATCCTATGGGCTAGGCTTGTAAAGGCTCCAGGGCCATTAGCCTAGTACACACCTATGCACCTTTAAAAACCTCAGCAAAGGATAGGGGAATAGAATGAAAAACTGAAGGCACACATGAGCAAACTCAATACAGATAAGACAGTTGTAATGGCAGCAAATGAGGGGAAATCAGAAGATGCTGAAAATGAGATAGAAGGGAAAACAGTGGAACAGGTTAACAGCTTCAAGTGTCTGGGTGGGGTGGTTGAGGAGAGGGGAAATCTGAGTGAGGAGGTCAAAGTTAGAATTAGAGGTGCTCCAGCCAAATGGCCCAGAGTGTCAGGGGTAGTGTGTGACAGAAAAATGCCACAGAAGCTTAAAAGTAAGGTGTACAGACCAGTGGTGCGACTAGTACTACTGCATGAACTTCGCTGTAAATAGTATCACAGTCCCACAAATAATATTAAACTGTCAGCTATATTAAGAAACTTTATTCCATAATAATAGTAAAACTTGTTAAGCACTTTCATCTACTGATAGTAGACTTCCTCAGAACACCATACAATTAAAATAACTGGGTTTAAATACATGACTTCCTCCAATCCAGTTGCATGGTCAATTACAGTTGTTAACTATTTAAAGTGCTCAGTGCAATAGTAACTAATATGTACATCTCTCCTAAAATACATTAAAACTTGAATACTTATAAACAATGACCACTTTTATTGTATAAGTAAGAAAGATACCAAAAATGCCTTGTACAGACATATAGTTGGAAGCCCAAGTTGTGACAGTTTTAAGTTTGCCATTTTAGAGCAGGTAAAGACAAACCATAGGGGTGGGAATATAAAGCTAAAATTGGACAAGAAAGAAATAAAATGGCAGATTTTATTAAATGCAACTGTTTATCCTGGTATTAATGACAGCATTTCCATCAAACCAGTATTAGAGGCAAAAATAAATTAGAGAGAAGTGATTTGTTTTAAACATATATTTTATAAGTATTCAAGTTTTAATGTATTTTAGGAGATATGTACATATTAGCTACTATTGCACTGAGCAATTTAAATGGTTAACAACTGTAATTGACCATGCAACTGGATTGGAGGAAGTCATGTATTTAAACCCAGCTATTTTAATTGTATGGTGTTCTGAGGAAATCTACTATCAGTAGATGAAAATGCTTAACAAGTTTTACAATTATTATGGAATAAAGTTTCTTAATATAGCTGACAGTTTAGTATTATTTGTGAGACCGTGATACTATTTACAGCGAAGTTCGTGTTTCATTTTGGTGTTTATAGTGGTCTTTCGGTGTGTTGTGTGTTTTAGTAGTACATCTGCATGGTATAGAGACCTAGGCAGTAAAGGAAGAACAGTTAAGAAAGCTGGGGTGATGGAGATAAAGTGCCTAAAACAAGTAGTAGGATGTACACTGTGGGACAGACAAAGAAATGAGGACATAAGATCAGAAGCACAAGTAGCTCCAATTGCACAGAAGGTCAAAGAGAACACATTACTGTGACCTGAGCACATGTGCAGAGGACAGCCTGTTGAAGATTTGGAATAAACTGGAAGAAGGAAAGTGGAAAGGAGGGTTTCCAGTAAACAGATGGGTGGATTCTGTGACAGACAACCTGAGACAATCAGGAATTGAATCAAGAGAGATGGCAACAGTAGATATGACACCCAACCACATGTAGAAAAAGAGAAAAAGGGGGTTGATGATGATGATATATAAATATATGGGTCTCCTTCAAAACATCAAAGTACCATAATATCAAATCCCACATCCTCGAGATGACTTTGCTGAATCTTCAATACATCGAAGTCCTGGAAGAGTGAAAATCAACCCTGGGAAAAGTACCACTTGGCACCCATGGTGAACCTTGTCCTTTTCCCATTGTAGTGTGATCTCGGAGTCAGTATATTTAGTTGGGGGAGTATGGGGGGGGTGGAACTTCCCACTTGCAATGTTTTCTTGTTTCGCTGTTTGTTGTTTTGTCCTGGTGGTCAAGTGATTATTTTCCTGGGATTGATTTTCGCTGTTCCGGAAGTTTGATGGAATGATAATTTGGTGAAGACAGCTCGATGAATAGGGCTTCAATAGTATTGTACTTCTATGTTTTGAAGGAGACCTATATGTCTTTTAGCTTTTCCCAGTTAGGGTCGCCACAGCAGATCACCAGTCCACAGACTGATTGGCAGTGGTGGTTTTATGGTGTGGAGTTGCCAGCTATATATATATATATATATATATATATATATAAATATATATATATATATATATATATTTATATATATATACGTGTGTATATGTATATATATAGGTTCATAGGTAGGTACTAGGCTATCTGCTTGAAGGCATTTATAAGCCTAGCCAGAATTTGTTGGCTTTTGCTGCCCCCTTATATTAGTTCTCTGTGCCTCTGTCCAGCAGAGCCATTGAAGTGATCCCTGAAGTAAATTTTCTGTTTCCCATCCACTCGTCAAGGTTTCTCTTGAAGAGGGTTAGCGAGGAGCTCTGCCTAATGTAGATTGGAATCTTGTTCCAGAGCATGGGAAGTCTCTGGGGCAGGAATATATCCCTCCAGCACGTTCTATTTATTGTTGTGGTGAGGTTTAGATCCCTGGAGTGTGTGGCTCGAGGGGCTATGGTTTTCTTTAGGTGGAGCATGTCCATCAATTCTGGGTTGGACATGGGGCAGGATTCACGAAGCCTCCGTGTAAGAGTTACAAGGCTTACACGGAGGCTGCAGTTAAACAGTGTGACGTCAGCATGTCATGCATATGCATGAGGGCATGCTGAATCACACCTAAGGCTAACACGGTCCGTGGAAGACAGTAGGGGGCGTGTCCGTAGGCCGAGCCCTGCAAACGGACACGCCCCAGAAGAGTAAAAGTCCCGAAAGTAAACCCCCACGACAGAGTCCATGTAAATGTGAATAAACACAACACAACACATGCCCCCACAGACTACGAACATAAAATGTAGAAATGAACATCTCATAATTTTTTTTTAAATTGTAAAGATGTTTGCCCGTGAGTGCGCTCATTTGCACGGGCGTGCCCGTAGCTTAACCACAGTTAGCAGTCAGTGGAAAAGCATATAAGAACTAAATATGCAAAGTAAGCCAAGAAGCAATAGCGTAGCGGTAGAGATGTCGGCTGAAGAGCAGGCAGTCATGGTTCGAGCCCCCACAACATCAATTTTTTTTTAGTGAAATAAGCACGAAACAAGTCCCTGACATATATGTACACATATAAAATTATATTTTATGTAAAATGTAATGAAATGGGCCATGTATTTTGAAGAAATGTGAGAGCAGGGCCAGGTCCTGTGGGGAGCATATAGGGCTGAGGCGTGGGACCGGTTGTCTCATGATCTCACCAGTGCCACAGGGATACCAAGGACTGGTGAGCAGGTCCATCATCACCATGCGGACCTGAAGAGACGGAAGCAGGGCCAACTGAACCGTTGGATCCAGAAGGCCTGGCAAATGCCCAAGGCCCCACTACTGAGTAAGTTACATCTAATTATTTATGTAAGAAATTAACCTAGCTGATATTATGGAGATGTGTATTCCAATATTACTTTATTTATATTACAGCTGCAGGTATCTGTTCTGCGAACCGTAGAGCCTATGGCGATAGGCTGGCACGGTTGCGCCACCAGGCAGGTCAGTAATTCTCTCCCTGTAACTGTAAATAAATATATAAGTATGACAGTTAGCAAAAGAGTGCAGTGTAGTCACTAATTAATAAAATGTGCAAGTAACAGTGTAAGAGGGTTTGCAAGTATTGCTTGATTACAAAAGTGTGATGCAGCCTGTAATCCAAACATAAAAATTAAACAAGTCTGAAATAAAGATGTCCCACCTGTAATATAATAGTGCATAACCTGCAGCAGGCTGAAAAGTACAGCTGCAGAAGCTGAGTAAAACACGTGTGAAATATATCCCTGTTGAAATACAGAAACATGACAGAAGTGAGACTGTTGGAAAGGATTGCTAGAACTACAGGTAAAACATGTCAATAAAGCCTAGAATTAAGTACCATCCTGAATTGTAAAAATAAAACAAGTGAGAGAGTGTGAGAAAGAGTTATGAATCCACCAATAAAGTAGTAATAACTCCTGAATAAAGTATACTGCAGTCAGTACAGAATGAAATGAATGTGACAGGCAGAACCAAACAATAACAAGCATTGAAAATGGTACCGCAGCTGGAATGTGTGTCCCAAAATCTGGATATGTTGCTCTCAGTCTGCAATATGCAGATAGTATGGTTGTCTGAAATACCAAACATCTACAGTTGTCTATAGCTATATAAAGCAAATGTAGCAGGATGATGTAGCTGAACAGAGCCAGATATGAATGTGTATGAATAAAAATGAAAATGTATATTGATGTAGCAGTAACATTCCTATCACCAACCTGAAGTAGTTATCACATAGGAAACTGTAGGCAGAACTGTAGTGTATATATATCTGCAGCTATTAGAAATGTACAGCATATGTATTGGTATTTGAAGTTGTTAATTAAATTTTCTTCACCCTACCCTATAACCACATATAATCCATTCCACGTGAAATTGGTATGTGCAGTCACAATTAACACCCCTGGACATTTGTCCTGTTGGTTCATACATATTTGCATGTACATTGATGCATCTGCCCTGTTCATACATCCAAATCTGATGGCCTGTTGCCATCAATCAACCCTGCATGTTGTTGGACTGTGTATTGCTGTTCAAATTATGCATGTGTTATGCTTGCTGTTCAATGGTTTTAATATATGGGTGTTTGGTTAATGGGAATACTAATGCATGCTGTTACAACTAATTGTGAATGGTATTGTATGTTACTAACCCAAACTGTCATAACATAATGCAAAACATAGGACGACAGGGAAGGCGGGTTCCAGCAGACCCACCTCTCCATCCTCAGCTGGCGAGTGCACCTGGCAGTAGTGCCCAGGCTGGACCCTCCTCCGGTGGCCCTGTGCCACCTGCGGGTGGAAGCGCTGCAGGGGATGGGGCTCGTCCCCCCTCTGCAAGTGTGGCCAGAGGAGAACATCCACTCACCCTCCATAATGTCTGGACTGTGGTGCGGAGGGAGATCCGGGACACTGTTCTTGGGCCCCTACGCCAGCTTGAGGCATGGGTGGCACAACTAACGGGCGTGCCTGCTGCCCGGCCTACACAGCCCCCAGCACAGCCCCATCCTGGGCAGTGAAGGCACAGTGGCAACTGCCCATGGGTGGGGATATCAGTTCCACTGTTGCCATCTGTGGGCTCATGGGCTCTAGATATCCAAACATCCGTCCCGGTCAATTGTGTAACCCCACCACATGTCATACACCGCCCCTGTATGCGTCTTGTTTGTCTTGTCTGTTAACCTACCCTACCTACCTCCCCAGCTGTACCGACTTCCTGTACCTGACATACCACTCTCACCTGAAAAAAAAAAGGGCACTCTGTACCCACATAAAATTATGCCCCATACATAGCTGCCCATTTTGCACACATGTCTGCTAGACATGGAAACTATCAATTACAATTGGCTGTACAACAAGTATTATTATTGTCCTTACACCTCTCTCAGGGGTGGAAGGTTTCAAATGTCACACCAAATTACAAACATATGCACAGCTGTTGCTGATGAAGAAATGGGCAGCTATGGGCCTTACCTACATCCCTCCTGCAAAACCCGAGCTTGTTTCCCTACTGTCTTACCCTCTTTGTGACCCCTTTTTCACCACTTTCCTGTCTCCCCATTTTCATTTCTTTCAAAGAAATTAGCGTGGGTATGCGCAAGAGTAAGCACTTTTAAGCAGTTGTAAGCGGGTGTGCGTGGAGCTGAATGCCAGTGTGCATGCGTGAGCTCCGCGCAAACCAGCGCTAACCCGGTTACCACTGCTTAAAAGTGCCTTAGTCACTCTGAATGACAAGGCCTGTAGTCTGCTCAAAAGCAAAATAAAATCCCACTGTCAGTCCCAAACCCTGGACCTTGGAAACAGTAGTCTGCATGACTTGCCACTAAGCCATGACTGTTATATAAGAACATTGTGCTACAATAAATATATCATGTAATAGTAGGAATGAACATACTGCTGTGGCACACATGACCTGCAGCCATCTGCCTGGGGTGTGGAACACACATGTACATCTTCACATGCTATACTGCCTCTGTGGCAGTGTCACATAACTGTCTCCGGCAGGGCTGTAACAGGCAGGCACGGCATGGGGTCATGTGGGACAATGCTTGCATCTTCCACTGTGCTGCACAAAAGCAAGGCACACACACTATTGCACCACTCACATTTATCTGCAGTGACTGAGACCTGCCTCCATGCTCTGCGCAGCACGCCTGCGAGTACGGATTGTACACGGATCGTACCTCCCAGGCACATACCTGGACTGCAACACCCACAGGTGAGGGGATCCCACATCACACAGTGTTTTGCACACATCCTGGATAGTTGCCAAACACAATGCATCATAGGTGCTCAATGTGCAGATACCCATGTTTGTGACCGCTAGACACATTGTAACACACAACAGAGTTGACATTGTACACCGCAGGTTACATGCTGTCTGTGTTGTTATACTGTACATTGGGCCTCAGACAGTTGATACTGCCATGTGCTGACAGCAACCCACACTTCCCTAGAATAGACACCCATGTACCTACACATGCTTGAGGCGTGCACTCCACCCAGCTGGCTGACACATTACACAACACATACCATACCTACACTACCCTCAGCATGCACAATACCTCCATGTGTCTGGTGTGTTGCACCTGGGGTTATCCCCCCTTTGGTGGATGAACACATATGCTTCACGGCCCTGCTAGCCACACCCTGGAAACACACCCATCGCAGCATACACGGAACATGTGTACTACAGCCAGTACTACTGACGTCTGCTGACAGCAGTTGTTAATGGCATGACACCCCAGCAGATGGACAGTGTACATACATATGCTGACACATACCACAGTGCACTTCCATAGCATGTACACGATGGTAGGGACCATGCTATTCCACACAGAGACATGGCGGTACTGACCTTTTCACAGACGCCACGGTGGTGGTCATGTTCCATGCACATCTGATGTACGAGCACATGTGCAGGCTGTTGCACGGTGGTGTATATTCACATGTGTGGGGTGCATCACTTGTCAGCCATGGTGGGTCCTCAAGGTCCATCACATGCTCCAAGGCTAGCTACCTAAACATGACTGCCGCACATTGCAGTGTGGGGCCTCAGGCAGTGTGGTGGTATGTCTGTGTTGTTTGGCTACATCCACATTCAATGTCACATACAATAGTCACCCAGGCATTGCAGACCAAGATAATGTTGGCAACGTGCCAGGCGATGGTGTACTTACCAACAATATACACTCTCACTCACTACAGGGTCGCAATCCATACATGGACATCGTAGTGTCCCTGTGGACAATACATGGTACTGACATGCACACGTTATGTCCTGGGACACTGGCCCGATGTCACCTTCCGATGTCCCTAGCTGTTGTGTCCCACCAACCTGTTTGGTATGTGTCTCCGCACCAGCCCACTATATTCACTGCTAGCCTGTTGTCGGACATTGTGTACCTTGACCGCCGCACAGCCACATCTCTCGCACTACCCATGGGTGGCACTGCATTGCACGTGTGGGACTGCAGTCATACACCCATGACTGGACCGTTCTGAATGGCACTGGGGCACATCTTCACGAACGTGCTTCACGCACACATTGATGGCCTCCATGCCTTTCCTGGCACCCTTGCTGGCCACCTGTCGTACTGTTGCATGGGCGGTTGGAGTGGTACAGAGGCCAACACATCAGACGTTGTCCTCACATTGCCCTTCAGCACCATTCCACGTTCTGGTATTGGCAACGTACACATCCACCTGCACATCATACCCTGTGTCTCAGGATGTTAGGCTATATGACTCATGGACAGGACACACAGTGGTGCAAGCATATCATAGTACCTACTACATGTCAGGTACATATGGCATTACACAGTCCTCAGTCATGGGGCCCCTCATGTTCACTATTTGCTTACATACACAACATGCTGTCACAGAGTACTGTCCATGCCTAGATATCCCACACCTACATACCTGGCGCCATTATTGCTCCACCAGCTCATACCGATACCGACCATACGGGTGTCAGTGTGGCGGATACATCATGTGGGTGTCATGGCATCAGGATGCATGACACATGGTGCATGCACATCACCTTTGCATAGCAACATTCACCCACTGACTATCACATGGATACTGGCCCCATACATACATATCACATTGTACATGGTTGCTGTACACACATATGCCCCACACAGTCCTGTGGTTACCGTATTCCACTGTGGCATGGATACACTTCTGCAGGGCCACACCTATCTGTACTGTGTGTGATGCTGGTACATAGGTTGCCATTGTACCTGTGGCATGCACACATCTACACACGGTCAAGGGTACAATACCACATTTATGGTGTACCTTCCACAATGGCTACAACTTTACATGGCACAGCATTGTCATGCCACGATGTGTACCAGGCTCGGACGGTTTACATATGCGGCTGACAGACGGAAAACACATCTGTACACATCTGCATACCACATACGCAGGAGTGTCTTCTGCTCTGACACGGACCATTTCCTCTGCATTACTGATGCATATACTCCTCATACATGACAATTGCGGTGGGCAGTGTGAACGGACTGCTCATGGATATGTGCACACATGCTACACTGCATGGGCTGGGCTTCTGTGTTACTTCCGCAGACACAACACACACCATGCTGTGGAACATAGGTCCTGTGCACATCCCACAGGGACACACAGTGGCACTGTTCATGTGATACCTCCCTTGCTGTTTGAGTGACACGTAGTCATGGTGCCACCACAGCAGCGGTACTGTGTAGACATGCAGTTGACACCCGCCTCTGCTGTTCACAGGACACTACCATGGGGAGGTGACACTACTGTGTACACTGCACATGTGTTTACACATGGACCTGCCAGACTTCATTGTTGCCCACGGTGCACCTGCTACAGATCCTTTGGGCATGGTTACTTGGTGTACCTTCCATTTCGGATGGCTATGATGCTACTACTCTGTCCCATACCTACAGGCCATATGTATCCTGTTATTGTACATACCAATAGGCAATACCTCCGTTATGCATGATATGCCTGTGATACTGTGTATAATGTCTGTCATATCCACCCTGACAGCTTTACATTACACATAGTTGACATAGTATCCCCTACTGCAAGGCATACGTGCACGTTGGTCGCACATTACATATGACATCGACGGTATATGCCCATACACATGTGTGCTGTGACAGTATACATACATGTCCTATCCCCTGCTATGGCACTTCCTTGTTGGACATCCACTGCCAGCATCGGCGTATGGTCTGGCATTGTTCTCTCTAATGCCCCCCTGTGGCAGCCCTTGTGGTGTCTTGGCTGTGTACATGATGTCCCACTGCTGTGCACACGGTGTCCACAGTCGTTGGTATGCTCAGCAGGATAGCACTACATAACCACCTTTCACCACTCTCTGCATTATGGACAAGTGTCATTACTTACAAACACCATTCCCATACAGTACAGCTTCGTCATACACATCATACGTTACACACCCATACATATCGTGTGTTCTACATACCTTGTCGGTGTTTCATTCCGTGTTTCGTTCCGTTTATCGGTTTTCCTTTTTATTTCTCTTTCGGTTGTACACTGCTGGTTCGGTATGAGCATACGGTTTGAATATCCTGGGAGTCATCCTTATATCCGTCGATACCTGCAACATGTGGGTTCATCCCACCAATTGCTGTTCCTCAGTGAGTAATTGTGTGCATATCACCTGTGCATCTACTCCATTCGGACATTACGTGTCGTAACTGGGGTATGGTTGGATTCCTCACCTAGGCGTTGCCCTACCTTCGTGGAGATGGTCTGTATTGTGTTATGTTATGTGTAACTGCAGCCGCTATGTATGGCGACAGGTACATTTTGCAGTGGTGTTAGCCGTGGATTGTGTGTGTTGGGTATAGTATTTGGTTCGACATGTGGGTGTCCCTGTCCTGACGACGTCTGTTGATGGCGTTTTGCATTCGGATGTGTAACATGGCTGTTGTATTCCTTTAAACAACGCATGCAAGTATGCATCCACCTTTGATTGTGTTTCCCATGCGAGATGTTGCGGTTATGCAGATGTCATTAACTGCCTGTATGTTTGTGCTGCTATTACGGTTTGTATCCCTTTAATATGTACGATGGGGGATATCGGAGGTTGTAGGTGACGGATACGGGTTGTGGGCCTTGCATCTCTACATAAACGGTATGGTTGTCTGTGTGCTCCATCCCTGCCTGGAGAGTTGACAGTTAATTGTCTGTTGGTATGGGAGTGTAGGTTGTGTTGTTGTCATGTGGCATTGGTATCGCCTGCGTGTGTGCTTCATGCATGTATTCCTCCGTCACATCTGTGGTATATCAGCAGTTGTTTGTACGTGACGACTATCCCTTGTCATTCTGTCCCAGATATTTACAGTCATTGTGGTCCTGTTCTTGGGATGGCCTGTTTGCCAGTGGTTACCACCTATTCAGGTGGGGATTGCTTGTTTGACACTTGTAGAACACACAGCGGTGTTTACGGGCCAATACGTGGCCACGGTCAGTACTGGGGTAGCACATACGTATTTCCACGGTACATACCTATTGCTGTGTGACTTTGCCGACGTATCGTTTTGCAATTAGCATATCGGTGTCATACATACAGGCATGAGTAGTACATACGTCCTTTCCATTTCCTGTGGGGTATATTCCTGTGCTACAATCTGGGACATTGTCACTTTGTATCGTTCTACGTCGCCACACGCCTAGCCAGGGTGGGGCTCTCACTACTACTTTGGGATTACTGGTGTACATATGCCTGTGGCTAGTGTACCATATGCCTACACATATTATTCCACTCTGCCTCTAACATGGCACCAACATACACATATTACGGAGACACACACATTATACTCGCACAGCAACACACACGGCACCCTCACGGCACACATACACATACTACGGCACTCACGGGGACGGTTGCACACAGTACCTGCGTGGGCCGCGACACCGGCGGTGTCTACCTCCCCCCTCATATCATCATACTATTACCCGTGCATGTACTGTTACAGTACTGTGGTCTGGCGATCATTCCGACTCGCGGTTATGCATTTCGGTATGTTGCCCGTTCCATGGTTGGCGGTATCCTCTTCTGTTAAACCTCCTGGATGCTCAGGTTGTCGTTTCACTATGTATACTATGTACAGATATCGCGTGTTACATCTCAGTCACCTTACATCCCTCTGATTCCCTGTCTTAACTGTAGTACTTATATGTATATGTGTACATATATTTCTATATATGTAATTATATCTATCTACATATATGTATATGCACATATATATATGTTTATATGTATACACCTTGCGGTGAACGTGGCAGCATACAGCAACGCCGTCTGCTGTAGGACCCGCATACTGTTCAGGTGTTGGCGTTCCTTGCTCCACTGGCTGTTGGGTGTACAGTGTTTGGGGGCTGCCTATGTTGGAGTCACACATGGGGCCACCCATACGGTACACTTTACAGGTGGTCATGTTTGTGTGCCGTCCATTTCACTGTGTGTGTAGGTAGGGAGGTGTCAGTCCATGGGGCCTACGCTGTCAGAGTATGTGCTATACGTTCCCTCTTTGCCAGGGCTTAGGCATATTGGGTACGCCTCCGTCTGCCTACTGGGACTGGCACAGTGTGTTCATGGTTCTGAACCCTCTGTGCCTGGACTGGCCTTGGCAGTTGTGGTAGGCTTTGTGGCCCTTCACCATTATGTCCCTGCAGCAGCTGCTTCCGCAGGATCATATTATGTAGCATGGCACATACTATGAATATATGGGCACATGTGCCTGGAGAGTACTGCAGGGCTCCACCGGATGTATCCAAGCACCGGAACCGTGATTTCAGCATCCCAAACACATGCTCTATGATTATTCTGGTTTGTGCATGTGCCTCATTATGGCGTTCTTGCATGTGTGTGTGTGTGCATTTCTGATGGGAGTCATCATCCACGGCTCCAGTGCATAGCCAGCATCCCCCACAAGGTGGCCTTGTGGGATGTCCCCCATGGCGAATACCTAGTACAACTGTGAGGCATGCCAGATATGGGAGTCGTGGTAGCTTCCAGGGCTGCCAGCACACACATCCATGATAATGCCCCGCGCATTGCACACGACCTGGCAATTGATGGAGGGGAATCCCTTGCGGTTTATGTAGCGTCTACCCTGCTCCCCAGGTGGTGACTTGATTTGTATGTGCGTACAGTCTATCGCACCCAGTACCTCCGGGTATTGTGCCACACGGTGGAAGTGGCGCATATTGCTAGCCAACTCCTCCTGAGATCTGGGGAAGTATATATGCTCATTGGCATGTGGTAACATGGCATCCAGAAACTGGTGTAGTACCCTGGATGCTGATGCCTGTGAGATGCCCATTATATCTCCAGTTGTCCTTTGAAAGGTACCTGTGGCCAGTATTCGCAAGCTTACACATACCTTTGTGTCCACTGGGATGGGCTCCCCTCTGTTGTTTCTTGTTAGGCGTGGCCGGCACAGCTCCACTATTTGCTGTAACGTGTCCCTATCCACCCTGTAACGCTCTACTATCTCCAGGTCTTGTAGCCCCTGGTAGGTTACCCTTGGTCTGAACACTCTCCTTCTCCTCTGAGGTCTACGGTAGTTGTCGGAACCCTCCTCCACAACACCGTCTGTCTCTAACACATGCTGATGGATCACAGCCACGGCAGCACCCAACATGTACATTTTAAAAGTTCCCCGTGTGTTTACACCTATGGTGCGGCATTTGGGAATACACGGCTGTGTGTTGTGTGCATTCACACTTTATACTATTGTGCTGTACACCCGGTGATGTCATAGGGTGTGTCTGTACGGCCGTATCTGGGGATTATCTTCCGTGTTTTACCGTTGGCACTGCAACGCTGTTGCCTTTGATGTTGCATTACTCTTGCCTGCAATGGATTACCTTTCGACCTTCCCTTACTATTTCTGCACGTTGCACCTACTATTTCCTGGCATGCATCCTGCTGAGCCCTGTCATGTGTAGTTTCTGGGACATGGCATATCATGCGTTTTGTGTGCCGCCGCCGTTGTGCTGCCTGTCTGCTTGGCTCTGCTGTGTCAGGTCTTCACTCTTTGCAATCTGCTACCTCCCCTACTTTCTTTGCATTCATATGCCTCCCCTATCCCGTTTTGCAGGTTTCTGCATGCAGAGTTGTCAGCTGCCGCCGATTGGCCTTCGTGGGTTGATTAGTGTTGATTGCTCATTATTACTCCAATTACACTTCTTCCGCATTTCCTCATATTCTCAACATCACCTTCCTGTTTCCGATGTTATTTGCAGGGCGAGCGTCACATGACTGGGTTAAGGGAACGTAGTCATCCTCGTGCACATGCACCTCTGCGCGCATTGTGTGCTCTCAGCTCAGCTATTTCCCCACACGCCGGTCCTGCAGCTGTGATGTGCAATGTACAGCCCAGGTTTGCTGAGCTCCAATGTGCTTCCTCCTACAGTGGCACACCCCTCTGCAGGTGACATGTATTCCCTCTGAGCCACTCCTCGGTGTATTACCGCTGCGCCGTTTGGTACAGCCTTACGCCGGCGGGGGGTTTGCGATTCAGTATTATCTGCCTCATTTGCATGGCATTGACTACTAATTCATAGTTACCACGCCGAACACTGCCGCGAGTCCTTGGCAACCCTTGCACCGTGGTTGTGGCTTTCCATGCATACCATGGTGTATTATGGCTGTGAAGCTGATGTGTATTACGCTGCTGTTTTATAACATTGTCATATTATTTCATTGTTTTGCACCTTCCGCAAACATGTCCTGGGGTTCTGCTGTGAGTTTCTGTGGACATACCATTTATGTTATTATTTACATGTTGTGCATGTTTTCTTTTGACATTCTCTGTGTATTTCGCGATTGGCATATGGTAACAGTGTGATACCTGAGGCTGACAGCCTTCTGTTACTCCTATGTTATGTTTGGGAAAATGTAAACCATTTTTTTTGGTTTACATTGCCGTGGCCTTATGCTACGCCTGCGCCACTTCGTGGATCACTATATGCCTTCATTTGCATGGTGCAACACCGCACATGGGGTGTTTAGCATACCTACGCCGGGGGCGGCGCAGATCCGGCGCACGCCGGTAGTGCACGTGGAATTGGATCGTACCTGAATCGCTCGGCGGCCATATTTGGCGTTGTAACGCCTACGCTATGCGTGCGTCTGGCGCAAGGTTCATGAATCCCGGGGACTGTCTATTGAAAAATGCATTACTGTACTCTTTTTTTATTTAGATCATTAAGCCTTTTATCTCTCTCATGAGGTGAGCACAGTCGAGCCCTTTTCCATGGTCCGTATTATTTTGTTTCTACTATATGTTGTAGTGTTATATGTGGAAGCTGGCAGTCTTGTATTATGGACCAAAGTAGGAATCAAAACATAATATATACATCATATCAGCTTTGCTGGGACTTTGCCTTTTATTGTATGCTCTTTCCTCAGACTTTGTTTTACTCACATGAGCAGTATTTTCCAGTATTCTTTCAATTAATATCATTAATTTTTCCCACATTTGTCTCCTCTTAGGATGTCTACCTTGTTAAACTGTCTGGAGCAATGTATATAGTTTGCTTTCACTCCATGCTCTAACATTACCTTTGGTAAGTTACTAAAGACCTGCTCCAGCAATGAAGCAGAGGATGTCACTAGTGCATTTCCATTCTAGCACACCCAGTTTACTACTATGTACATAGGGGATTGTGGGATATATGCAAATGACCATTAAAGATATTTGGTATCCCAGCTATATAGCAATCCTGAACACCCAAAATTTATTTCTTACTAAGTCAATTAATGCACAAATTCCCAAGATTTATTTCTTACTAAGTCAATTAATGCACAAATTCCAGTCAACAAAGCCAAAACTCATTAGCTGTGAACATGAATGCTCCAGTCTTCTTATGACATCATCAGCACAACAGCATAAGTAAACTGTCTGGCCAGCCTTTAGAAACCCAGAGTTGTTGTATCCAGCTGATGTCCATAACTATTAATGTGTCTGCAAAATATCCCATCTAACAACTAAACAAAACAGTAAACAGGACACACAACCAATTCAATTAGAACAAGAAAAAACTAGCCAAGCTAGAGTTTTCACTGTGTGATTCCTTAGAACCTCTTGTAGAAGGGGTCATTTTTGCTTATATACCATAATCCCTTTCTACAAGGGGTTTTAAGGAATCACACACTGAAAACTCTACATTGGCTAGTTTTTTATTGTTGTTCTTTCTAATTGGATTGGTTGTGTGCCCTCTTTACTGTTTTATTTACTATGTACATAGGTTAACAGGTAGTTAATAGGCAAGCAGTTCAAGAGACCATTAATGAACCTACCCCAGTCTCACAATTGTCCTAAAGCACTGTCTGGACAAGTGAATTGCTCAGGGTCACACAGTAGGCAAATTAAGGTTGAGGGAATCAAACCTTAACAGCTCATAGCTTTATGCTTCTGCATTGACTGCCAAACTAATGTTGAGAAACTGTCTAGTTTTACTAAGGCTACTTCACAAATGGCCCATTCCCTCTCTGTGTAATCTGCTTCATTCTGTGGAAGGAGAGGGATGTTATAAATTCAACTGCCTTGGTCATCCAGCAGTGACATCTGATGACCTTGTCTGACACATAGTCTTCATACTATAAAACTATGCTGTCCTGAATACTGTCTGACCTTCCACTGCTATTTAAGTACTCAGCAATCCTTCTGGTCAGAATGATTGCAGTTCTCAAGTGCCATTGAGGTCACTCCAATGAAATGTTGAATCAGATCGCAGATAAAAATTGTACCTTATTCAATGTCCATCTCCCTGTCTGCTGAACAAGCTGCTATTTCTAGACAGCCACTTAAATACTCACAGCTAACACATTAATAGTCGTTTCATTTCTTTGCCACACTCTGTCAATTGAGGTGATATCAGAATTGCTATCACGCAGCCTTGCATTCTGTTTAGGCATGTATGTATGTACGTACGTATGTATGTATGCATGTATGTATGTATGTGGGTATTTATAAAATGATAGGCAGCAATGTTTCTATTTTCCACAAAGATTGTTTAGAATTATGTATCCAAGTCCAGGTGGTCCCACTTTTTGTCTACTTTAAGTTGCAGAATGAGGACTATTAAAATTGTTGTTTTGTCAGTTTGAGATGTACGTGCCTCGACAACCTTATACTGTTACATTTAGCTAACAAATAGGAATCAGCAGTATGGACTCTTGCCATTCTAGAAAATGCTGAACATTATTTGCTCAAGACTGGGGTAAGGCCACCGCTAAGTGGTGGTGAGCTGCACATTCTGTGCACATTTACTTCTCTTTGGATGTCAACACCAACTCCAACAGAAGCAGCCATGCCTTATCTTTAACACTGCAGCTGTCTAAGATGCTCACTGTAATAGAAATTATCTGAATCTAGTCCTTGCTATTCCAGTACTACCACTTTGTAGGCCACCACTGGTGGCACTATCCAGCTGTGTTTTTAACAATGACTATGTACCCTTTTCCAGACCATGGACCTGGGTCACATATCCTTCCTTACAGCTGAGGACTGAGAAGAGGGGCAAGCTTCACCAGATCTGTATATGCAAGGCCACTATAGAGATCTTGACCTTATCTGCAAAAGGAAAGCCGAGGATGAATCCATGGATCTGGGCCAGCAGAGTGTTATATATGTCAGTCTGACCAGCATGCCTGTTGATGGCTAAGGAGCAGTTAATCCTACAAAGAACTGGACATCACTGTATGTGGCAAGGTACCTGAAAGATTGCGCCAGCACGTTTCACCCACCACTGGCCTGCTTAGCAGAGATCAGCAATTTAGTAAACTAGACCAAACCACAGCTAATACATAAAAAATATACAGATATCAAAACATTTCAGATAAGAAGCCAGGACACCATCTTGGAGAAATAGAAACTCGTGGTGGCATTGACCCTAAGATGCCATAATAATTCTTTAAATTCTAGCTGTAAATCAGTAGGGCCACTTCTATCATCCACCACAAGCTGTTCTAACACTGTAAATTTAGGAAGATGACCTGGGTGGGTCTGGATATGTTTGGCCAATGCATTTTTTTGATTACATTTCCCAATATCATGCATATGCTGGTATATGCGTGTTCTAAATGCATTCTTTGTTTTTCCTATATAAAAACAAGAACACTCCCGACATATACCAGCATAAACTACATTCTTGGTGCCACAGTTATTCTTCTGATAAAATCTCACCCGACCGTATCCTAATATATAAACCTTGTCACCCTCCTAGATGTTTTTACACTGGGTGCATCCCCCACATTTTGTCATAGGTTCATAGGTAGGTACTAGGCTATCTGCCTGAGGGCATTTATAAGCCTAGCCAGAGTGTGTCAGCTTTTGCCACCATACTGATTAATTAACTGAGCCTCTGTCAAGAAGAGCCAATGAAGTGATCCCATTGGTGTATTTTCTGTTACCCATCCACTCGTCAAGGTTTCTCTTGAAGAGTGTTAGTGAGGGGTTCTGCCTAATGTAGTTCGGAGTTTTGTTCCAAAGCATGGGGAGTTTCTGTGACAGGAATCTAGCCTTCCAGCATGTTCTATTTATTGTTGGGCGAGGATTAGCTCACTAGAGCGAGTGGCTCGCAGTGACTTGGATTTCTTTAGGTGGAGCATGTCCATCAATTCTGAGTTGGACATGGCTTTGTAAGTCAGGCAGAGATCACCTCTGAGTAAGCGATATGCCACTGAGTACAGCAGGAGTTTTTCCAGTTGGGCTGCATAGGACATATGTTTGAGGCCAGTAATCCTCTTGGTGAGGTACTTTTGTGGTCTTTCCAGCTGTTGGAAGTGTCTTGTGAGGTACATCCCAAATGGGGCATTGTACTCTATGATGGGTCTGATGAGTGACAAGTAGAGGGGCACTATAACCTCTTTATTTCTAGATGCGAACCCTTTAGTAATTAGATGGGCTACATAGAAGGATTTCCTAACTACTTTGGCAATATGATTGTCAAAGGAGAGATTACTATCTACCTGGGTCCTCAGATCTCTTATTACCTCTTCTGTATTAAGGGGGCTGCCACCTATGTGGTAATTCATGGGTGTTTTGTTTTTCCCAAACGGGATGACTATGCATTTTTTGGCATTTAGCTTGAGACCATGACTTTGACACCAGGTGTCCATCTCAGTAAGGCCGTTTTGGAGAATGTCTGTGTTAGCAGGAGAGTCAATTATGGCTCCCAGTTTGCAGTTATCGGCGAACTTGGTTAGCCATAGTCCTCCTGTGTTTGCCTGTACTTCTGAGAAGTATATGCCGAACAGTACGGGTCCCAGGACTGAGCCTTGTGGGACACCACTTGTGACTGGTTTAGAGTCGGACCTGGAGCCCGCTTTACTTACCGTGTGAGTTCTGTCTGTAAGCCAGTTGGCAACCCATCTCATGACGTACGGGTTTATGTTTAGGCTGGTGAGTTTTTCTACAATTCCCAAGTAGGGAATGGTGTCAAAAGCCTTGGCGAGGTCAAGGTAGGCTGTGTGAATTACCTTCTCCTCATCTATGGCCTTGGTGACTGTCTCAAAGAAGTCAACCAGGTTTAGTAGGCATGATCTGCCCTTATGAAAGCCGAACTGGGTCAGGTCAAGTGTTTGGAGGTTTCCAATGTCTTTGTTAATGAGTTCCATGATGATGCGCTCCATAGCCTTGCAGACCAGGCTAGTCAGGCTTATGGGGTGATAGTTACCAGGGTCAGTTGTGGTCCCTCATTTGTGGAGCAGAATAACCGTTGCTGTGCACCATTCTATGGGCATGTAGCCTGTGGAGAGGCTGAGGTTGAACAGTGTGTTTAGGTGGGGGTTTAGTTCGTTCTGTAGTTCATGCAAGACGCAGCCTGGGACACCATCTGGCCCCACTGATGTTGTGCTTTTGGCTTTTGAAAGGGCTGTTTTCACCTGTGAGTCTGTGATTTCTGGGACACTACACTTTTCCAGCATTGCTGTGGGCCCTTTTGGGGGTGAGAGGGTGGTGAAGTTTGCACTGAATCTATCTGCCAGGATGTTGGCGATATCAGTGGGTTCAGTATATTTTGTGCTATTTTGCACTAGCTCAGAGCATATCTGCAAGTTGCCACTTAGATTTTAGACATAGCTAAAGAAGGCTTTGTGGTTATCTTTCGAATCCTTGGCTATTTTTCTTTTGAAGTTAGCCTTGGAGGATTTTATGAGGGACCTTAGTTTCTTACTGATACTGATCAGGGATGTCTTTCTTTCTTGGGATTTGCTTTTTTTCTGAACTAGTTTCCTCCTTCTATTGTATAGCCTGTTTATGGCAGGGGTCCACCAGACTGGTTTCCTTCTCTAAGGGGAGTGAGTCTTGGTTTTGCTAGGGATGGCATGATCCATGCATCCTTGTAGGTGAACATAGAGTGCATTTGTAAAGGTTCCTGCATCTTGGACACTGTTATCCTTTAGTGTGGGGGCTGTGAAACTTACCACCTCTGTTTTAAGTAAAGTGAAGTTTGCTATAGAAAAGTTTTTCACTGTGGTTTCCTTGGTTGGAGGTGGTGGTGTGGTGTGAACATCCAGACTGATTAGTTTATAGTCTGATCTAACCAGTGATGGGTTGACCTCTGGTGTGGAACACCTGTCGCCCGTGTTGGTGATGACCAAGTCCAATATGTTTTCACCTCTGGTAGGGGAGTTTACCAGCTGATCCAGGGCATTTGTGTTGAAAAATTCCAGGAAGCGCTGAACCTGGGCATTTGTACTTGAGTAGTTTTCCCAGTTAACGGTAGGGTAATTGAAATCACCCAATATTAGGGTGTTTGGTAGGACCTTCATGTTTTCCAGTGTCTCCAGAAAGGCGGAATGGTGGTCCTGGGTCATGGAGGCTGATCTGTAGCAGGCCACAATTTGCATTGCAGATTTGCCTGATGTTAATTGCACATGGATGATCTCGGAGGTATCATGCTGCGCCACTAACCTGGAGGTGTAGGTATCCTTGATGAATATGGATACACCCCCTCCTTCTGTGTTTCGGTTCATGTTCTGTGGCCAAAATGTGTGGTATGAGTTGTAGCCCGGTAGTGCTGGGGTGCTCTGTGGAGCCTTGAACCAGGTTTCAGTTACTGCACAGATGTCGACGTTCTCCATACTGAGGAGTGCTTCGAGCACGTGCATTTTGAGATTTAAACTCTGGCATTGAGTAGCATAACCCTCATTTTTTATTTGTGCTGTTTATGGAGGTGGGTTTGACTTTTGAGCTTTGTCGAAAAAAGGCACTATGGGAGCAGCAAGAGCCTTGGCCAGTATTCGAAAACCTAGGAGTGACAGGTGCAAGCCTTCTCTTGTGAAGCAACGAGGCTTGTTGAGCATGTCATCCCAGGCTGACAGACACTGGATCCCCTTTGAATGACACCAGAAGCTTAGCCAATTGTTGAAATTGATCATTTTTTTCTATATACTGCGGTATCATTCTTGGTGAGGACAGGATGCTACTCAGGGTCTGGGTCATACCCGCCTGGGCTACATGATCAGAGAGCTCTTCCATGTCTCTTTTCATGTAGCCCAGGGAGGTACATCTCAGGTCATTCACACTAACATGAACAATGACAGAGTCATATTTGTACTTGTTCTGGAGTGACCTGAGTGTTTGTGTCATGTGGCGGATTCTGGCTCCTGACAGGCAACTAATAGTAACCTTCTCCTTGTCCAGCCTAGTGAGTAGGATGTCAGTGTGCCTGACTATAGAGTCACCTATTACTAGTGTGTTAGGTATGTTATTTCACCTTAAGGGCTGTGATTGTGCAGCACACTGATTTTGTATTTTATGTGTTGTCTGGTTTGTCACGGGAGGTGCAGGTTTTTTGGGTGTCTGCTTTGGAGGTCTTTGATGCTTTTGCAGGTTTTTATTTAGAGCCTCCAAGTATGATTTTGTGTATTGATGTGTATTTTTTGCCAGTGCTGGTTTAGTATGTCTCTGTGAGGCTGGAGGTGTGGTGCAAGTGTTAACCTACTCCTCATGACTGCCTGTACCAGTCTTGGGTGGAGAGAGCTTAGCCTCCAGTTTAGCTATATAATTGCATCTCTCGCATATGTTAATGGTTTGTGGTAGGAGGAAAGGGTTGTCTGTGTACATGAGGAAGTTGTAACATTGCCTCAGGATACCCAGGTTCACCAGCTGGACTGGAAAGTATACCTGAAATTGCCCTTTGGTCATGCCTGAATAGTAGGGTGAGCTGCTTAGTTGCTTGGTTGGTGAGGGGTGAATAATGAGCCTTGCCCTGCTGGGCAATCAAGTGTCAAGGTATATTAGTACTTGCTATTAGGTCTGAGCAAGTGCTGGACTGTAGGATGCTGTTTAAGTGCTTAGGTTGAGAGTTAGACTACTTTCAAGGGAAAAACTGAAGAGGAGACTTGGTGGAGCTGGGATAAATTTGGACCTAGCTATCTGGCGCTGCCTGGATGTGCAAAACCGTGCATACGCGGTTTTTACAGCAGGGAAATGAAAGAGATAGAAATTAGCCCAAAATGGGCAATAAACTACTAACTTCTGGGCTGGAACCACTCCTCCAGAGACAGATGGCTGCTCAAAGCTCCCTCTCTCACAGGTGAACAGAGAAATCTCCCTCTATCCAAGTAAGGTATGGGCAACTCAGAAAATTGTAACACAGCCCTGAATTCAGCACTAGCCTGACAACTGGACTATACTAGCTTAGAAAGGTGGGAAACGATGAAAAACATTTTTTTAAAAGATAAGGCAAAAACAGTACAAAATACACTTAAAACAGCTTTAAATGACTACAAACAGTAAAAAATACACTTAAAACAGCTTTAGATGACTACAAGCAATCAGAAAAGGCCTTTAAACAAATTACCCAATTAACCAGTAAAAAAATCTCAAAACTGAGCCCTGTTCCTGTAGTCTTCAATCAGACAAGTTCTAACTGCACACTCCTGCCACTGGGGTCCAGGGGAACCTTTTCCAAAAAAGAAGGCCTGGATTAGTACTCAAGTTATACAAACAAAGCTAGATTCAGCAGGCCTGGATCTAGTCTATGCTACAGCAAACAAGGTGCACCAATTTCAGTAAGAAACAGTTCAAATATGCAGGCACTATAAGCCTTTAACCAGAAATTCCCAGCTCAGAAGGGCAGAGTCCTGCCTGTCCTCCCACAAGAGTGCAGACCACGAACCTTCTTAATGTAAAATAACTGGCCTGAAGCCCATGTGCTTAAACCAGAACTAATACACTTTTAGAATAACAGATACTGAGCCTTCAATCAGCAGTTCCCAACTTAGAAGGATGTAAGCTACCTGGCCTGCCACAATAGAGCAGACCACAAACCTTCTTAATGTAAAACAACTGGTCTGAAGCCCAAGTGCTTAAACCAAAAGGCTTAGAATGATAGTTACACCAAGCAGTAATAAATACAATTGAATACTTTTAAGATGACGCAAAAGCAAAATAAAGTAATAAAGTAGGAAGAAACACAAATACAGTAAAAGCAGATGAATAAAATGCATTTTTTGTTTTATTTTTTTTGTTTGTTTTTGAGTGATCAAATGAGCTGGGTCCAAGAAATGTATCCAAATGCAAATTTACCAGAGGGGTGGGCATTTTCAAAGCCACCAAGATTAACACCAAAACAAAAGCAGGGAGGGTGGGTGGGAAACTAAAAAAAACAGAGCCACAACTTCCAGCTTGATAATATTCAATGCAACACAAATAAATCAATTTAAATGCTGTATTATTTGAAAAAAGTGCAAATAAAGATTTACTTAAATTCACTTATACGTCCAGTTGATTGCATGTAGACTTAGCTGGCCAAAGCTCAGAGTTTACGCAGAAAATAATCCAAAATGTACCACTTATATAAGTCAGAAACCGAATATCGATGAAGTGAACTACCCCCACTTATCACTAGCTATGCAGAATTCTAACAAGCACTAAACTCTAACAAGCATTAACTGAAAAAAACAGAGCCACAACTTCCAGCTAGATAGTATTCAGTGCAACACAAATAAATCAACTTAAATGCTGTATTATTTAAAAAAAGTGCAGATAAAGATTTACTTAAATTCACTTATATGTCCAGTTGACTGCATGTAGGTCTTAGATGGCCAAAGCTCAGAGTTTAAGCAGAAAATAATCCAAAATGTACCACTTATATAAGGCAGAAACTGAATATTAATGAAGTGAACTATCTCTACTTTTCACTGGCTATGCAGGAATTCTAACAAGCACTAAACTCTAACAAGCAATAACTAAAAAAACAGAGCCAGAACTTCCAGCTAGATAGTATTCAGTGCAACACAAATTAATCAATTTAAATGCTGTATTATTTGAAAAAAGTACAGATAAAGATTTACTTAAATTCACTTATACGTCCAGTTGATTGTATGTAGAGTTAGCTGGCCAAAGCTCAGAGTTTAAGCAGAAAATAATCCAAAATGTACCACTTATATAAGGCAAAACCGAATATCAATGAAGTGAACTACCCCCACTTATCACCGGCTATGCAGAATTCTAACAAGCACTAAACTCTAACAAGCATTAACTGAAAAAACAGAGCCACAACTTCCAGCTAGACAGTATTCAATGCAACACAAATAAATACATTTAAATGCTGTATTATTTTAAAAAAGTGCAGATAAAGATTTACTTAAATTCACTTATACGTCCAGTTGATTGCATGTAGGTCTTAGCTGGCTAAAGCTCAGAGTTTAAGCAGAAAATAATCCAAAATGTACCACTTATATAAGGCAGAAACCGAATATTAATGAAGTGAACTACCTCCCACTTATCACTGGCTATGCGGGAATTCTAACAAGCACTAAACTCTAACAAGCAATAACTGAAAAAACAGAGTCACAACTTCCAGCTAGATAGTATTCAATGCAACACAAATGAATCAATTTAAATGCTGTATTATTTGAAAAAAGTGTAGATAAAAATTTACTTAAATTCACCTATACATCCAGTTGATTTCATGTAGGTCTTAGCTGGCCAAAGCTCAGAGTTTAAGCAGAAAATAATCCAAAATGTACCACTTATATAAGGCAGAAACCGAATATTAATGAAGTGAACTACCCCCACTTATAACTGGCTATGCAGGAATTCTAACAAGCACTAAACTCTAACAAGCATTAACTGAAAAAACAGAGCCACAACTTCCAGCTAGATAGTATTCAATGCAACACAAATAAATAAATTTAAATGCTGTATTATTTGAAAAAAGTGCAGATAAAGATTTACTTAAATTCACTTAAACGTCCAGTTGATTGCATGTAGGTCTTAGCTGGCCAAAGCTCGGAGTTCATCTTATTGAGACCATTCTTGGTATACCTATCTTTGTTTTTTTCTAGTAGGTTTTTGACACTAATATCCTTTTTGTAAACTACTATAGGTGCCTCACCTACCTTAACATGTATGGTCTCATCACTTCTTAAAATGAACCAATTTTTGGAAATGATGTCACGAATCAATGGAAATTATGGGGTATAGGATAGTATCAACCCATTATTATAACTACTACAATTACCAGTTGTCAGTCCACTGTTCTCTAGAGGTGCACACAATCTGGAAATATCAAGTCCTAACACTGGATAAAAATGCCCTTCCACTCTATTTCTGGTTACTTCATCCAATAATGGTTTCACAAAATCCTCTGGATAACCTCTCTTGCTCAAAATACCCAATAAAACATCCCTTTCCTTGTAAAAATCCTCCAATTTGCTGATCATGTGGGCAAGTCTCACTCCCTGACCCTTCCAAGAGGCCGCTTTTGGTGCAGGGGATGCCCACTCTCAAAATAGAGGAGGGAGTTTGAGTATGTTGGCTTTCTAAAGATGATAGAACAAAACTGATTATTGGCATAATCCTTACTGATCAGTATATCCAAGTAACTAATGGATGCAGAATGTGTCTCCATAGTAAATTTCAGAATTGAAGTACTGGTGTTAAGGAACAGTAAAAATTCTGACAACTGGTCTGGACTACCATTCCAAAGGATGAGGATGTCGTCCAGATATTGTCCATAAAATCTACAGTGTGACATCCCATCTGATGTAAAAACTTTAGACAATTCCCACTGGGTCAGAACAGCATTGGCCAAAATAGGTGCACAAGCTGCACCCATTGCAATTCCTGAACTTTGTTTAAACAGATGTCCTTCAAATACCAAAAAGCTGTTCTCCAAAACCAGTTCCATCAAAGTCCTTAATGCAAGTATTTCTGAGTGTGAAAATGTAGTGTGGTGGCATAGGAAGTCATAAAACATCTCAATGCCTTCATGGTGAGGGATAACATTAAACAAGTCTTTGACATCAATAGTTGTAAAAATGATGTCACTACTATAATATTCTTGTTTAATTTTCTTTAAACAGTCCCATGAATCTTTGATAATATGGGTAAATTCACTCAAACAATTTTTTAACTGGTGATCCAAGAATTTAGCAATGGAAATAGTCTTGGAGCCTTTTGCATCTACTATAGGTCTTAGTGGGGGGTGGATGGTGTCTTTGTGGATTTTAGGGATCCAGAAATAGTCAGGATCCTCGGATTTTTTTGTGTACAAAAATTGAAATCCACCGCTGTAATTTGGTCATTCAGGAGTAGGTCCATAACGACCATATCTACATGTCTGTATGCTATATTTAATTCATTACGGGAAATTTGTTCGTACCCATCCCCAAATAGATGTCCTAGCATACATTAGATTGTAAATTTTGAAATCCTTATGATCATTAAAAATAATCACATCATCACTGAATTCTCTCCGACCTCCTTAGGGGTGGTCCTAAAGGGATAGAACATGGGGTAGTGTCACCACGGTATTCAATATCCTCAGTTGCATCGCCAAACACTTCATTGTTATTAAAATTAGAATTACCCTGCCCAGAATTGCCATTTCTGTTAGTTAACAATGGATAAGCTAAACCTGCTTCATATTCTTTAGTGTCTCTGTCAAGTTTCTTACTCTTTTTCTCTTTAACTTTGTTGATAATTTTGTCAGTATTAAAAAACACAGTATTGTATTCGTTAATCTTGTTACAAAAACGTGCATCCTTTTTAAAACAAGCATCCAGTCTATTAACAGATTCCTCTAACATAGCAAATTTTTTATCTTTATCCCTAATAAGCAACTGCAACAGTTTGCAACCCTGACAGTTGAACAAAGTAATCAAGTCTTTGTGAAACTCAGAACCATTAATCAGACCATTGGGAAAATGCCAGTACCTAAGTCCTTTAGGGACCTGCTCTCATCTGAGACATTCCCTTAGGTTCTGGTTTTTGATTTGAAATTTTTTAAGTTTAAGATTTTCTTTTTCAAGATTCTTTAAAGTTTGGTCTACATACCTTGATGAATTGGCTGTTTCAAGCTGCCAGGGAAACCATCAATGTCTTTGTTAATCCAGTCTGCTAAACAAAATGATTTGACTGTATCTTGCCAAAAAACCCCGTTATGTTGAATCAGTGACCTCCATTGCATTTGTCCTGTAACGGCTGAAGTTCCTGGTGGTGTAACGACACTTTCGTCACTAACACAAACACAGCCTTGCTTGTTAGGGTTGCCTTATCCTGGAGGAATACTGTAAAGGGAGTTCTGTGATGCCATTGTAGTAACCACTTTAGATGAATTGGAGTCATTGACTAAAAGATAGAGTTTTTTTTCCCAATCCAATAATGTGTGTGTTAAACACACCTATAAGATCAGTTAATTTCTGAATAGCGTTAGTTAATTCCTCATGAATGTCTCTGATACCCGCTCCGCTTTGCGTGCTGGAATCCATACCAAAAAATCCACAAAAATAAACCAAAGAACAAAAAGCACGAATGCAAACTGGGTAACAGAACAATACAAATTTATTAAGCGTTTTCGTCAAAATTACTGTTTGACTTCCTCAGAATAACATCCACATTACCAGACGTCATTTTATAACATAATTGATTAACCAATTGACATCCTTAATTGAAATAAATATTTTCAAATATTTTTAAAACCACAGACTCCCTTGAAATTACAATGTATACATAATGTTACAGGAATCTGTTAATAGATTGGATGCTTATTTTAAAAAGGATGCAAGTTTTTATAACAAGATTAACGAATATAATACTGTGTTTTTTAATATTGACAAAATTATCAATAAAGTTAAAGAGAAAACGAGTAAGAAACTTGACAGAGACGCCAAAGAATATGAAGCAGGTTTAGCTTATCCATTGTTAAAAAATGGAAATGGCAATTCTGGGCAGGGTAATTCTAATTTTAATACCAATGAAGTGTTTGGCAATGCAACTGAGGATATTGAATACTGTGGTGACACTACCCCATGTTCTATCCCTTTAGAACCACCCCTAAGGAGGTCGGACAGAATTTGACAACAAAATCACAAATACAGGAGACAATCCAATGCGAATTTTCAGGGGGATTATACCCCCCCCAGAGCAATCAGGGGAGGGGGAGAGGGACGGGGAGACAGGCGAATTGGTAAGAAACAGTATTCTACCTGATTTAATTGACAGTGACAATCAAAGTGATGATGTGATTATTTTTAATGATCATAAGGAATTCAAAATTTACAATCTAAGTAGTGCCACAGTTAATAAAGAATGGGCAGGTTTTTTTCAGAAAGAGTTAAATTTTGTACCCTCCAAAACATTTACCGTAGAAAACACTCTACTCAATGTAATGTTATACACTAGGAAATTAAACCCTAGTGTGATTTTTGGGGAAACTAATGAAAGCAACAGTCATTCTAGAATCTGTAAAAAAACTAGTTTGTTTAACCCCCCATTACACCCAACCATCCAACTGTTTCAAGGAATTTGTATGGAAGAGATTAGAGATCTTTCCAGAAATAAAAACAGCCTCACCTCATATAATTTAACCAGAGAGGAAAAGATCCTCTTGGATAACATTTCCAACAACAAATCTATTCGGGTTATGAAACCCAACAAAGGGAGTGGATTGGTGGTCATGGACCAAGATAGGTATATTGACAGTATGCTAGGACATCTATTTGGGGATGGGTATGAACACATTTTCCGTAATAAATTAAATATAGCATACAGACATGTAAATATGATCCTTATGGACCTATTCTTGAATGACCAAATTACAGAGGCGGATTTCAATTTTTGTACACAAAAACATCTGAGGATCCTGACTATTTTCAGGATCCCTAAAATCCACAAAGACACCATCCACCCCCCACTAAGACCTACAGTGGATGCAAAATGCTCCAAGACCATTTCCAATGCTAAATTCTTGGATCACCAGTTAAAAAAATTGTTTAAGTGAATTTACCCATATTATCAAAGATTCATGGGACTGCTTAAAGAAAATTAAACAAGAATATTATAGTAGTGTCATCATTTTTACAACTATTGATGTCAAAAACCTGTTTAATGTTATCCCTCACCATGAAGGCATTGAGATGTTTTATGACTTCCTATGCCACCACACTACATTTTCACACTCAGAAATACTTGCATTAAGGACTTTGATGGAACTGGTTTTGGAGAACAGCTTTTTGGTATTTGAAGGACATCTGTTTAAAGAAAGTTCAGGAATTGCAATGAGTGCAGCTTGTGCACCTATTTTTGCCAATGCTGTTCTGACCTAGTGGGAATTGTCTAAAGTTTTTACATCAGATGGGATGTCACACTGTAGATTTTACGGACAATATCTGGACGACATCCTCATCCTTTGGAATGGTAGTCCAGACCAGTTGTCAGAATTTCTACTGTTCCTTAACACCAGTACTTTATTTCTGAAATTTACTATGGAGACACATTCTGAATCCATTAGTTACTTGAATATACTGATCAGTAAGGATTATGCCAGTAATCAGTTTTGTTCTACCATCTTTAGAAAGCCAACATACTCGAACTCCCTCCTCCATTTTGAGAGTGGGCATCCCCAGCATCAAAAGCGGTCTGTTGTGAAGGGTCAGGGAGTGAGACTTGCCCACATGATCAGCAAATTGGAGGATTTTTACAAGGAAAGGGATGTTTTATTGGGTATGTTGAGCAAGAGAGGTTATCCAGAGGATTTTGTGAAACCATTATTGGATGAAGTAACCAGAAAGAGAGTGGAAAGGCATTTTTATCCCTTGTTAGGACTTGATAGTTCCAGATTGCGTGCACCTCAAGAGAACAGTGGACTGACAACTGGTAATCGTAGTAGTTATAATAATGGGTTGATACTATCCTATACCCCACAATTCCCACTGATTCGTAACATCATTTCCAAACATTGGTTCATTTTGAGAAGTGATGAGACCATACATGTCAAGGTAGGTGAGGCACCTATAGTAGTGTACAAAAAGGATACTAGTTTTCAAAAACCTACTACGAAAAAAACAAAGATAGGTATACCAAGAATGGTCTCGGTAAGATGACAAAATGTGGGGGATGCACCCAGTGTAAAACATCTTGGAGGGTGACAAGGTTTATATATTAGGATACAGTTGGGTGAGATTTTATCAGAAGAATAACTCTGGCATCAAGAATGTAGTTTATGCTGGTATATGTCAGGAGTGTTCTTGTTTTTACATAAGAAAAACAAAGAATGTGTTTAGGACACGCATATATCAGCATATGTATGATACTGGGAAATGTAATCAAAAAAAGCAATGCTTTGGCCAAACATATCCATACCCACCCAGGTCACTATTTTAAATTTTCAGTGTTAGAACAGCTTGTGGTGGATGATAGAGGTGGCCCTACTGATTTGCAGCTAGAATTTAAAGAATTACTATGGCAGCTTAGGGTCAATGCCACCACAAGTCCTGGATTAAATGAGGTAGCTTCTTAAATTTAAAAGCAGACTTTCACCTTTAGAGGTGAGAGTAGTGCAATCCTGGATATTGTTATTATGCATTATATACGTTACACACCATAGACGTACAACCACATTTAGTATCTGGTCTATAATCACAGTAGTTTTAACATTTTTTAAAAAATACATATAGGAATTTTGTGTTTGTCTTGGCCTATTTATGGCTAGTTTTATGTTTCATTATGTTTACATTGTAATTTCAAGGGAGTCTGTGTTTTTAAAAATATCTGAAAATATTTATTTCAATTAAGTATGTTAATTGGTTAATCAAGTATGTTATAAAATTACGCTTGGTAATGTGGATGTTATTTTGAGGAAGTCAAACAGTAATTTTGATGAAAGCGCTTAATAAATTTGTATTGTTCTGCTACCCAGTTCGCATTCGTGCTTTTTGTTCTTTGGTTTATTTTCATGGATTTTTTGGTCTGGTTAGCAAATAGATAAAAGAAAATGTCCCCCTACAAAAACACAGATTTGCGTTATGTTTAGTTTTTAAAGTTATGGATCTTTGATCATGCAGTCTTGAACACATGCAGTTTGAAGTTTTGTAATTTTGATGTTATGGGTCTACTTTAATTAAACAAAAGCGGAATCCGTCAAATACAAATCCGTCGACACATAAACAGCGAAACGCGGAAATGTCGAACGCACTAAATAGTGAAATCGGAAATGTCGAATTGTCATAGTTGGCCCGTCTGTGGTATAGCTCCATAAGGTAAGTGTGCGATAGTTACGGACCTTAGGGTTAGGGTGCGGGTTAAGGTAAGTGCATAGATAGGTAATGTATGTAAGGTTTAGTGTAGGGTTTTGTTAAGTGTATGTGTGTGGAATATTTACTTTGTGTGGGTATAGTTCTGTAGGGTAAGTATGCGGTAATCACGGACCTTAGGGTTAGGGAGGGGTTAAGGGTAGTGCATAGATAGTTGTGTATGTGGGGTTTAGTGTAAGGTTACAAGTGGGGTTTTGGTGCTTTAATTTAGGGTTAGTAGTAGGGCTTTGGTTAGTGTATGTATGTGTTTTTTGTTGTTGTGTTTGCGTGTTATAGGCGGTGGGGTTGGCCGACTATTGCGGTTTCAATGTTTAAATTTCACAGTTTTGCGTGTCCGACGTTATCGCGTTTCGCTGTTTATGTGTCGACGGATTCGTAGTCGATGGATTCCGTTTTCATTTAATTAAAGTAGACCCGATGTTATAATAGGAACCCAAATAGAGAAATAACTAGGGTAAAGTAAAGACACAGCCACCCCAGGCACAAGGTGTTAGTGGGTGTGATCAGGTGAGGCTAATCAGAAATGAATGCCAATAGTGCATCTACAGTCAGGTCACTTGAGCTCTTTGTGAGTGGTATAAGAAGTAGCAAGATGTTAGCTACAATTGTATAAGCTTCTTTATTTTTCTTCTAGTATGAGAGGACTTTATTTTTGCTTCTCAACTGAAAAGTTGAGGGAGGTGCTAGATCAGGGATAGGTAGATATGACTTGGCAAATGAATATCTATTACTACAGTGAGTACCTCACCCAGCTGTACTGTAGCACCTCATCCATTCCCACTTGACCAACATATACCTTTAGGATAGAGTAGTGAGTCACATATGTAAAACTGAGAGGAGGCACCATCTGGCATCCCCATGGAGGACTGGACAGGAAGGCTTATCCTGGCCTTAAGGTAACAATATAATGGATTACGTAGTGAAAGTGTTGGCAAGAGAACCAAGAAGCTACCTCAAAAATCCCCCCTGATGATGCCTCTTTGCAAAAAGTAAGTTAGTAAAATGTATAGTTCATTTCAATTTGCTTTTATGAATGTCACCTTATTCAGCTAATGCTAGTAGTCCTTTAATGCAATATAAAAATAACATTTCAATATTTATACATGCTTTGAACTTCAAACATGTAAGATCTAGGATGCCTAGCTTTTAGCAGAAAAAACGTTGTGTAGTCAACTTCAGATAACTAAAGTAACCTGTTTGGTATTACCTGAAATAAACTAGAGAATTTGTCAGCACAATGATTTAGGGCCTGGACATCTATCAGTGATGCTGGCATGGATGCAGTCAGGAGCAGATAACACAGGCTTACTTGTCTGCTCTCCCCTTGCTCTTCAAGATGATATAAATGCTCCACCAGTCCTGACTAGGTTGGTAGCCTCAGTCCACGGGGTGTTAGCCTGTCAGTCAGAGGCAGTGGGGGGAATGAAGAGGCACCAATTCTTAAAGAGGTCATCCAGGTAAAAGGGGCAAAAAAATAAATAAAGTCACTGTGCTCTCATTCTGCTAGAGTCTATGATGTTAAGATGTTGCAGTGGGGTAGCTAAAAACACATTGTTACTTGCACTGTATTGTACAGGTTCATAGATGTATACCAGGCTATTGACTGCTAGGGCCTTTATGATCCTAGCTGTGCAACCCAAATGTGAACCACAAATTTCATGTACATAGGTGGTGATTTACTGACTTCCTCTGTCCATCAGATATGTAGGAGCCAGACCAGGGGTGACTTTTTCGATTACGCATCCATTGGTCCAAGTTGCACTTTAATAGGATTAGGGAGGAACTCTGTTTCACATGGATGGGGAGCCTGTTCCAAAGAATGGAAATTCCCTGAAAAACATATCTTTTTTTTTAAACACCTTTACTGAACTATCACTTGTGACATAGGCAAATTTACATTTATGCAAAAGTAATCAAACTGTATTGAAATTAACATTAACAAATATTATAATTCACCTATACTGCTATATATCATAAAGCCTAAGCAATATTACATAAATTATTCCTGCCCCCTTTTTTTAAACAAGAAACATCTTTATTAAACCATCACTTACAACATAAGCAATCATACATTTATATAAATGAAAACAGACCACACCAACACAATTATACCTGCAAGCATTTTACATCACAAACCATACTGACACACTCCCAGTTACAAACATTATACATCACTTAATAATCTACCCAATAATTTTCAGTCAAACATTACATAGCTCATTTATGTCCTGCCTTCTTTTAAACCTCATTCCTTCCCATACCTCTCAGCTGTACAGATTTTTGCAGAATGTCCACATTTTTGCCTCATATTTTCGTCCCTTTTCATAAAAGTGTAGTTTTCTGGCAAATTAATGACTAATCATTAAGGAATGAAGTTAGAAAACAATGACAGACATTTGAGTTTCAGATTTCCTACCCATCAGAAAATTTATGTTAATGCAAAACTTGTAATTCTATCAACTTTCTATGTTTGCAAGAGCAATATTTAAAAATTGTCCCTATTTTTGGGCCTTTGTTCCACTTTTATTTATGTCTTTGTCCAGATTTCTTGCACTAAGATGTTGAGAGGTATGTTCCTCCCCTGTATGTATTGTACCCTCAATTCCCATTTTTCCTATGTAGTTTGCACCTACCCTTTTCTAAAGATCTCAGTTTCAGTTTGTTTTATCTCTGTCACTATATTCACTGTTTCTGTCTCTCCAACATGTTCTTCTATTTATGTCATAAGCAAAATTGTAAAACTTTTAATCTAGTAGTTCTGATCCTGTTTGTTTTGTGGAACAGAATCCAGGGATGCCTTGTATGCCAGGCCAAGATCACCTCTCGGAAGTCTGTATAATACTGAGTAAAGAGACAGGGCTTTGAGGCAATCAGCATAGGACATTGTGTTTTCTCCTTGTATTCTTTTTGTAAGGTACCTTTGTGGACATTATAGTGGCTGCATGTGTCTGGTCAGGTACAAAACGAAGGGGGCATTAGACTCTGTGATGGGTCAGATAAGGGCTGAGTACAGTGGTATGATGACGTCTCTAGACTAGATGCTATACCCTTGCTTATAAGCTGAATAACATAGAAGCATTTTCTTACTACGTTGGATGCATGTTGGTCGAAGGCTAGGTTACTATCTTCATAAGTTCCCAGATCCCTGACTAGTGAATCAACTTTTAAGGGTGTTTTATTAATGACTTAGTTATCCGGGGTGGTAGACTTCCCAAAAGGTACTATAATGCATTTCTTGGTACTGACTTTTAAGCCATGGCTTTGGCACCAAGTGTTTGTCTGTATTAGACCTTCCTGAAGGGTAATCTTATCTTGGGGGGATTCAATGACTGCTCCCAGTTTGCAATCATCTGCAAACTTGGTTATCCAAAGGCCTTTGACATTGACTTTGACATCTGAGAAGTAGATGCCAAAGAGGAGTGAGTCCAGCACAGTGTTCAATGGGACTCCACTGGTGACCAGCCCCTTTATGGAGGTAGCCTCACTGATTCTAACCTCCTGGGTCCTATCAGTGTGCCAGCTAGCTATTCAGTGTGTTACAAAAGTGTTTATATCTAGTTCTGTATGTTTGTTGACAATGCCCAAGTGGGGTGCTGTATTAAATGCTTTAGTCAGGTCTAGATAGGCAGTATCACCATTTCCTCTCATCCATTACCTTAGAAACCTTTTCAAAGAAGTCCACCAGATTAAGTAAGCATGACCATAATTTGACAAAGCTGAACTGGGATGGATCCAGTGTCCGGAGGTCTACTATGTCCTTGTTGATAATTTCCAAGATAATTCTTTCCATGACTTTGCGAATAAGACTAGTCAGATTAATGGGTTTGTAGTTTCTAGGATCTGTTGAAGGTCTTCCCTTATGAAGGGGGATGACCGTTGCAGTTTTCCATTCATGTGGTACAAAACCTATTTTAAAACTGTAGTTAAATAATGACTTCCGGGGTCCTGATGAGTCATATTTTAGACTAATCAGGAGGTATCCTGGGATGTTATCAGAGCCTACTGATGCCCTGTTTTTGGCTTTAGTGATTGCAGCCAGTAGATGCTCTCTAATTATAGTTGGAGGGGTTTTGTTTGAGGTTATTTTTGAAGGGATGGTTGAGGGCGAGAGGGGAGTAAAGTTAAAACTGAAATTGTCCACTAATAAGTTTACTATATCATC